>NW_027467021.1:0-252500 GCF_046128005.1 Genypterus blacodes | reverse complement strand
AGGGAGTCAGTCTCTCTCCTTGGTGTTTGATTTGCTCTTTAGGTTTGTTGTCGTTGGCTTAGCTGCCTTTGACAACAATGCACATCATTTCACACGTCCATGCACAGCACACACACACACACACACACACACACACACACACACACACACTACTGATGCTTCTAACATGGAGCAATCTACTTATGCTTTGTTTCTATTTTGTTAAATTAAGAAAGTGAAATATCTGTGTGTATTCATTACCGGTGTAAATAAGCCCAAAAGCAGCTCCACCTGCATATTGAGTTCACATTAAATCCATGGGCTGACAACAGGAACCACAGGGATCTGAAGAAGAGAAGGGAAAAAGGATGGAAATTTCTCGGCTACTTCGTCAGATTTATTTTGAGTTTCGTTTCCACTGTCAACACTGTAGCCAACAACAGCAGCAGTGTGTGTGTGTGTGTGTGTGTGTATAAATTAAAGGATTTATGAAACTGACTAACCTCACCTTTCCACCCTTCCTCATCCAAAACAGTGAACTCTCCCTCCTCCAAACAGACAAACATTTTTAGACCAACTTTATGAATAGAATAATGGATGCAGGCACTAAAAAATTACTAAACTACTTTAATTTCTACTAGAATTAATATTTCAATTTCCATCTGAAATGCGGTGAAGGAAAACAGAATCTTCTAAATGTATTTTCTAAATTGGGGAGGACACCAACTATTCAGTAAACACTCACATTACAAATGAAATAGAAATATCAGCCTAAAAGGTTCCATATCAGTCCAACAGTACATTCATAGGTTTTTGAGTGTGTGTGTGTGTGTGTGTGCAGGCTGGAGTGCAGCTTAGAGACTAAGTGGATGTGAGATGGTAACACTGTTGCCCAATACTTGCATCAACAAACCCAATGACAGGCTGCATTAAAAAGTGTGTAGAATGGTTGATGTAGATGTCAGAGCCCACAGTGAAGTGCCCAGATGTTGCTGCTTATAAGCAGAGGGACAGGAGAGTTTGGTGGAAACACAGCTGTGGTTCCTGTGAGACAGAGTGGGAGTGGGACTGCCAGAGCTGTCAGCTGAGAGCTCAAACAAACCCTGATGGGGTCCAAACCCACTGACTCCTGTCAAGCTTTGTTTACCTCCAGCTCACTTGACATCTTTCAATTCCAATCAGAGGAGATGAAGACGCAGAAAATGAAAAGAAGGAGGACAGAAAATAAAATGAGAAATGATTTAAAAAAATGTAATTTAATAATAAATCAGAGCAAGTTGCTGTATTTTTGATGGCTCGTTGTCACGTAGCAACACATTTCATTTAGATGAAACCTGGAGATGGTGATGATGATGATGATGATGATGGCCAGGAACTACGCCAGCGCTTCGTCTGCTCTGTCTGCTCTGTCTGCTCTGTCTGCTCCAGCTGCCACCATCATTTCTGATCTGTAAGCGACAGATGTAGTGTAAGAAGTGTGTGTACTAAAGAGAGAAAATAGAACACAAATATATGCCAAACTCCTCCTCTGGAGCTGCTCAGGCCACTGCAGCCTGAGGAATGTGTTTGTGTGTGAATATGTGTGTGAGAAGCTACAGGGTCTTTGACAACAGTCGGATTAAGTATCACCTCTTCAAACATCAACACACACACACACACACACACGCACACACACACACACACACTGTGTCTCAGCCTGGACCTCCGGACTACTGGGAGGTAACACTAAACAAACAGGGACTTACCTGGACAGGTAACCTGAGATCAGACCCACCTTGAACCCCCCTAAACCCCCCCACCCCCATTTCCTGCCCAAGTCTCCCAAGCATTAGTACCACTTGGCCTCAGGGTGTGTGTGTGTGTGTGTGTGTGTGTGTGTGTGTGTGTTCTTAATGGGGCAGTAGCACAAAAAAAGAAAAGAGAATGGGAAGAGAGGGGAAGAAGAGGGGATGAAGAGTGATTGGTGAGGTGTGAAGGCGAGTGAATCTGGTTGCACAGGTGATCTATGGCCACAGCAAAAGGTCTTGCAAAACGAGGTTAAAAGGATTTGGACTCTCTTTGTGTGTGTGTTCTCAGCTGGGAGGGGGAGCAGCAGTAGCCTGAAGGTTAGAGATCAGAGGATCATGGGTTCAAATCCCACAAATCCCACAACTGCAGGATCCGAGTGAGGAGGAAATATGGCTCAGTCTTTAACATGTTCTGATTCTGACATGTTCAGGTCCAGATGTTGGTCAGCATGTCTGTGTGTTCCAGTCTCATCCTCACACTCATCACAGGTAGATTGTGTTGATTGCCATGTAATTTGCTCTAGAAACACATTTACTGCTAATTCTTGTGCTCTTAAGCAACTTTAAGGATGATCAACATACGAAGAAGAAGTTGGAGGGTTTGAATCCGCCCGGGGCCTTTCTGTGTGTTCTGTTCTACTCGGTCTCTCAGTGTGTGTGTGTGTGTGTGTGTGTGTGTGTGTGTGTGTGTTTGATAAACTAGGGTCCTATAAATGCAGAGGATGAATTTACTGTTTGTAGAGAACCTCTGAAAGAATATTAGTCACATATTTACATATATAATGTAACAGAAAGTAAGTATGTAAGTACATGGGGAAGAAAAGTAATTTAACTGAAAATATGACACTAAAATGTAAAGGGGGAAGTGAATAAGAAGTCACATTCAAAAGTCATAATAAACAAAATAAAGACTTAAGACAGATGAAAAAATAGCTCCATGATCCGTATGAAATGATCAGTTGTGTGTGTAAGTGTGTGCTTGTGTGTGTGTGTGTGTGTGTGTGTGTGTGTGTGTTGACACTGGTACATATTGGCTCTATTCTTGATGTGTAGCTGAAGTGAAGCATTCCTCACCATATTGGGCTTGAAGAAAGCTTGTGTGGTCATGACAAAGCAAACTAAGTGCCGGAGCAAAGTAACACGACACCTTCTGTCTCACCACAACTGCTGCAACACAACAAGCTGCAGCAGGAGGACACACTGAAGAAGCACCCGGAGCCAGAACCTATGCAGGAAATAACACGTCGTTTGTTACATCGCCCCTCTCTAGCGTTCATTTATCCAAAGTAGCTGTAGTGAGAATGTGTGTGTGTGTGTGTGTGTGTGTGTGTGCTTGCTTGGCTCCACATTTGCTCATCACTTGGAATCAGCCCAGTGTAACCACACTCTGATTGAACTGATCTGTTGAATAGCTCCATTGGAGCAGCTGGAGTGAGGATGAGTACTTTGCTCAAGGGTTCTTAAGCAGTGGGTAATGAGCAAAGGGGAAATCCTACTTATCCACTTCCCCTGAACGCCTCATATTATCCTGCGGCACAAAGTTTCCTTCTGGTCAACGTGTTAAAATGTTAATATAAGGTCAGGTGGCAGGCAGAGCTCAGTCAGTAGTTGACATTTGTCTCGTTACCTTATTTTCTTCATTGTGGCTCTGGTTCTTTCATAATAACGGAGAAATCACACAACCTGAGGCCTCACGTGGATCTGGCCTATTGTGACCCTTTGATGGATGATAGATGTTGATGTAATAGAGGAAGAATGATTTGTGCCATGTACCTGATCATTGCTCCTGATCAGGTTAGTGATCAGTGACAGCAGAGGGCGCTAATGCAAACGTATTAAATGCTGAAGATTGCAAACGGCATGAAGTTACTATTACTGTTATAAAGGTTCAGATATGTGAGCTGGCAGAAGTGGGAAGTGAATAAGAAGTCCAATTTAAAAGTCATAGACACAAAACTTTACACGTGTGATTTCTTACTTCTACACTGAACTGTCATCGTACTGAGCTAAGAATCTAATCAAAGCTTAGCGTCCTGCTCAAACAAAGCCGTACCAATGAGGGAAACAAACCCACGTCCAGTTGAGCCGTACCAAATCATGTTGTTGTGAAAATACCCTTAAGTTCTTCTTCTTTCACAACAACATGATCAGTTGAGACCTTCAGCCTCTGGGACATTTCCACCGTTATTTCTACTAAACATGTATGTATGTATGACTGAGCGCATTCTGTGTCCACTGGCCCGAACCTGTGGTCACACTCTGAGACTGAGCCCCTGAGTCCCTGCCTGTGGACTGTGGGAGAACAGGTGGACATAACTTGTGTCAAACGGAGAGAGATTGATGGAGTGAGTGAGAGCGCCGGCCGGGGGGATTCTCTTACAGTAATGGCAGAGAAAGAGACAGCTGGGCTGGGCTAGTGTACACTGGACCTTGTGTGTGTGTGTGTGTGTGTGTGTGTGTGTGTGTGTGTGTGTGTGTGTGTGTGTGTGTGTGTGTGTGTGTGTGCATGTGTGTGCATATTTCTGCTGCTTGTATGTGTGTGTTATCTATATGGAGATGCATTGTTTTGCTCCTGAAACAGTCTTGACACAATGACGTTAAACATTTTCTTTCATTTCACATTTAGATAAAAACAGAATTCATCAGTCAGAAGTTTGACATGCGGAGGATTTCCAGCAGGGCTTCTTCACTCTGAGCAAAAGAAGTATTTCTCACTGCCATGTGCAACGGTTGTAAAAATCCACGAGTACACAGAGCAGAAAATACCTGTGCTGTGTGTGTGTGTGTGCGTGTGTAGTGTTGAAGATGTACAGTATGTCTGATCACAAACATCCTGAGAAACCGCATGGCTGTACAATGGCCCAGTCAAGGGCGAGTCACTTAAGCTGCGTTTTAATCAAAGCAAAAATGCACTCAATTTAAGGAACAATGTTCAAAAATATGTTTCCGAGTTTATCATAGTTTGCTTTAATGTCTCATCATTCTGTGTGCCTCCACTGGGACCTTCTGTCCAATGAGGCTGTAATTGAAAACACACAAAGAATCCACAGTTTAAAAAGGAGGGATAAATGAGATTCTCCAGTCTATAATACAGAATGACCATGATACAGTCCAGGGAGGTGGATGGGGCTGCAAACCTCCAAACAGCTGAAAATGAGTTTGAAAGGGACAATCTGTGATCTGAATGGAGACAAAAGGGGGTCACCATGGCAATAATGATTAAAAAAAATATGTCTCATCATGGAGAACTCCTCACCTAAAGCGCTTAATGATTGAACATGAACATGGCTCGTTAACATCTACATCAATCCTTTCTGTCCTATAAGAAGACTGATTGATAACTTAAATACGTTTATTCAGATTAAACAGATGTGACTGATAATGAGACTTAGATATGTCTGTTTTTTTATTCTTTATTTGTGACGATCCAGACCTTCAACAAAGAGAACAGAAGAAAACCAATAAAGAAATAAATCTTCTAACTGAAGGAGCGATTCGCCCCAAAGCATCCTTCACCTCTGTTTAGCATAAAGGGACAAGGAGCCGGGGACTATAATTATTTCTAATTATTTTTCATTGCCGTTTCTTCCCCGGTTCTCCTTGAAACCCAAGGGTCGATTAAAATCTTCTTTTACATTTAAAAGATTCTTTTTCTGTTTCATTAAAGTTTTCAGCCCATTGAGAAGTAAACCTAGGATAGTTTTGTCCCTTAGGTTGGGCCAAGGTTGGGCCATTTTCAACAAGGTTGTGCTGACAATGTGCCAGCAGACAACAGAAAGGACAGCGTGTGTGTTTTCAGATGTTTTCTCCACAAACATTCAGCCCAATTGTTTTTTTTTTGTTTTTTTTTGGGGGGGGGGGGTTAAAATGTGTTTATCTTTGGATCCAGAAGCAAAATGTAGCATTACAGCTACAAACACAAACAGTTTTAGGTTTGTTTTTGAACGCAACCCGTCAGTTCAGCCGGTTCAGTCCTGGTTTGCTGGCGTTGGAGAGTCCGAGGTGCGTCTGCTACCCAAACACCTCGCTTACTATGTAACCCGTTCCCATATTGATTTGATAATTGAGGTATTGATTATCCGTGGTGGTTAACTCCAAGCTGATGAGTGTCCGGAGGGGGACGTTCAGGTGAGGCAGACACTGGAGGTTTGTTGCAATACTTCTGTCAGTACACACACACACACACACACACACACACACACACACACACACACACACACACACACACACACACACACACACACACACACTCCTGTCTTCCTTTGAAGCGTGTGTTGTGTACGTGGAGATGCGAAGATCAACTTTTTTCACTTCAACACTCACGACTGATGCAGAAAAAATGACTGAAAGTTCTAAAAAGAAGGACTCATTCACCGGCCTTCCACAGGCTCAGTATTCCATTCTAAACATCACAGTTTAGCGTTTAATATGTCATCAAATGTATCCTGTAATATTGAACGTAATTGACTTCATGTTGGCTTTGACATGAAGTCACAGCTGAGCATAGTTTGCATGCTGACATTCTAATGTGTGAATACTTAAATACCAATGTTAATCATGTAAGATTTTTATTTTTTATGTTCTATATAATAGTGTTGGATCAGATTTACCTTGGACTAATTGAATAAAAGCATCTGCCTTTTGGAGAACACAAATTAAATGTATCCATTATTCTTATTGGACATGAAGAGGGTAAGGTAGGATAAATTAAATGGCATCATATTATTTGTCAGTCATTCATTATCAGAGGTAATTATCCCTGAGTTATTTATAAGTGTTCATGGCATCAGTGTTACTCTGGAGCCTTGACATTCCTTCAGCAACCGCAACCGCAAATGTGAATTTGTCTTTTCACACACAACAGCAGCAGCAGAGTCAATGTAAATGTAACATACCAGTACAAACCTGCTTTTCACAATAAGGTCCAATACAAATGACTTCGACTATTCATAGAGACCAAATGAACAGGAATAATTCCTTTAGAACCTCACGGACACAAAACAAAAGTCGGATCCCTGAAATTCCTGAATTCAGGCAAAGTTTTGATGAGCTGCAGCTCTGCAAAGTTGGTGATCAATGGGTCCCTCTGCAGGCCATTTGGTGGCATTAGGTCCCTGTGTGATTGATTTAATTCAGGGAGGGTGAAGGGAACATGTTAGGGAGGATAACTGTGAGGTTTACGCATGATTTATTCAATCACAAAGGAATATTTGGTCAAACATCCCAATAATCTCATTCTACTGTACTTTCATATCTGACATGATGTTTCTACATTTGTAACCGGGAAAACCTTGTAATGTTCAGCGCTTGTTGTTTGGTCCCAACATGCGCCAATTTGTCAGAAGTGTGTGGTTTTGTAAGCATGTGTTTGCAGTAGAGGGCACTGGTCCTTCTTGGCTGAAAATTAACCTGGATTATTGATCTGATTTGATCTGGATCGCACAGTAAATC
This sequence comes from Genypterus blacodes, assembly GCF_046128005.1. Classification (NCBI taxonomy): domain Eukaryota; kingdom Metazoa; phylum Chordata; class Actinopteri; order Ophidiiformes; family Ophidiidae; genus Genypterus; species Genypterus blacodes. The sequence continues at coordinate 245,283 of NW_027467021.1, read as the reverse complement.
ACCAGGAAAGGGCGCTTGGCAAAGAATCATAGGAATGTCTCTTGTAAAACATGGGCTCAAAAATGTGTGACGGGGCAGAAACAACAGATTCAGACTGAATAATCATCAATCAATGAAAAGTCACATGATATGAAAAGAGGTCAAAGCTCAGCAGCTGGTGATGAGATGGAGCGGTGCGGGGCCATGAGTCATGTATCTGTGTGCGATGTGTAAACAGATTTTAAAAGAAGAATTATGTAATCAGTTCAAATGATTTGTTGCCTGACAAATTTCTAATTTCACAGCCAGGACAGTAACGGAACAAACGGCACAATAAAGAATATTTCCCAGCTGTTTTGATGCCTCTATGAGAAGAACGGAGGGAGGGAAGGAGTTGTGCGTTCTCCTGTAACACATCTTGTCCCAAAAAACACAGATGTTGACCTGTTGCTCCTCTGATGTCCTTGTCAAGCCAATGATTGACTTATGATTGAGTACTGTCTTATTTGTTTTCCTGTGATGCAAAAAGGAGCCCAGTATTGTACCAGGAGGCATCTGGCTCAGTTAGTGGACTACATGCTGCTGGTTGAGGCCTGAATATGGACCTGAACAAAGCAGCGTTCCTGTTGGGCGCTCTCATATGCACTGGTAAGAAAGATACAGATACAATATGACGTGATGATGTCACACTAAGATGGTCATCTGCTTTATTATGAAGCCACCTCGTCTGAACTTCTGATACATTTTAATAATAATGTATAAATTGAACTGAGCTGATAATTTGTAAATAATTTGTATTGTTATTATTTCATACATAATGAATGAGGGAGGCAGTAGTCGAGTGGGTAGAGCTTCCGCTTAAGAACCGGAGGGTTGCCAGTTCGAGTCCCTGCCGAGGTGCCCCTGAGCAAGGCACCGAACCCTCAATTGCTCCCCCCTCTGCGAAGGGTGGTAATATAATGTAATGTAAGTCGCTTTGGATAAAAGCGTCTGCCAAATGATCGTAATTTATACAAAGAAGGAACTGTCGAATGCACAGGTGACAATGTTTCTATAGTGAGACATATCTGACCATATAAGGAGCTTCCTTATATCACAATATTGTCCACTAAACCACGACTGTTTCAAAGTGAACATGGTGGCCGTGATGTAGATGAGAATATAGATGGAAATAGATTCGTTTTATCTCATAGAGGTTTGCTTTCATCCATTTGTTGACGAATCTAAGCCACATTTGATGAGTTTAACCACTTATGTATATTAAAAATGAGACATCTCATCATTAAAAAAAGGATCCAGAGTGATTAATTATCTGGAGGTCAGTATCATCAGTATCAACACCTGCACATAATCACTGTGTTATAGTGGTTAACATGATGAAGAGAGCGCGTCGTCAGTGAGCTGGTACAGAGTTACAGGATGTCACATGACTCAAGGTTGATGTGACGCTGGTGGAACACAAAGTAGTGGACTTTGTTTTGGTACATTCCACTGATTACTTTAGGCATCGTTCAATATTTAACCACCGGCCTACTCATTCTGAAAAAGCATGTTTTTGTCTAGAGAGAATATATTTCTATACATGCTATTAACTTAATGACATCATCATGACTCTGCTCACATTTCACTCTCTTACAGCTCACTTCAGTATAAGCTTGTACTTTGTGTTGGTCAATGTTTTCCCGGCACACTGTTGCATCACTTTAAAGGCTATAGAGTTTATGTACTAAAGCTTCGATCTGTGATCCAAATGTAAATAAAAGACTCAGTCACCCCGCCATCAAAACCCAGAACACATGATTGATGGACAGGTCTGTTTTATCCACACACTAAGACTACACTTTCACTGACGCTTCCCTTATGCAAATGAATTGAGATGATCAAATATTGGAAAATTAAAGTCCCACCCCATATCAGAAAACATAGAGACTTCATGTTGACCAGTTAGCACTAGTGTTCACACTTTACAACAGAGTGTGGTTGTGTAAACAGTAGCCAGTGTTGTTGTGGCCTCCATGTAACATCATTTGTCTGTCTTGTCTCTGATTCCAGTTTGTGGCGATGAATTGGAGGCTTACGCTAAAACTGAGGGAGCGTGGCTCATCTCTCTGCAGAGGCGACACTACACAGTGAACACAGTGACTGAATGTGCTACCAAGTGTAATATAGAAATAGCCTTCACATGCAGGTACGCTCACACGCTTAGCACCCAGCTGCACCTTTCACGCTGCAGCTCCACACCTGACCTGAGCGTGTTTCCACAGGGCGTTCATGTATATCGAGAAGGACCAAGAGTGCTGGACCGCACCCAAAAACTCCAAAACAGAGTCTGTCATGCGCAGATCCAGTACAGCTTTATATGAAAATAAAGGTAGGTGCTTTCTTTCTTTCTTTCTTTCTTTCTTTCTTTCTTTCTTTCTTTCTTTCTTTCTTTCTTTCTTTCTTCAATAATTTATGTTACTTGGTGTGAAAACTGATTAAAAACAGACAGACAATGCATGCAATGATTACGTACAGATGCAGATATGTTTGAAATGTTTTGAAATAAATCCATGCGTGAGGATTTGTAGACAAGGAAATCCTAAATGTCAATACAATTTGCAAAAATGTGTAAAATTGTCAAGGTGATGTCTGAACTGAACTGTGTCTCTGCAAACACAGCAAAGAGCGACTGAAGGTTAGAGACTTTTGAGGTGTAACAGCACTTCAGGTGGATCAAACAAACCGTTCACCCAAAGAATGTCTACATAAGTCGGTTTGGTGGAAATTAATTAGATTTTCATGCTGCACAGAATGTTTCTGTTAATGTGAATGTCAACAAGAATTCAATACAAGAAACATGTGACTGATGACACTGTTCTATGGTGGCTATGATGCTGATTCAATACAGATTACATTTTAACTAACGGTGCACAAAGGCAAACATGTGGGACATGCTGCCTTCCAAAAATACAATATGGAATCATTTCATTTGTCTGGATTCATTCAACTTCATAAATACATATATAATGGATAAACAACATAAATAAATCCATCTACACCATGGACCTGGATCAGAGTAGGCTTGTATTAGAGTTATGTATCTGATGGTGAATGAAGTGTGTGACAAGAATAACTGGGAGAACTGGGTTTATTTCATTGCTTTACCATCTGTTTTATTATCATGTTGTGTGTAGGATACCTACTGGAGTGTGTTAATGGTGTAGGAACAGACTACAGAGGGACAAAAGCCAGAACAAAAACAGGAAAGGTCTGTCAGAGATGGGATGCAAGTTACCCTCACAGGCCCAAGTGCGTATTCACATTATGTCGCGTTTTCACCTCACATTCTTTAAACCCTAAATCATCTGGTGTCATTTTCTTCACTGATTTCTTTACTGGTCTGTTACAGCATGACGCCGTCGTCCCACCCCAGAGCCGACCTGGAGTCTAACTTCTGCAGAAACCCTGATGGAGACAGCGGAGGCCCCTGGTGTTACACCGTGGACTCCGGTACTCGCTGGGAGCACTGCAATGTAGCCAGCTGTACCGGTATGAAGTCTACATTTGTTTCTAGAAGATTTGAAATTCGAGAGAAAAAAAAGCTAACACATTATTTTAGTCTGTGAGGGAAGAAAGTCAACACAAAGAGAATCTACACTCACACTCTTGATTCTCCTGGCTCACTCTTGCAGAGGAGTGCATGCACTGCAGCGGTGAGGACTACAGAGGGAAGATCGCCGCCACAGAGGGCGGCTTCACCTGCCAGCGCTGGGACTCTCAAAAACCACACAACCACGGTTACATCCCCAGCGCGTAAGCTCCTCACAAGCCCATCAATCAAACACAACAGGGATTCCATTGTTTTACTGTAGTTAAACTTATGGCAGTTAGATTTCATTAGGACTGAGTATTTGTGTCTATTTTGCCATTTGTCTCCACTCTCATTACATCTTCAGTCTCCCAGAGAAATATCTTGAGGAGAACTACTGTAGGAATCCTGATGGAGACCCCCGTCCTTGGTGCTTAACCACGAGCACGGCCAAACGATGGGACTTCTGCTCCATACCACACTGCAGTAAGACCTCTGTAGAAATTTGGATCATTTGAAATTTCAATTAAAAGTTCGAGACTAAAAAATTAGTAACCAAATAAGTATCAACATTGCTCATTGGGAAATATGATTCATTCCTTTCCCTCCTGGAGTCTACGGACATTTTTGCATGTGAACTTTCCAGCAATAATCTTCTTCTCTGTGTAGCGTCGGAGCCTCCCACCATTGTGCCGGAGCTGAGCTGTGCCACTGGTGAGGGTGCGTCCTACCGAGGCACAATTGCGGTAACAGAGTCTGGTAAAACGTGCCAGAGCTGGTCGAGTGTGACTCCACACAAACACAATCGAAGCCCAGACAACTACCCCTGCAAGTATGCACTACCAACCTGGCAACCTGACTCTTTCTGTGTTCAATGCCTCAATATCCTGCACATAGTAAAGAAAAAGCTTAAGAGTGATGAAAATGTCTATTTATCTGTCAGAGGCCTAGATAACAACCACTGCCGTAACCCAGACAACGAGAGGATGCCCTGGTGTTACACCACAGACCCAAACACTCGCTGGGAGTACTGCAGGGTGCCCAGCTGTGGGGACGCCCCTGCCCCAAGTATGATGATCAATTATGATGATGACATCATGATATTCTATTGTGATGTCTTTTTGTTTTTAGCTTTAAAGCTCAAATCAATAAGTTTCAATATGTTGAAAGTCTTTGAAGGGGCTTTTGTTCCCCATTACTGTTTTCAGTCAAAGTACAAAAATGGCAGGATAACCATAGATGTCTGTCTAAACGTCTACATGTTAACACTAAAACTACTTTCACATTTTTTTTATCAAATTGCCTTCTAAGTTTCTGTATGTTGCTGCAGATGAGCCTGTGATTCCCACTGAAGAGGATAACTGTTATGAGGGAAATGGACTAACATACCGTGGAGTAACATCAGAGACCATCAGTGGAAAGAAATGCCAACTGTGGAGCTCCATGACTCCTCACACCCACAAGAAAACACCACAGAACTTCCCCTCTGGGTGAGAGACACTAATACTTACTATCTGGGCAAAATGTGTATGTAAAACCTCCTGCTGCTATAAACATCCAGGTCTTTGCTGTCAACAGGGACCTCAGGAGGAACCAGTGCAGGAACCCTGATGGAGACCGAGCTCCCTGGTGCTACACTACTGACCCCGCTGTGCGTTGGGAGTACTGCAATGTGGAGAAATGTCGACCCGCACCTACACCGGTGTCGCCTAGCAGACCTCCAAAACCAGAAACCTCCGCCACTGCCACGGAGACCACGCCACAGCAAGGTGAACCATCCTGTCTGGACCCATTACAAGGAATTATTGAACAGATTTAATGGTAATGTGGTGGAACAAAATGCACAACTAACAGCAAAGCTTGGCGGTTTCTGTGTTGTCATGGCAGACTGTAAGATCGGGAACGGTGTTACATACCGTGGGCCGACCTCCATCACTCTTCTGGGTGTGACCTGCCAGGCCTGGAACTCTCAGAGCCCACACCCACACACCAGCTTCACCACTTCATCACACGCTGACAGGGGCCTGGAGGGGAACGTAAGAGCGTTGGAGTTAAAGACATTTTGATCAGTTTTTATTCGCATATTGGGACTTTAAAACATTCAAATTTTTTTTGGAGATAAGAGATTTGTATAAACACATTCACACATGCATTGCCACCATCTAGTGAACATCTTATATTGTTCACTAATCAATGAGTTTGGAGATAGACATAGAGAGAGAATGTGAAATGTTGATGCACATGAGTTGATTGATCAGCTGTGATTGTTTGTCGCTGTCAGAGCTGCAGAAACCCAGACGGGGATGTGAATGGACCATGGTGTTACACTACTGACAGGGGCAAGAAATGGGACTACTGCCAGATCCCTGACTGTGGTACGTGAACAGCATCTGTTTGTGGGACATTACAGTGAATTATGAGAGTTTTTAACAAACTTTACCAGATAGGTTCTACATAAATACGTGTACATCTAAATACAAACAAGAGAAACCATTCTATCCTGTGTTTTTATGTTTGTGTTTTACTTTATTTATGAGAATGAATGAATCCTTCTTTATAGAGGGACTGAAGTGCGGCTCACCGGTGACCAAACCAAAGCGTTGTTTTGGTCGTATCGTGGGAGGTTGTGTATCTAAACCTCACTCATGGCCGTGGCAGATCAGCCTACGGACCAGGTGAGTAGGAAATTAAGGATAATAATTAATGCTGGATGACTGTAACATATGAAACTTATTGTTTCGGAAGTAGAAGTAAAGTGGACATGCAGGTCAATACAAACTTTTGGACAGTGGGCCTTAAAGAGACAGTCTGTTCCATCAGCGGGGTTCTTAATTCCTTTCCTGTCTGCTTGTCTTTCTTATCTCCATCTCTCTACAAGCTCTGGAATCCATTTCTGTGGAGGAACTCTGATTCACCCTCAGTGGGTCCTCACTGCTGCACACTGCCTGGAGAGGTCAGGGTGAACGTTACAAAGCACGTACACACTCAAATGCTGCACACAACACTGGACAGTCACATAAGTCTCTGGGTGTCTCTTTAAAATGTGCGTAGGTCCCCGCGGGCTTCAGCCTACAAAGTGTTATTGGGCGTCCACACAGAGCGAGCCAATGAAGTGTCCAAACAGGAGAAGAGGCTGGACAAACTGGTGAAGGGACCCAACGGAGCCGACATCGCTCTGCTCAAACTGGAGACGTGAGCGCTGGCCAATCAGACTGAATCAGACTGAAAATGATGTTTATAAATATTTTAATGAGTGTATAGTGACTAGTGTGTGTGTGTGTGTGTGTGTGTGTGTGTGTGTGTGTGTGTGTGTGTGTGTTTGCGTGTGTTGTGTGTATTTACAGCCCTGCACTTATCAATGATAAGGTTCTGCCAGCTTGTCTGCCAGAAACAGACTATGTAGTTCCTAGCGGAACAGAGTGCTATGTTACTGGCTGGGGCGAGACACAAGGTATGTATGTGTGTGTGTGTGTGTGCCAATCCAAACTTTACACAGTTTAAAAGTCAAACTTGTTAACTATGAAAAGCATCCAGCATGTTAGATAAGTTCAAAAATATCTTCTTTATACCTGTATTGCTGTTTTGCAGGTACTGGAGGTGATGGTGTCCTGAAAGAAACTGGTTTCCCTGTGATCGAGAACAAGATTTGTAACCGTCCGTCCTACTTGAACGGCAGAGTTAAAGAGCATGAGATGTGTGCTGGGAACATCGAGGGTGGAACAGACAGCTGCCAGGTATGGATAACTTTAAACACAGACGGGATCTTACAAAACTGGAAAGTAAAATAAATGTAAACACAAGACATGTTAGTGTGCCTTCAAAATTGAATACAAATGCATTTGTTCAGTAAAAATCAAAAATGAGACATAAATAAGAGTATCATAATAGTGTTTGTGTGTTCTGCTACAGGGTGACAGCGGCGGTCCTCTGGTGTGTTACGCCCAGAACAGATTCATCCTCCAGGGCGTGACATCATGGGGTTTGGGGTGTGCCAACGCCATGAAACCCGGCGTCTACGCTCGGACCTCCAAGTTTGTCGACTGGATTGATAGAACCATCAAAGCCAATTGAAAACATTGCAAGCTGAGGGCTTCTGATGTGGCCAGTCATAGGAGGTGTTTCATTTAGCCTTTTAAAGATGTTTTCACATATATGTAGTTATGCTCCAAAATGCCTACTTGAGCATTTAGCTCTAGTCATTAGATGTCATAACTGTGTTACTTCCCCCAGAGACAGCGAGGACAATTAGGACCCAGGACAATTTGCAACCGCAACCATATGTAAACATGTATTTTCTGATAGTGCTGAAAAATAAAAGTTGAAACAAAGGAACAGCGGAAGTTGTACCGACATGGTTTTCAAAATGGAGAGACTTGTGCAAGTATAATTCACAACTTTCTCCACTGGTATCAAACCCACATGGTATAGCCCAGGAATACACACCTCTACAAACATCACAATTATGTGTACAACATTTAAGACTTTTTACAATACTGTGTCTAGGATTCATCTGCACCCATGATAGTTTGGTCATTTAAACAAACTATTACATAGCCAATACAAATAATAATATAAAATATAAACTATATGTGTTTTGGATAAAAATAAAATAAATTTGTGCTGCCGTATATACGAGTTATGAACTTGGAAAAGGAAGAAAAAAAACGAGGAGCTCTTGAAGGCATCATTACATCATCACCTGCCTCTTAATTAACCACGTCGCAAACAGAAGCGCGTGCTCTGAGGAAACGTCGAAACTGAGACAACACTGTGGTTTTAATGTGTATGAAAGATGTTTAAGACTCATTATATGACATATTCATGGCTGACGTGATTACCAGAGCGGACACATTATTACTCAGCAGAGGGACAGTTTGTTATTTGTCGGTGACAGAAGTTGAGGGAGGAATAAATGTCGTCAACAAAGTGGACGCCGGTCGGAGCTGCAGTGAAGGAGTCGGTGCTTTGAGTCAGGTGAGTTTCATTCTGTCATGGAGTCTCTTCACAGTTTTGTCTTTGTTCAAGCTTCATTTATTCGGCGCCTGAATTCGTTATTTTGATGCTGGCCCCCCATTTGTGCGCACCTGTCAGTCAAACCTGTCACTCCCCCAGCGGCGCTCAGGCCCCGCCCGCAAGGTGATGGTGGTTGTTGTTGTTGTTGTTGTTTTTATTATTCATACTGTTTACGTGTGGTCATCTGTTATTTAAAGCGTGAGCATTCATTATTTGGAACTGGCACAAATATGCTCCATAACAACAAAGCATGTGTGAAGAAGAGAACAGTTATATTGTGTTTTCTATTGATCTGGACTCTGGAGTTAAAGTCTAAAAGGCCTCAGCAACTCTGGTCAAAGCAGAATTCAGTAAATCAAGTTGAGTGGAGCAGCAGTGGTTTGAGTCGTGTTGGCAGGGATATTATGCAATCAGGGAATTACCAAGAACGGAGCTTAAACAAATTATTTTTATTTAAATGATGCTGAACCAGGCTGCAAATCTGTTATTAATGATGGTTGAACCACTAAGTCCATTTTAATGAGGCTTTGAGTCAAAGTTGTGTTTCAAGAAAATCATTTAATAACATAAACTCAACAAAGTTTAATGGAGACACACAATTTGCTTTTGTGGGAAATTATCTCCATAGGCAAATAAAAAAAAAATGTCCAGAGATAATTAGGCATTAAAAGGAGTGAGACAGCAGTTGAAACAACATAAATAAATACTTGAGTCATAAATCTTTCCCAGCTTCCAGTAGTAGGTGATTACACAGTTGCTGTATCCTTGTTTGTTGTGACCTCGCTGTCGGACAACAAGGTGGACAACTGCTGGTTCTGCAGCGCTGCATTCTTGGCTCTGAACACAAAGATGCAGAAAATACAGACTTAAATGTAATATCACACTGATAAGCACAAGATAATCAGTTACACAACATGTGAATTGTAGTGATTTGTAAAAAAAAAACAAGACAAAATCTGACTTCTCTGGGAATTCGATGTCATCTATGGTGTCTGGCAGCGGAACACCGCGGGTCTCAGGCAGCATCAACACCAAACCACCAGCCAGGAAGGCCAGAGATCCTGAAGAGACAAGGAGACAAGATCCAGCTCAAATCCAGACCCTGGAGAGATGAATTCTGATGGTACTGTAGAATCAGTATTGGATATGTATACAGGTATACTCAATCACCAATATATGACATAGATTATCATTAGTGATTGGCGATGGTTCTTGAGTTGTGCACTTGTTTTGCCTTGAGTACTTGAACGCCTCATTTTGTCTACAAAACCTTCTTGTAGTTGGAATCAAAAGGAAACAGGTTTGTCTTGAGGCCGCTTGCCCGACTGAATAAGAACAGGGCCCAGCTTAGATTACAGATGTTGAGCTGGTTGTTGGCAGATTGGATTGGTGTGTGTTGTGGCGGTTTTGAGGCAAGAAGCCCCTTTGGATGGGTGTCAGCAAAGAGGCCTGATGGAACCCCATTCCACTCTGAGATATCAACAATTAAATAATAAATGGTTGAAGAGAAGCTGAGTGCCTAAAGTTCTCACCTGGTCATAATATCAAACCTACCGAAAATGATGAGTGGCAGCTCCAGCCAGATAACAGCGAGTCTGTACAGCAGGAAGGGAGCCACGATGCCTCCCACATCACACAGAGTGGAGCAGACAGACACACCCAGGTTCCTGCACAGAGGAGAACCAAAAGGTTGAAGGTGAAGACTTGTGAGTATGTGTTGTTTATTAGGGCTGAGGTTTACTGAAGGAGCACAGGTAAGATCTTACCTGACAAAGGTTGGATAGAGCTCAGTGTTTACAAACACAACCATCTCAAAGGCCATGGTGATCCCCAGCCGCCCGATACACGCCACCACTGTCTTAAACCAGAACATGCCTGGCAGAGAAGAGAGCCACGCTTGATTAGTTTCACTGCTTTGTAACGTAATAGTCTGAGAACACACATCACACTCTTTAGCTCACTATCAGGAATCATGGCGGTGATGAAGCAGGCGGCTCCGGCTACGAAGTTGGCGGAGGCGAAGGGAAGGCGCCGGCCGATGCGTTCAATGGTGAAGAGGATGAGGAAGGCAGCAGGGAACTCCACCAGGCCGGAGATGAGGAAGTCGATGTAGACATTTCCTCCCAGGATGCCCAGCCTCATGATCAGACCCTGGTAGACCACAGCACTGGTGAACCTGCAGGAGGAACAGGGAGGAGGATTCTCAAAACCTTCATTACCGACTCGACTCTGTTACTACACTGTGTGTGTGTGTGTGTGGACTCACCAGTTGTAACTGAGGATTAAGGTGTGTTTCCTCATCTTGGGGGTTCTGATCAGGTCCATGAAGGAGGCTGTGACCGATTCTGCTGTGTCGTCTGCCAGGGTCTGCAGAACCAAACGTACCGCGTGAGTCAATCATCTTGACACACACTTGAATGAACCCACACTTACACCAAGCTACTGAGAAAGAGTTTGGATATCTTTTGTCGTGTCATATTTCTGGCTGAGGCTTGATGAAGATGGACAATCAGAGCAGCTTTTTGGACTCCTTGTTTTCACTCAGTGTGCATGTGCATGGCAGTGCTGCAGAGGCGTAAGAGTGAATGACTACAGTGACTGTTTGACTGTGTCTTTCCAAACAACTGTTTGTTGTTGCCTAAGTGGGCGGAGCTTAACACGACGGACATTCTGTTTTATTTGCTAGACTTGTGTAGACTTTAGACTTTAATTCTGTTCAACTGAACAGGCAGTGTTTGCTAAAGTAGCCGCTACCTCAATGTTTTTGGAGAGCTTCATCTTGTTCTCTTTGGCCATGGCCTCGGTGACGGCCACAGCCTGGGCGTTCTTGTTCTGAGAGAGAAGCCACCTTGGAGATTCTGGAATGAACCTGAAATTCAGAACGTCAACAAACAAATAAAAAACAACGTTGACATCCAGCTGTCAACAAAAAATACCTGTTGGATATTAACATGTATTTATTTATCTTTCCCTCTCTGCTGGGTGTTTGATACGTGTTGGTGTGGTTGCTCTTGTGTTAGGGGAGATGTTTGGGTGTGTGAAGCAACGTAGGGGTGCTTGTTTACCACCGTTTCTCACCAATAGTAGGACAGGAAGAAGATGTAAGGGACGGTTATGACGACCTGCAGCCAGCGCCAGTCTGTGATGTAGTAGGCAAGGAGAGGGAGGAAGAGGATGCCAACGCTGAAGAACATCTGGTAAACTACTCCCACAGTGCGTCTGTACTCCACCCCCACAATCTCTGTGACTGTGGAAGAAAACGCAAACCAGAGTCTTGAGTTTTAGTATTTGCTTAGGAGTCTGTGTGTGTGTGTGTGTGTGGTGTGTGTGTGTGTGTGTGTGTCTTACTCACTCAACACATATCCAGCCACCCAGCCTCCTTTCACTCCAAACCCATAGAGAGCTCTCAGTACGAGTAGAGACACGTAGTTTGGAGCCACAGCCACCAGGATGCCTGCGATCCCATTCAACAGGTTGGACATCAGGAAGCTCAGTTTCCTGCCGAACCTGAAAGGAACAAATGAGAGATGATCCCTCTGATCTGTGAGGGTCTTTAGAGCGAGCATATAAACACAAGGATTACACTTTAGATGCTGTTCTTACAGGCTGGTATAAAGAGTTTATAATGCATGCATGTTTAGTATTTTAACTATTTAAAATACGTTTATCCTTTGATTAAATGACTTCATTTCTTCAAAACTATTTTGTAATTCCCCGCTCTTATTTTGAAGGCCATATGCCGAAACTGGAATATGTCACTTTAACCTGGCTCTGTCATCATGGCAGCCAATGAGAGAGCAGAGTGAAGCACACCGGGGTCACAGCCTCACCTGTCAGCCAGGTAGCCAATAGCAATGCTCCCAACCAGGAAGCCCACGTTCAGAGTGGCCTGGAACATATCCACCAACCAGGCGTCTGAACACACCAGGTCAAACTAACACACACACACACACACACACACACACACACACACACACACACACACACACACACACACACACACACACACACACACACACAGATAAATAATCAAGTCATGTGTGTAGAATGGGAAAGGCGCTAACATGTTTGTGGAGTTAATACTTCCTTAGATGTATTTGCCCATCGACTGCATTCATTTTTTACTTTAAACGTACTAAAGAGTCTGAGTTGTGCCTGACTGCGTCTTGTGCGTATGTGAGTATCAGCTGTTAGTGCATTCCTTATTCCTTATTCCTTATTCCTATAACGACACTGAGAGGAAATTCCTCAAACATCATTGGCAGGAGTTTGTTGAAATGGAAATCACTTTACTGCAACTTTGAAACATGCAAGGACTTTAAAACCCTGAATGTGAGGAGGAATAGTTTTTGATTTCTTAAAAATGAATTCTTACAGTGTTTACTTTTCTCTGTTGTGTTGTTGCTCTCCTGACTCTGCCCTTACCTCAGTAACAAAGGACTGCCGTCCCTTGTAGTCGTACTCCCAGCCATCTTTACATGCAGTTCTGCGAGTGTGGCTGATGTTGAGCTCCTCTGTGTCACAGGTGAGACCGGTGCTGTTCCAGTCCAGCTCGTATTGTTCACAGTTGCTGGATTGCAGCGTTCCTGAGCTGTTGACCAGCGGCAGCGTCAGCCTGCGACTGTTCGCCAGGCTCCAGCCGCACGCCTGCCTCCTCTCCACCACCGCAGAGTCCCGACACCAGTGGTCCGGAGTGAAACCCTGGAACACAATCCCCACGTACACGCCGGCCCACGGCATGGACACCAAACACATCAGGGCGAAGACTCGCTTCTGGCAGCGGCCAAACTTCCCGGCCTCCTCCAAAATGTCATCAAAAGTGGTCATGGTTGCTCCGGTGCAGGTGGAGGAAGAGGTGCCACTGCAGGATGAGTGAGTAGGACACAGCTGTAGTCTTGCAGAATGCTTGTTGTTGCCCCGGCAGTGTGGATGGTGAGTCTCTCTCTGCAGTGTGTCCACTGAATCACAATGTCCTCCGGCTTTTTAACAGGCCAAGTAGGACCAAAGGTCCACAGGACGAGTTGTTGCTCGAGCCGCTGAGCAGTAGAACATTAAACCTCATCACTGCCATCATGTTTTCAGACGTCAGAACAAGTGACTGAATGAACAGTGAGCTCGTCATCTGGCAGAGGGCTTCATTAACCAGCGGTGGATCCTTTACTGAGGGAAGACTGAGTTGGAGTTGGAGTTTCTGAGATCAACAGTAATCTGAAGTGTATATTAAGTTGACAGACTCTTCATTACATGAAGGGTTAGATTTGTCTAACTTCACTCAGCAGATTGGACACTGGACATGTCAATATAAGCACCAGGAGGAATCCTTGCACCACAGCTGAGTTGATAACCTCCTGATTTCCCTGATTTATAATTAACCAATGAAAACAAATCAGTAATCGTTCCCGTGGCTCAGTCCAGGCTGCACACTGCTCCGCCTCTGGCCTTCATGCTGCATCAGCAGTTTGTCAGGTTGTCAGGTTCCTGTATTGACTTGTGTGTATCAGCATGGGCCTGGAAAGAACAGAGAACTTTGTAGTTTTAAATGATTTCTTCAGTTTGGTCACGTTTTGTGTTTGTATCTGCAGGTTTGTTTATAGATTTGGTGTTGACCTAAGAGGTCATGAGGCCCTGAATGGACTCTTATGGACCCATTTATCTTGTGGCATCTTGTGGTTTCCCAAATAGATCAGTGTTATGTTGAATCAATGTTCTTAACCCCCGCATGTCTACAGGCTCAGAGTGTCGGCTCTGTTCTGTTCCCTCACTATTCCCCCTGAAGATGAGCTGAAATTCACAGAAGTCATTGTCCTCCCCAGTCTTATCAGTTGATCTCTTATTTATTCAAATAATGCTTTTTTTTTTTACATCGATATTTCTTTAAATAGGAAAACTGGCGAAAAGCTGAAAAACATAAGACAACATAAGTTACACCAACAAAAACAGAACAATCATCTTCTCCCACGGTACCACCATCATCATCATCATCATCACAGAAACCTTCTCATGCTTCTGTTGTCACTACTGCACTGTATATTTCTTCCTCTCCAACCCAGCACAGACCGGCTGTTACTTCCCCTCAGTGTAGGACAGAGACAGAGAGGTTAGTGCAGAACCAAGCAGAACAGACTTTGGTGCTTACAGCAGAACGACTTCAGAGAAGAGGACTTCACATCGTCCACAGCTTCTCTGGAACCTGGCAGATGCTTCTCCTCTTCATCACCAAGTCAAAATCTGAGGTCAGTTTGGGTCAAAATGTTCACATTGAGTAATAATACAATATTTATTTTAAAATGTTCATATAAATGAACATCAGGCTTCTGAATAACGCCACACGGGATTCAACCTGCAGCCAGGTCACGGAAAAGTTAACCCTTTCTCTTCTGAACACCGTGTGTGTGTGTGGGATGTGTTTTTGTGGGGAAATTCTCTGGTGCGCAAAAAGTGATGTGTGTGTCCATTTCCTGTTGGCCACATGTGTTAAAAAGCTGGACAGAAGGGGGCGCCGTCTGTACAATCACTGTGACCAAAGCTTCATTCATGAGCTCAAACTAAAGTGAACCAGGTGAGTCTGCTTCTACTTTAACCTCCTTCTGTGGAAAGTGTTCAATGTTTATGTTAATTATGGCAATCCTCCATTTGAGTGACGCGTTTGTATTTCATCTTTAATTTTTACGTCTTTAAGGACAAGTGGCACCTTAGAAAAACTCGTGCATAGAAAAGCATCATAACACCCTGACTGCTAAGGGAAACCAATGTGGCATTAACTGATCAGATCAATAATGTTTGATGGGACGACTGTCCAGGATCAGGATAATAACTTTAGTTTGTGTGGATCACTGAATACTGTCCGACCTCATCCTTATCCCTTCTTTACGTCAAACAATCTTATCAATGTACCTCATGTTAAAAAAAGAAAAAGTGCAGTATTTTTTTTGTAATGGCAAGTTCTGTACATTCACACTAATGTGTGTGTGGAGAGGTTGATGTGAACTCTTCAGCTCCCCTAACAACAAATCAGTCATCTTCTTGAAGAGCTTCAGTGTTGTTTGGTAAACAGGTGAAGGGAGTCTGACTTGTAAGTAAACAATGTAAACCGAAACATTTTCTTTGTACATGTACAGTACATACTGTGAGTAAGTGGGTCTGAACCCAAACACTCAGACGCTCAGATGCTCATACTGTGTTGGCTTTAAGGTGTCTTTATACTCCAGGCTCATTGTTGGTTTAAATGTAAGTTAATTGCAGTAAATGAGGGATGAATCAGCCCAGATTGTCATTATGTGGAACACTGGAGTTCATTTCATCTTCTAACCTTTAATCCTTTATTTGCCTGCTTAGCTTGGTTGCTAAGCAGGCAAATCTGTTCAACGTAAGTGGAGTGTTTGCATTTCTAATAATATCTCCATGTCAGTGGTTGATCTCTGTCTTCACCTGTATTTGGCTTAAACAGCACCTTGGCCTACTGAGTCTCATTCCTGACTTTGTAACGTCCAAAGTTGGAACCTGAATACCAAAACTGAGCCTATAATGTACAAGAATGTGCAAGTGAAAAAGTTTCATATCTTCTATACATTATCCTCAGTGGTGGTTGTAGAAATATGGCTTTGGTGGGAGGGAGACTTCAAAACCCACGCAACTTAAAGTTTTATCAAAAGAAACATAGAACCTCCGTTCTTATCCACCACTCATTCATACTTAAGGCCGTCTCCATTTTGCTCATTGCACAGAACAGAGATACACACAGCTGACTGCTTCAGACAACCATTAAATTAAACAAACGTGAGCATTTCACCAGCAAAGACAACAAAAGGTCCATTATAGAACATCACCATCTATGTACACCGTCTCTGATCACAACAAAATCAATCTGTCCATGGACACAATTTATCATTTGGTGAAAATGTGAATTAGTTTCACAGTCAGGAAGGCATCGCACTTTCTTTAAGGGCAAAGAAAGGGAAAGATTTGCTTGGTAGCATCTGTATACAGCAAGAAAGACCCACGACATCTTCGTTCCCTTTAGAGAGCACAGAGGGAAAACACCTCCACTGCCCACATCCAACCAGTTTGGACCCGGACAACATTCTCTCCCTTCACCTTATTCAACAAACACTGGACACACTCTCTCACACACACACACCTGTGCTCCAGTACAGAAGGGAAACGGTACAGGAGGCTTTGAGCCGGTGTGTTCCTTTGTTTCCATTACTGATAAGTATTTACTAAGTATTTAGTTTCTGTGAGGAGACTTTATACTGTTTTCTTTTCAGTGAATACATCAACCGACTGAAACAAGGATGTGCTTCAATTCAAGTAAAGGACGGCCATTTTGGGTCCGTTTCCATTTGTACAGGGGCGCTGCAGCATTTCAGAATAAAGTGAGAGAGAATGGAGTCCAGGTGCAAAGTGGTTCTGAGGAAAGACTTAAATATCCTCCCATCAATAAATAACCAACCATGTGTGTGCTAATGTGGACATGTGTGGTCCCACAGTCTGGACAGAGTCTGAGGAGGAGAAGTGAAGGTGCCTTCCAACAAAAACAATCCCAAAGGAAAGGGAACGCCTTCTGCTTTCAACGTGTTGGTATGACGTCGTCGTCGTCGTTGCTGTTAAGGAGACATTCAGAGGAATCAGTTCCGATTGGATGAGAACATGAGGAGGAAGAAGAACCTCACACCCTGAGGAGATCCTCGTCGCTGTCGTCGTCCTCGTCTCGTTTCCTGCTGGCCGCTTTGTTGCTCCCGCGGTTGAGGCCTGAAGAGCGTGGTTTGCTGCTCTTCCTCTTCCTGTCCGAATCGTCCAATAGGCCCACCAGGTCCTCGTCGCTCTCCTCCTGAAAATGATGGATTGAGGTGAGCAGTTAAGAGCTGAGCTAGAAGATGAGAAGACAAGGAACTAGAGCTGCCAGGGTTCAAACATAAACAACCTTAGTGATCGTGTGAGACTGATGGTAAGTGTTCAGACGGCTCTGTATGGGCGTGGCGAGGAGCTGAGGCTCACCTGTAGGAAGACGCTGCGCAGGGCGGCGTTGTGCCTGGAGGCTCCAGATGATTTGGCCGCACTCACGCCCGGGACGCTCAGCACCTCGTCCTCGCTGTCGTCGTCCTCCTGCTCTTCCAGCGAGAAGGAGCGCAGACCGTCCGTGTTCACCCGTTTGGTGGTAATGTGGCCGTTGCCTTGGTGACTCTTCCCCCGACGTGAGGAGGAGGATTTGGGAGGGGCGTCCATCTCCTCCATCAGCCACTCCATCTCCTCCTCACCACCCTCTTCATCCATATTGACCTGAGGAGGTGCAGATGGAGGTACAGATGTGGATTCACCTCAGATCCACCATGTGCTTTCACACATTCAGAACATTTACAGTGGAATTGTTATTTTGACGGACATAAGCATGAGGTCCATAGGCAGATGTACCTTAGAGTATTTATAGGAGACTTGGTTTCCTCTCCTGCAGCAGCCGGCCACCTTCTGGATCACCAGCTCCCTATGAGGAAACAACAAATGATCAACCACAACATCCAGGACAGACGGGTCTCAAAGACAGCAGGTCTCTCCCTCTGACTGTGTGTGACCTCACCTCCTCTCTCTCTTGTGGAGCAACAGGACCAAGACACAAACGGTCAGAACCAGCGACAGGAAGCTAAGCACCAGCCCCAACGCCTGACTCCGCCCAGAAAGACCCACAGTTCCACCGTCGACATCGTTCGTCTGAGTGTCGACAGTTCTGCAGGAGGAAGGGGAGAGAGTTTAACCCTTTAGATGTTAGAAAGACAAGATGAGTGATGTGTGTGTGTGCGTGCTTACTCACATGAGGTCACACACAGCATTAGTGTGCCACATGAACAGATAGGTGCATTCGTCCGTCTCCCGCATGAACTCGGGGATGCCGACCCCAGCAGACGGGTAACAGTGGAACATGATGACGGACGACACCATCTTGCTTTTCTCCCGTCCGCACACGGACTCTGAGGAGACGATCACGTCCAGGTTTCCTCCTGAGAGAAAGAGTGTGAGAGTCAATCCGGTGTGTTTCTGCTGTCACATCCTGTAGCTGACTGTGGTTGAGTGTTTTGTACGGGTGAGACCACTTCACACACTCCCTTACCTTTAATGAAGTACTTGGCTTTGCTGGACGTGCCGATCTTTCTTTGGAAGTTCTTGTTCAGTTGGACCTGGCAGATGTTGGCACCGACACAGCTGGACATGTTGGAGATGCCTGACAGCTGGATGTGGTAGATGTAGCGGTCGCCGTTGGGACGAAGGTCGCCAGATGCCTGATGATGGCTGAGAAGAGTAGGAAGAAGAGTTATAAAGTTCTGTTCTTAAGTTTGTACAGGCTATTGAACTTTTCCACAGTATTCTAATTTACTGAGTGCACCTGTAGATAATGTGCAGGAGTGTGTGTGAGAAGTGTGTGTTCACCTGAAGTAGAGCGGCCCCAGACTGAGACTGAGTCCAGTGTGGGGCACCTGTATGGTTCCGTTGATCAGCTCCACTTCCTGTTGCTTGACCTCGCAGGCTGCACGAGTCTCCCAGCCGATCACAAACTCATTGGTCGCATCATCAATACTGCTCACACACACACAGAGAGGAGACGGCTTAGTAACACTCCACTGTATCATTCTGAGTGGAATGTAAGACTGTAAGGAGCAGATTTAACATGAGATGATAATAAAAGCATAAAGCACTCAGCTGACTGACCTGGTTGTGTGTTTATAAAGGGCCGGTGTGTGAACATTCAGACGCAACGCAAGAAAGCAGAAACACTAAAGAAATGTCATCCTTTTCAAACCTCCAGGGTGAATAATTAATACTTTGTCCCCCAGCTGACTGACTGACGTACACCAGAGAAACTTTAACTTAGAGGACAAACACTTCTCTGTCATTAACTCACAGTTGTGCGTCCTGACACACTGAGTGAGTCAATGTTTCTCTAGAATGTTTTGTCCTAAAACCTCACACGTGTGTGGGCTGAGCAGTTCAGAAACATTACGCAATAAAGCCCACATGATGGAAGTTAATATTAAATGTTTCCTTACTTAATGTCCTCCCTGCGGACGGACGTACCTGATGATTGACGGCTGTCCCACTGTGGATCCACAGCTCAGCTGGATCACCGTCTTTGCCTTCAGGCCGTTCCCGTAGACGTCCTCTCCCAGGGAGTAATTCATGAAGATCTTTCCATCTGCAGAGGAAAACAAAGAGCTGACCTGTGATTTACTGCAGAATCATCATCACCACTCAGATATCAAACATTTAAAGGCACAAAGTCATTTGACAGTCCTGTCTGTTGAATCAGACAGGATGACTTGAGGTCTTGACCCACCAGTGTAGCTCATCCTCTGAGTGTAGACCAGACCCAGGGACTGAGTCTGTCCTGCTGCTGAGCGCCGGCACACAGACGCTCCATCTGGACATCCTGGAGATCCTCCATGGATGCTCTGGCACAGGTTAAAGGTGTAGCTGAGGGAGGACATGAAGAGAATTTACCAGGGGGTGAAGGTCAACCAGCACAATACAGAGAAGTGTGAGGAGAGGATTTAACTTCTTTACCTCCAACATTGTTCTGTGACTGAATATGAAACATCAGGTAAAGAAAGTGTTCCTAAGCTACACAGACTTACGAGTCTCCTCTGTGGCTGAACTTCCAGGGCTCGGTGAGGGAGGAGAGGGCTCGCAGGTCGAAGGTGTGATGCCGACTGACCAGCTTACACTCCATCTTCTTGGAGAGGCAGACGGCACTGGTCCTCCACTGGAACGTAGCCGAGCAGCCTCCGGTTTCAGAGATCAGCTGCGGGGAGCCGTGCCCTGCGGCGTGGTCGCAGGTGAACAGTATGGAGGACTGGCGCTTACCGAACGCTGCGGGAGAGAGAAGAAGAAGAAGGGAGTTAAAGGGCAGGAATGCAAAAAAGATTCACTCTCTGTAATTCAACTACGACCAGCTGCTAGTGAATGTTAACCCTTTCTGTTACCTGTGCCACAGAAGCCCCACTTCTTGTCGACGTCGTAGTCGGCGGTGGTGGCGCACCACTTCCTGCCATCTGTCCGTCCGTCTGTGGTGCACTCTGTGTACGACTTCTTCATGAAGTTGAAGGGGAACACACACAGCTCAGCCTCATTTGTCACTGGAACACACAGATCAGAACATTCATCAAGTTTATCCAACATCTGTGCTCCTTCAGTCCCATAAGTCTGAGATGTGAGCCGTACCTGGAGGACAGGCGTCTCCCCCCCCGTACTGCATCAGGACGCCCTGCTCCTCGTGTTTGTAGTCCATGGTCATGGCCTGGGTGAGGCCAAACGATGCTGCTGATGCGCCCGGACCAGAACCGGTCACCCTGCAGACGGCTCCCTTCTTACAGGCTGGATCTGCCACTGAGCCGCACACGTTCATCTGGTACTTACTGGAGCCAACGGGTACCTGAAGCACAGGAAGCAACACCTGAATAACTGGACTGAAGACATACAGTACATCAGACATGGTTAGAGAAAGAGTAAAGCTATGAGGATGTTTGAGTTTCAAATAAAGGACCAAACGATTAAACACAAGAAGTAGGTCAGTATAAATTGTGCTACTTGTTTCCATTCCTTTACAAAACACTGAGTAGAACTACACCGGTCCCTAAAACAGAGTGGCACTTGGATGTTCAGATCACCTGGACTTCACCGGAGAGAACCGACAGGTCAAAGGTGAACTGGAGCTGGGAGTCTGTGAGTTGGCAGCCGGTGAACTGGGTGGCGTCGGAACAAACCAAAGGTGTCGCCCACTCAAAGACGAAGGCGCAGCCCTGCCGCCTCAGCATCTGGGGAGAGCCCTACGCACGCAGGCACAAAGGTCAGAGGTCAGCGCTGCGGTCAGTGGCTCTGATACGACTGATGAAGACACTACTGACCAGGTCCAGGCCTCTCTGGCAGGAGAAGATGATGGTGGAGGTGTAGTTCTGTGTGGCGTTGGTCAGGCACTGGGTGGGGCTGCTGTAGGCGATGAAGACGTCATTGGTCTCTTTGTTGATCTGAGGGCCGGCGGAGCTTCGCCCGATGTCCTGGGGGATAAAACAATAAAATGATGGAAAGGAAGGAAAACATTGATGTAATAAAGTTTCTACCAGAACGACGTCTGCAAGAATTAGCATTAGCCTCCAGTTTCAGGTCAGAGTGTGTGTGTGTGTGTGTGTGTGTCTGTGTGTGTGTGTGTGTGTGTGTGTCTCTCACCACAGGAGGCCCTTCATCAGGGTCCATACAGACGACAGCTCCAGGGGGGCAGGTCACCCCAGGAATGGGGTTCAGAGGCTGACAGGCGTTGATGTAGAAGTCTGGAGATCCATCGTTTTGATCCAAATCGTCGTCTGGAAGTGCAGAAGTGGAGCAAAAACACACAGCAACAATGAAGAAGCTGCTCTAACCTGACCCCTGACCCTCAGGAAGACGGAAACCTCAACCCACTGACCTTCTGCAGTGTAATAGCCACTGACATGAATGAGAGGAGTCAGGTCGATCAGAGTGGAGCCGTTCTGCACCGAGCACTTCACCTGAGAGAATACAAACAGATGAGTGGCATGTATTCTGCTACACCGACTAAGATCCGCTGACACGGCGACACAAACACACTTACAGGTTGTTCGCAGACGAGGGGTGTGTGGAGAGAGAAGAAGTGTGTGCAGGTCTCTGCGTCTGAGTCGATGAGCACAGGCTCAGGGGGGGCCGAGCCCATGGCAGGAGGTCTACACAAACAACCAGAAAGGAAACAGTATGAATTTAAATGTACAGTACATAGAACAAAAAAAATAGATGCACTGACAGGAAGTGTGTTGTGTGTTGTGTAACTACGTCTCGTCCCAGGTCAAGCTTTCTATGCTGGGCTCAGAACTTACCAATCAACCCTGCTGAGCAAACTATCTCGTGACCCCGAAATAATGGAAGAATGTGTGATAAAAAGGCACAAATGGATTGAAGTGTAAAGGCTTGGATTTGATCATTTCATCCTAAACATTTAACGGTCTGATGCCATGACAACAATAACAACCTCAACCACAGACAGGGTGAGTACCTGCAGATGAAGTGGATGATGGTGTTGTGTTTGAGGGCCGGGTTGGCTGAGCAGGGGCTTCCTCCCTCATAGGCCAGCTCCAGCACGTGATCCTGGAAGGAGAGCTTCCTGCTCACCTGACCGCCGCTCACCACACTGCCCGTCTCCTTAATACACACACCTGGAATACGCCAACATGTACAGGTGAGGCTCAATACATTAGAATACAATACGTCTGCCCCGTGATTGTGTCGCCGACTGAACCAGACAGAGAGAATGTAAAGGCTCAGAAGGTGATTAGAGTGAATGAGCTGATCAGAGTGAGACAGCGTGAGGCTACAGTATTGAACTTAAGGTGTTCAGGAGCTGTGAGACAGAATATCTTGTTTGGTTCTCTGCTGTAGTTGACGCATGTTCCTCTTACATAATCCATTTGAATGTGTAAGCTGAGACTTAATCAGTTACCAGCACACGCTGTGGCTGGGTGAGAGCCTAACGAGGCCTAACGGCGTTAAAGAGGCTCTTTAACGTCACAGCGGGGAAATCTCATCTGATCACACATTAAATAAATAAATGATGAAAAGAGGGCGAGGTGTTTGGAGGTATCAGTTTCTGCAGTTGTGATCAAAGCTGTGTGTGCTTGCTGCTCTCTTCCATTTCTGTATGTGCCTGTACAGTTTGCACGTCCGGAGTGTTTACATCAGCGTGTCACTTCTGTTTTAAGCAGCATCAGATCCTGAATTTAAGGAGAAACACACGCCCACTCTGTGTAGTGACAGGATCAGATAGAGGCATCATCTGAAACAGCTGGATTTTAGAAAAACAACGGTAATCTGTGACAATGCTGCCCTCTAGTGGACTTTAAACCAAACTGACTTCATTGCCGGCCCTTTAAATCAAGCTGTCAAACTAAAGTGAGTAACCTGAGCACCTGAGAGATGACATGAAGACTGAACTGATGGAGGGAGCAACATACCGGTTCCTGCGTCACATCCGGTTTTGGGCGCTTCTCCGCAGATGTTGAGGCGGAACATTTTCCTGTGGTCGTTATGATCGTACACAGTGTAACCTTCCGCTTTGGCCAGGGAGTTCAGGTCAAACAGATGGCCTGGGGATAATGGAAGGTTTGATATGATTCACTTCTAAAGCCTCAAAGTGCTCAGATGGTCTGTGTGTACCTGTGCCATGTTTTGCGTCTTACCTGTGGCAGGGTTTGTGACCCTGCAGTCGTCATGCTGGTTGCTGTTGAGAGGGCAGGCGGCGGCGGTTAACCACAGGAAGGTGTACACACAGTCCTCAATGGCAGAGATCAGAGTGGGCCGTGAGTCCTGGATAGAGACAGCAGGTTAAGGGTTAACAATACTAACATATATCCAATATATAACCAAGCTGCCTACATACAGTGTGACAGCTTCAGTTTATCCCTCACCACTTTGTCTTTGTCACACTTGAAGCGAATGATTGTGCTCCTGTTCCTGCTGCCATCAGGACAGACCCGCCCGCTGGTGTACTGAATCCTCAGGACGCTTCTGTCCCAGGTGGGCCCAGACGTCACCTCGCCCAGACTCACGTACTCATCTCCAGCCTTCAGACAGGAGGCGGCACTGGACAGACATTTCCAAGAACCTGTGGTAAAGGAAAGCAGAGAGGCTAACGCTGTACGACAACGACAGAATCTGATCCTTTAGGGATGAAAACATGAATGTGTCCACACTGACCTCCCTGCTGCACCAGAGACCTGCAGACATTGATGTAGAAACGCTGACTGGTGTCACCAGTAGAAGCCTCCACCTCCCAGTTCCGACTCTCCATGGCCAGAGGTGAAAGGTCATACGAGTGACCCTGGCCATCACTGCAGACAGGGAACACACAGAGTGACATGCAGACTGTTAAAGCCAGGATGAAGCTGTGCTTAATACAGCTGAATGTGACAGAACAATAATAATGTGCTTGGAGGATGAAGCTGTAGCCTAAAGGAGGATGAGAGAGAGGATGAAGATGTAGCAGAGGCAGTAGTTGCAGTAGTTGTGTTTACTTGTAGGAGCAGCTGGTGGTCTTGGTTGGGATGCAGGCCAGGGCCGTCCTCCAGCTGAACATGTAGGTACAGTCTGGAGTCTCTTTGATAAACTCTGGCACTCCCTTGATGTGAAGGAACACAACGACAACAACCCGTCAATCAACTAAGCTTTACATGTGGACATGTGGGATCTGTGGCTGTGTTAGCTGCGTCCTGTCTGTCTGTCTGTCTGTCTGTCTGTCACTCACAGGGTGCCTGTCGGGGTGGCAGGAGAAGTAGATCTCTGTGGACCTGTGGTATTTCTTATGGCAGATGTCCCCGCTGGTGTAGTTGAGGATCAGCTGGTCGCCCACAAAGCTCAGATCCTGGCTGGCCTTACCTGCAGATCCACAAACACATGTAAACAAACACAAACACCGCATTTCCATAAGTGCAGCGCTGCTTCTTTCGATATTCCCTACCTGCAACCTTGGAGGTATTTCCCGCCACCTGGCAGGAGGAGACGGCTTCACTGCCTGTGGCTGAGCTGGGGCAGACGTCTCTCTGCAGCCCCCCGCAGACAGACAGGTGGTAGGTGTATTTCCCACTCTTGAGGGGATAATCCTTCCCCTTCAGAGAGCTCAGGTTGAACTCATACCCAGACTGAGGGTCACGAACCCGACACTCTTGACCTGGAAGGAGGAGAGCGGAGAGTGACCTCAGAGGGCGATCTTCACTTACTCACTCAAAAGCACGGTTTAATGTCCTATTGATTTTAAAAAGTTAAATAACAGAAATAAGTATTGCTACAATCCACTCACCCACTCACACACTCACTCTCACACACTCCTTACCTTGAGCCTTCCTGATCCGACAGGCTTCAGATGTCCTCCAGATGAAAACATACTCGCAGCCATCTTTGCGGTCAAACATGGGCGAGCCCTGGAGACACACACACACACACACACACACACACACACACACACACACACACACACACACACACACACACACACACACACACACACACACACACACACACACACACACACACACACACACACACACACACACACACACACACACACACACACACACACACACACACACACACACACACACACACACACACACAAAATGACAATCCTAACCACACAATCTAAACATGGTATGAAAACTGATCTGATGTTGTCAGCTCGGCCTGGATGTTTGGAGTCGGGCTCTCAGCACTCACCGGGTTGTCGTCACACTGGAAGATGATGCGTGTGGAGTAGCGGGACGTCTCGCCGCACTTGTCCCCGTTGCGGTACACGATGCTGATGGAGCCGTCGTCTGCTACTTGTGGACTGGACTGGATAAAGCCCAGGTTGTAACTGGTGCCACTGATCACAGCACAGGCACCCAGGTGACCCACTGCAGAGATCACAGAGACACAATGATGACACACCTGACACGGAAACAGTGCAGGTCCACCTCTCACGTATGTGCAGGACAAACACACTGACCAGGACATTGGTGCAGAGAGGGGAGGGGTCTGCACACGTTGATGTAAAAGATGCGTGACTTGGCCACATCTGCTGTATCCATGGGAATCCAGGGGCTGTCCTCTGCATCCCTGC
The DNA here is from genome assembly GCF_046128005.1 of Genypterus blacodes. Lineage (NCBI taxonomy): Eukaryota > Metazoa > Chordata > Actinopteri > Ophidiiformes > Ophidiidae > Genypterus > Genypterus blacodes. The sequence goes on along the minus strand of NW_027467021.1, from coordinate 219,082 downwards.
TCAGGTGACTCAGGTCGTATTCGTTACCATGGGGATCTACGTGGAATAGAGAAGCATATAGGCATCCACTTCCTCTGGATCAATTTACAGAAACTTGTACAAGTACAGACTTCATACGTCGGTGTTTGTGTTCTTACCAATAATGCGACAGTCGACAGGCGCAGGGACGCAGGCCAGAGGGGTGGAGAACTCAAAGAGCACGTCGTGGGTGGTGTGTGTGGACGAGCTGAACTCCTCACCCAGCAGCTTTAGGGAGCCAGAGTGAGCGTCGGTGTCACACACAAAGTTTATGGTGAAGGTGTCCCAAGTGGCTGAGGGAGGAGAAGGATTAGGATGAGAACATGAAGAGAGAAGAGCAGGGTAGCTGGCTGCTCTGTGTGTGTGTGTGTGTGTGTGTGTGTGTGTGTGTGTGTGTGTGTGTGTGTGTGTGTGTGTGTGTCACCTGTGGGTTTGTCCAGGTTTCCTTTGTAAGTCAGTGTGAGCAGCCCGTCAGTGGAGTACTGGAGGGTCTTCTGCACCCCGACGGCGCCGACGGGCTGTCCGTTCTCCAGCTCGCATCCAGCCATGCCCTCGCCGCAGCCCACAGCGTCTGAGCAGATGTTCACCTACAGGACGGGTTCACAGACAGGGTTCTTCATTTTGACAGAATTTCACTGAGAGTAAGCCACACAGAGCCCAACATGAGGGGAAACTAGAGCAAAACAAAGGCTCCACACAGCAGGAGAGGCTGGTGTAGGCGGGGCTTGATGTGTGTGTGTAACACTGGACAGAACTCTGTGTGTGTGTGTGTGTGTGTGTGTGCGCTTCTGTCTTACCAGGAAGGTTTTGCCATTGGCTTGTGTCTTGTATCCGGTCTTAGAGGCCAGCGGCTGGAGGTTGAACTCAAAGCCGGTGTTAGGATCCACCACAGCACAACTCTATGAGAGAGAGAGAGAGAGAGAGAGAGAGACACACACACACACACACAGATTACAACAATGATGTCAACAAATCTTTTTAATTTTTCACTTTTTCATGATTTCCATGACTGAACTCACGTCCTTCTTGGTGGTGGTGATGGCACAGGCCGCCCTGGTCTCCCAGATAAAGTTAGCAGTACAGTTCTGGTACATCAGGAAGCGAGGCTCTAATGACTGCACACAGGGAGACACACACACACACATAAGCTACATGTTTATCTCGAGGACATCACGCTCCAGTTTCAGGGTGTATGATAATCTGACTCACCACAGCTCCCCTGGAGCAAACCAAATGGATGCGTGTTGTGTAGGTGAGCTTCAGGCCGTCTGACAGACAGATGGAGCCGTCTGTGAACTCCAGCAGCAGCTTGTCCCGCCCCTCGATGATCGGCCCTCGCTTGGCCACGCCCATGTTGCTGACTGACACCACTTCAGTCAGAGATCCCTGAGGACAGACGTGCAGAAAGGGTTAACATCAGAGCGACAGAGTACACCGGTGGTTTCTGACTGAACTCCAGTTGTCTAGCTTGTACACACACACCTGCACATAGGAGTACTTCATCTGGCAGACCGACGCCTGCCGGTCACAGCCCGGTACGGCGCTGAGCGGCCGACATATGTTGATGTAATACTTCCTCTTGGAGTCGGAGTGATCCATGGCCTGCCAGTTCCTGCTGGAGGTGGAGCGGGACAGGCTGGAGAGCAGGGAGAAGAATGGATGAGGTCACAGGGATGGAGCTGAAGAACAACATGACTCAAAAAACATCAGAGGTCAGTTACCATAGTAACATAACATAGGGACATTTCTCATTGGGTTTGTATTGTGTATGAGCGTGCATTACCTGGATAAGTCGTACTGATCCAGAGTGATGGGATCCGTCACCAAACACTCATGAGGCCTCTCAGGACACGCGTAGGAAGTGTACCAGCGGAAGTCATACGTGTAGTTATCCTCCACCTGAATGAAGATGAACATGCAGAGATTACTTGAATGAATACGGCGTGTAAGGGATATGGAGAGGAGGTTAAGAGTTAAGGGGAAGAGAAACTGACCTGGAATTCCGGTTTTCCAGCCCCGGCCTCTGGGTCACAGAGGAAGGAGATTTGGGTGGATCTCAGCGTGTGCTCGCCATCGTTGTACGGGGAACCGTTGCCGTAGCTGAGCTTGATCAGACCATCGTAGTAGGACAGATGAGAGTTGGCTTCTCCTAGAGTCCACGCCTTAGAGCTTTAGAGGAAGAGAGAATAATATATAAGGACGAGTTAAAAGCCTTTCCTTTGTCTGCAGCTGCTTTTCTTCTAAACATAACACCAAGCTAATTACAGAGAGGGCTACTCTCTTACCTCTTTTCTACCTGGCAGGCTCCAGCCCTCTCTGCACAGGTAGAAGCATGCACAGGGCCGCACACATTGATGTAGTAGTCATAGTTGTTGCTGCTCAGGTTGTAGAACCCGCCCTCGGGTTTGGAGAGAGGAGACAAGTCGAAAGAGAACCCTGGGAAGTCACAGGACAAATAAGAGGCTGTCTGCTCCTGACATCATACCTCTCACAAATGTTTGCACTGAGTCACTGACACACGGGACTAAACATGTGTGTGTGTGTGTGTGTGGTGTATTGAGCCTTTTCCTACCAGCCTGTGCGTCCTCCACCTTGCAGTCGTCTCCTTGTGTCCTTGAAAGGACACAGGCCGCAGCCGTGTACCACTCCAACTCGTACACGCAGCCGTCGGATGAAACGCTGCGGAGCATGGGAGCGCTCTCCAGGTCGCCTACAAGCAGAGGAGGAAGAAAATGATTCACATGCAACACTGACATGAAAACAGCTCAGAGAAGAAGAGGATCAAAGGTTACAGGTTAGATTGAAGGCAGCACAGTGAAATGTTGCCTTCCTCTCCTCACGGTCAAGCCCACCTGGTTTGCACTTGAGGGTCAAAATGGTTTTGATCTTCATCTTCGTGCTGCACTCGTCCCCGTCGGTATAAACCAGTCTGATGTCATTTCCCGTCTCAGTTTTCTGGGGCGGTGAGAGAAAGCTGCCCAGGTTGACAGCTTTGTGTTCTTTATCTGAACCAGAGACACACAGAGAGACACACACCTTACACACTGCTGGTCTACTGGTCACATGGTCTACTGGTCACATGGTCTACTGGTCACATGGTCTACATCCACAGCAGGAACCTATTCTGGAACCCAGGACCATGTGAGATCCATCATGGTGGTGTTACTGTAGGTACTAGTACTCATTTGTCAGTGTCATTGAATTGTCTTTTCTCATTATTGACATTTAAAGTGCAGTTGTGTGGACATGCAGAGTTCCTCACAGAGCGAGATGATGTGAGGGAGTTGTTGAGACAGAAAGGGAGAGTGAGCAAGAGAAACAAAACTAAAAGTTAAATCAGAAGCACATTCAGCAGATCCTTATGTGAGAGAGCAGAGCTGCTGGCTCCTCTGCTGGTGTCAGTCTCCTCTCACTTCTGCAGTGCCGTTCAAATATTCAAATGTCATCGACAGGAAAAGGAAATCACACACACAACAGCGTGATGAGTGTGTTCTGGTGTCTGGTTGCCAGTTAGGGTTAGTTACTCAAATGATGCAGCTGCTGTGATGAGGTTATTTATGTCTCATTTACTGAGAGAACGCCCCTCAGATCCATCCTGGCTTATTGGAGCGAGGGTTAAAGTTCCCCAAAGCCCAACGGTCATTCTTAAGAGCCAAGGAGATCAAATCCTCCTCTTTCCATGATTTAGTTTCTCCTTACCGACAGCACAGATGGCAGCTTCCTGCGGGCAGCCGACAGCTCCTCCCCTCTGGATGACTTTGTGACAGACGTTAAGGTAGAAACGCTGCAGGTCAGACTTTGGAGAGCTGGCGTCCACCGCCTCCCAGTTCCCACTGACCTCCGACTCTGATGGACACAAGTGAGTGAGTTTGTAAAGAGTGAAGAGTTTGCGTCAGGATCTCAGTTGGAGAGATGTTTTTAGAAAGCGGACATGTAAATTAAAGATCACGGCTCTCTCACCGGGGAATCTTGTGAGGGGTGAAAGGTCATAGTGCTTGGTGGCGTCGGTGACCCTGCACAGTAGGTCCTCCTTCTCCTTCACGCAGGCGTACGCTGTGTCCCAGTTAAAGTAATAAGTGCAGTCTGTCTCACCAGTGAACACCGGAGCCCCTCGTCCTCCATTAACTGTGGAGAATAGAGCAGAGTATGAAGTCACAGCTGGGATTCAAGCTGGAAAACTGGACTTTTGGATCAATATGGAAAACAAAAAAACATCAGGCATCAGTTTACTGCACCACATTAAGTATGCAGGTGAGAACTGTAACATGTGATATGTTACATACATGTACCTACAGGCATTACATTACATTACATTACGATCATTTGGCAGACGCTTTTATCCAAAGCGACTTACATTACATTACCACCCTTCGCAGAGGGGGGAGCAATTGAGGGTTCGGTGCCTTGCTCAGGGGCACCTCGGCAGGGGCTCGAACCGGCGACCCTCCGGTTCCCAAGCGGAAGCACTACCCACTGAGCTACTGCCTCCCACAAAAACATACAGCTAGGCTCATTAGAAAGGTCACATCTTATTACTCAGAATCACCCACAGAGATGAAAGCATCGTCCCACACTACGACTGAACTCTGTAGACAAGCTTTGCCCCCTTGATTTGAACTTTAAATATACATACTTCCTATTTCTACTTTATAACACCACTGAAATGAAGGATAATAAAAAGGAAAATGAGTTCCCTTTCATAGAAGCGTCAATAAAATGATATAGATCACATCGATCACCTTTCTGTTACTGAGTCACTGAGTTCTAAAAGTAGATGATTGATTGACAGAGCCCAAGCTGCAGAGTCAACCTGACATAATAAGTAGATAACCAGTGGTGTCTCATCCTGACATCACCAGCAGGAAGTTGTCCGGTCACAAGAAGATGTCAGTTTGGTTTCCTGTCTGACTGAAAGGTGGTGATGAGCTTCATTTGTTTGACTCTCTGCCCACTCACTTGCATCCTTTTTGCACTCAAAGTTGATGATGGTCATTCTCTGGAAGCCTGAGGAACATCTGCTACCATCTGGGTAGATCAGGGTCAGGTCTCCATCAGAGTATCTGCAATGGAGTGGGAAGAAAGTTGAATTCAAGCGGAGTCTATTTGTACTCAAAGTTTCATTACTGCTGCGATGCAACGACTGAAGGAACACAAAGTACCGTAGTAATTGGTTCTTGTATTTGCCGGCAATCTTCTTGACATCTGCGTTGTTCTTCACCTGACAGGAGGATATAAACTCTCCACGGCTTCCACACCCACCAGCTGTGGTCTCCCCACACACATTCAGGTAGAACACGTAGCTTTCACCCCCGCTGGTGGAGCCAGAGTCTGCGTAGTACGGATGGTCTATAGCTGCACACACACACACACACACACACACACACACACACACACACACACACACACACACACACACACACACACACACACACACACACACACACACACACACACACACACACACACACACACACACACACACACACACACACACACACACACACACACACACACACACACACACACACACACACACACACACACACACACACACACACACACACACAGATATTGACATCTGAGGATATTTAGAACTATAGTGACTACATTTATGAGATATGTCTGAATGAAAACAAAGTGATCTGGAGGTGTGACAGCTTACAGGTCAAGATGAGAGGGGTCAGGTCTATGGAGATGTCATGCTGGTCACTGTTGAGTTTGCAGGAGTGGCTCTCCAGGTAGTCTCTGTGGCAGGCGTACTCAGTCACCCACTCCACCTCGTAACGGCAGTTCACCGCTGCAGTCATCTTAGGAGTGCTGCCCTGGAGACACAAAGGAAACCACTGTCAGCACAACAGGAATGTTCTTTTCACATACAGAGGAGACACAACACAGGAGAATTAAAGGAAAGTTCAGTCCCATGAGGGGAATAATGTGATGTATTTAAGAGTGCATATTGGTGTGACCTACTGAGTGTCTCTGTGAGGGACAGATGAAGGTGATGTTGACAGCAGGCTTGTGTCCGTGGCAGAGCTCTGGAGGAGAGGAGCCATCGATGACTTCATACTGTAACGTCAGCCTTTGAGAGGGAGGAGAGGAGAGGAGAGGAGAAGAGAGGAGAGGAGAGGAGGAGAGAGTTTGACATCTTCTACATTTAAGATGCAGTATTTCAACATGGCAGTCACTCAGACACATAAGAACACAGACTGAGGTGGTACAGACCCACTCAATGTGTCCTACTGAAAAAAGGAGGAATCCCTCTTAAACTGACACAATGAGCTGAAAGCAGCCTGTTATATATTCAGTCTGAGTTTAGATCAAGCAGCACTGCACCTGTCACTGGACAGCAGCTCCAGCTGCTTGGTAGGAGATCCCATACTGTAGGAAGCAGAGCCGGTGACCAGACAAGCTGCTGAGCCCACCGGACACGAGTCCCCTGGACGGTCTGGGAGAAGACGAGGAGGGATTTTAGATGAAGATGAGAAGAGGAAAGGCACTTGGCACTACACAAATATACTTAAATACATCCATCTGCTATGCCATCCATTCATCCAGCTCACCTTAGTCCACTCATCCATTCATACCTCCGCTCATATACTTACTGAGGCTACGGCAGATGTTGATGTAGAAGTCGATGGTGTCGTCGCCATCATCAACCAGGTAGCCTTCATCCCCTTTGATCAGAGGGTTCAGGTCGTGCTTCTTACCGTCCACGTCAAACACGTAGCAGGGAACCTGGACACAGACACAGAGGCAGGTTCACACTGCAGCAGGGACTTCTTTCAATCATTCAATAAAACATTTCTACCTTCGACGCGTCACAGAGGACAAATTCAAACAGTTAATATGATCATTATTCAAACACTGGATAATCCAATCATTGCTCTTCTGCTCTTTCAGAAGCAGATCTGTAGCTGATTTGATTTCATGCATTCTTCTTCTTTCCCCCCATGTTAACTCCACATGTATGTAACTCCACATGTATGTCACTGAGGACATGTGACGCGTCTCTGTCCTCACAAGGAGAGGAATGAAAGAACTGCCTATGACATCACCTTTGACACATCTCACTCCTCCTTGTCACTGACACCTTCAGCTCTTCCACCTCCCCCCCCCCCCCCTCCTTTGTCACGCCTCACCCGTGTGTAGGACTGCAGAGTGGGTGGAAGTGCAGAAACAATGTGCTGGCCTCCCCGCCCCCTCCTTTCGACCTGCTACAGCTGCATAACACCTCCACACCCACAACACCACCCATGATCTGCTATTCATGTGGCACTGCCAAGCATATCAAGTGAGCTACGTGTCAGGACCAACTTTCACATCTCTACAGGAGGAAGCAGAGCGCGGCTCACAGTGCTTGGATCAGCACATGAAGTCACAGAGAGATTCTCCCTTTAACAAATATGTTCAAATACAAACATTTACCTCTTTGTGTGGTTTGAATTTGTCCTGTCTGCAGGCTGTGTAGGTCCTCCACTCAAAGTAATGCACACACTGCGACACGGTGACAAACTCTGGGGTTCCCTGTCACACAAACACACAAACACACACAATGACACAAATCAAACTCATGGCTTCATTCAGTTCAGTTCAGCTCAGCTCTACCATAAAGAACAAGAACAAAGGATAAACATTTCTCTATTTCATCTCATGTTCAACCTTGAGGGGACAAACATTATGTAGAAAAATGTCTTCTCATACAGATTCAATAGAAACCTTCTATTGATCCTTGTTTAGTCAATAGGTTTCCTCCTGTGTTCTTGTGTTGCCCTGTGTTTACATATAGATACTTGTTATTTATTACAGGGGTCTTTGTAATAAACTATGGATTTTAATACATAGTTTAGTAAATTGGTTGTGTACATATTATGAGTTTCCTCTCACAGATTTACACTACAGTCAGTAAAGGACCTGAGCTGAGCATCTAAAGAGGTCGTCTTCTGTAGAAACAGAAACGCATCTTAATGAGGAGACAGGAAATGAAGTGAACCCTTCCTCAGCCACTCAGCCTACCCACTAAACCACACAGACCTCTGAGTGTGTCGTTCAACGCCGTTTCCACATGATGATGCATCATTTCCCCACATCATTCGTGACGATTGACAACCGACAAAACCATCATCATTGTTATTTGGATTTATACTTTGTACTTACTGGCAAAGATCACTGGCAAAACAATAAAAACAAAACTACATGGAGGTGCATGAATACAGTGTGTGTGTGTGTGTGTGTGTGTGTGTGTGTGTGTGTGTGTGTGTGTGTGTGTGTGTGTGTGTGTGTGTGTGTGTGTGTGTGTGTGTGTGTGTGTGTGTGTGTGTGTGTGTGTGTGTGTGTGTGTGTCTCACCATGGTCTTCCCACACTGGAAGGTGATGCTGGTTTGAATGTTGGTGCTGTTGCCGGGACATTTCCCTGTGCTGTTGTAATCCAGCACAGTGCCAGAGAGCCTCTTGAGTGACAGCTCACCTGAAGAACACAGCACTCATTACTAAACGGTCCAATTCACACTCAAGTGTCAAAGTGTCAACATGCTTTGTTCTTCATTTCAGCAGATTCATGCCTCTGAGGGGTTTCCAGATGGATCACAGTTTCCATACAAATACGGCAAAGTTAGGGCCGAGCGACGTCTGTATGATTCAATACTTTGTTGTTTGACCCAAGTTTAGGCATCAGAGCTTTATGTGGAACAGACAGTGACACAATCCAAGTGCACAAGCTTCACATTCAGAAACAGGGCGGGCAGAGCTGCTTTATGAACCGATGAAGTCAACTTAACTTATACATCTAAACCTTATACATAATGATTCACCAGCACGGAGGCATCCATCTGACTGATCAGAGGACGAGCCTGAGATAGATCCTTCACATGCAGACCACTTCCTCCTTTCCCACTGCTTCTTGTTTCCTTTTTTAAAGTTGACTCATGAAGTACAGTGATGACACTGTGGCAAATATAGAGCTGAGCAGAGACGAGGGAATGAGGTCATCTGGGGCACGAGGCTCCATATGAGTTACATGGCAGTGGGGTCAGCAGAGGTCAAGGTTATGTTATTATTCTGCCATACTGTCTGAGAAAGTAGGCCTCTATCTGTGTGTGCGTGTGCGTGTGTGTGTGTGTGTGTGTGTGAGAGATTGAGGCTCCGGTCAACGTCAACATATGCTTAAACAGGGAGCACATGAATGGAATTGTTGTACAGCTTGAAATGTGTGTGTGTCGGAAACGACGCGAGATGATAAGTAAAGAGATGGAACCGGAAAAATACAATTTCTGTTCCATTTGCTCCTTTCTCTTTGGGTTAATGTGTTGTTAGAGTGAGACACAGTGTGTTTGGAGTTCTCCAGCCGTGGGAGCGATCATGTCCTCCCATGAACAAACACGGCTGAAGATTTGCTTCCCTGTCAGAAGGAATAATGGATCATACAAGTTACATCAACAAGCCTTTAAGGCCTGTGATTGGTTGGATCAGGATGAACTGTAACCTTTTGCTCCTGTGGTAGAACGTGGAAAGATGAATTTTCTAGGCTGTTAGTACTGGAGATTAAACAACATGGCCGACTCTACTTCAGTTAGTTTATCTGTTGTTTAATGAGCACTGGGCCTTTAGAAAGAAGAGGCAGCACAAGAGACATGACAAGGCAAGACTCTCAGGGAGTTTAAAGTCTGTATGCGTGTGTGTGTGTGTGTGTGTGTGTTACATAGTGCAGCATGGTGTGAGTGTGTGTGTTCTGCTTCACGGTCAGCTCTCCATCATGTGATAAGACAGACATGATTAAACTTCGACCCCCTCTGATCACACTGTGTCTAGTTTGCAGTTTCTGTTCAGTTTACACACTTCCCATGTGTGAACAGTAAAGAGCCATAACAACAGAGAAGTGAAGAAGAAGAAGAGGAAGAAGAGGAAGACTATAGTTCTCCAGTTAAGTCGTTTGTCTGGCTTTTTTGCTGAATATCTTGTGACATCACACGGCAGAAAGCATTACAATGACATCAGTGTTGGTAGTATGCTGATGATGTCATAGGTGCAGGACGACCTCAATCCCAGTGTTCAGGCAGTTGCAAAACGCATCACAGGAGGCAAGAGAACAAAGGAGGGAGAGACAGGGGAAACCAAACCAAACAAGGGTCTCAGGTACTCTGAGTCAATGTCACAATTCCAAACATGTTACATTTAAGCTGCTGTCATTCATTCATTCATTCATACTGATCTATTAAAATGATGAACTCCCTCAGGTTGTAGGGGTCTAAGGTAATCGTTCCCTTTGCCCCTGGTTCTCTTCTACACAGAGTGAAGACTGCATAAGGTCTTTACTGTGTTATCTTGAGCTCACATTCCAGGGCCTTTATTGGCTAACAGCTTAGCCCCGGCCAAGTCTGTGTGTGTGTGTGTGAGACCTGGATATCTGGGTCAGATGACACTTCATGGTTTATGAGTTAGTGACACTAAACACCAATTTGTCAGAGAATTAGGGTCACAGTGTGAGGAAGAAGAGTAAATCTGTCCTGGTCTGAAATCATTCTGACTTCAGATTGAGTTCGTTCAGAGCTCAAATAAAGCAAAAACACAAATTATGATTTTTTTGGCGAGTTGTGCCTTGTGACCGACTGATTGAGAGTCAAAAGCGCTGGAAACTAACATCAGCATAGTGTGCTAACGCCATTTAACCTCTATTGAAAAACATAAAGGCTGCAGTAGAACATTAAAATATGCAATTGTATCACAATTTCAGCTGCAGGGGGACCGACCCTGGCCACTTTGCATAAAAGTACGATTTAAGAGTTCACAGTATTCAGCAGGGCTTACATGGCAAACTGCCATAACGAGCAAGAGATCATCCAAATGTCGTTACACAAATGTAGGCTGATGTAGCGTCGGTGACTGGAGCCCCGGGCTGAACTAAACACTAAATCATGTTCAATCAGTTTGTCACAGGCCGGTTCAGCAGACAGGAGGGCCGTCTCTGCTGAGGTCTGAAGACAGAGACGAGCCAGGGGAAGAATCAAGCAGAACTGAACTAGAAACAGTGAGATAAAGTCATTTTAGTGAGGAGTATTGATGTTGATCATGAGGTCTGGAGGCACTTAAATGTCAATCAGCTGAATGAGTATGATAAGGTTGTTTTTGCTCTGTGGCTAATAGATTGAACAATAGATCTTGTAATACGACATGATGGACGAGATCTGGAATTCTGGGTAATATTGTCTTCTGCCTGTCTGGACGGAAAACACATTTCAAGGATACCAAGGAGTGATTGAGTCAAACTGTGGCCCAGCATAGAGATGACTTTTCTCCGCAATAACAAAGGATTTTTTAAAACCAAACTCTGTTATCTGCATTATATTGCCAAGGGCTGGAAAAAGTTATAAAGGCAAACAAATGATCAAAAGGATAAAGCGCTCTCACAGATGGTTTAACAACAATGCAAAACAAGCATCATGAAAGTCGGGCACAAGCACTTGGAATCAAATGAAAGCCAACAAAAGGCACGAAACACCAACTGTGAAACCACCAGCTGCACAATGCTGATAAGATCTGCCTCTCACAGGGAAAGATACACACCACAGGCTTGGCAAATTCTAATTTTCCTCCTTCCTGAATAGTCAACAAAACACATAATACAGACCTATAAGGGGTAAATAGGAAAGCTAAGAAACAGCAGGTCCACTAAGACACAGACATGCATCTTGCTGACACACAGCAGCAGCAGCAGCAGCAGCAGATTGGGCCTCATCAGCACAGAAGATCAGATCTGCTAACGTACTGTGAACGTTGCCTGCGGCTACACTTAAGAAAACCTCTCAGCAGTGTGGCGTTTGCAGCATGGCTGAAGCTGCACCAACAAAACAGAGGAGTTGTTTTTGTAACACAGTAACAAAAGCAAGAATCAATACTTTTGGATGGATTGGATTCTTCGGAAATTCCAGGAAAATGAGAGCAAGAGCAAATGTGTTCAAACTACAGCTTCTGACCATTTGAATCCCACCACCAAGGCTGATAGGGGCTATGGGAGCCAGCTGTAAAGCCTCTACCCAGTGAGCTCCAGTGACATGTACTCACCCACAGACTGGTGGTCCTGGGAGGAGAGGTTGCGGGCGCAGACAGCCGTACCGGGGCCACAGATGGTCGAAGGCGAAGAGTCACATAGCTTCAGCGTGTACGACACTTTATTATCCAGGTCGATCGCTTCCCATTGATAACTGCAGCACAACAAAGAGTCCAAATTGAGCAAACACAACACAAGGCAGCACTTCTAACGCAACCATTAGTTTGGAAATGTAGGATAAAAATCACAAATAATATAATGTGTACTGCTATCGTTCATGTCTGAAATTAGATTGTGGTATAAATTCAAATAAACTTTATTTTTTAAAAAACATTTTCCCTTAATTGTTATTTCCTGCTTCCCCATCTATGGTTTCTTCTACCGTGACGTCATTAGAAACTGACATGCTGGGGAGATTCCTTCAATTATTTTTTTACGTGACTAATAATTAAAACACAAATATAAATGAAATGCATAAATTCTTCTAATATTCCTGAGACATTCTTCCTCTTAACTCTAGTAAATGTGCATTAGTTGTCAGGTTATATCCGCTTCTTTCTACAAATTACGAGATAATTCATTTAAAAAAAATATGCATAGTTGTAGCTTCAGTGTTAAGTAGCGAACAAAACGCTACATAAACAAGGAAATGAGAGCGGCGCGTTACCCTTAAGCTGGTTTTACAGGTTGAGTTCCATGTTAATTACCGAGTTACTGAATTATCCAAGCCATTGTTGTGTCAATATTTGGACAGCAGCTGTATAGGTGCGCTGGAAAGCTAATGTAACGCTAGCTTTGGTTGTAGTGTAGTCCATATATAAACATATTTACCAAAATGTCAACGCCCGTGCACTACCTAGCATGCTTGTCAAACAATAGGCACATTAATAATCAGTTGCTACGTTTTTAAAAAGTCGCTTCTGGTTCGATGTTTGTGGTTTCATTTTGCTGAATGTCTGGTTTACCTGCAGAGGTCTTGGTACCACAGGCTGCTCTCCTCCTGCGCTCCGGACCGGACAAAGAAACACCCCAAACATGTCAAGAGCAAGAGGACGGTTTTCGAGAGCGTACCATGGCTGGATTTATCCAAAAATAACATTTTTCTGTGGTGAATATAGTTTGTGATGGTCAACTAAGACGACATGATACAGCAGAGTCTGTCAGGTCTGAACCATACCAGAGGAAGTGAACGCATCACATGACACGGCATCACATGATACTCATCACATACGCGGCATTCACTGTCGGTGGGAAACTCTGGACACGTTTGAAGTAATCTTGAATAGATTTGTATTTTCCGTACAATCGACGGACATTACAGTTGATACCATGCGAATGACACTTGATAACAGGAGGCCGACGGTTCGGGATTTTTATCTAAGACATTTAAAGTAGTATTAGTTTGGTGAATGTGCGCCCCTCCCTCCAAATGAAGCACACGTTTTTCTGATTACTCATTGTACGAGCCAGCAAGGAGAAGCGATTCATACGGAAGCCAAAGCAATTAAAGAGACAGAGATCAATTTAAGTCATTTATGTTATTTCTGAATTCAATTATAACGAAAGTCGTTCAAAGATGAGCAAGTTCAAATAATTACATTTTATATAACAAATATCAATCATGGAAAACGATAAATAATAATAATAATCAAAAAAATAATTACGTGTGCTGCATTTGAATAAATACAAATGTAACTGTGGTATCAAAATCACCGAGACCAGGACGCTCTCATGAAATCCAATACAATAACACAGCTTGAACTCTGACACTGTGACAAAGAGTTGTTTTACCTCTTGCAATGTTAAGACACATATCGGTCCGATTTTTATTATGCACAAATATTCAATACATGTAAATTCATATTTTTGTATTCATTATTATGTCTGCATGTCTAGAAAGTGGGAGGCGAGTCTTCTAAGAAACACAATATTTGATCTCTCTTAGGAGATTAAAGTTGCTAAGGACTTATAGAACATTTCTTTTTGAATAAAGTCAACCAGGCATTTGAATTTGAAGAACACTCTGTTCCCTTATTTAGACTTACTCGTGTGGACTGCCAACGTCTAACAAAATAGAACAATCAAAACCTGCAAATGTAGCCAAAGACATTTGAACGGAATTTAAATACTAAGCAGCGAAATGTGTATTTCTTCCAAAGAGCTTTACAACATTGTGACGCCAGGGGGCAGCAAAGCGCCGCATAAGAAATTCACCGCAGTAATAAAGTAAACATGACGAAGAAGAAGAAGACGCGTTCTTCCGCTCAGTCACAGCTCTCTACGGGGAGAACAGGGCAGCAAGAAGTTGGTTCACAATGCCGAAAGTCAAAGATAAGAAACGAGAGAAGATCAGCATCGCCACGGAGGTAAGAGGCATGTTTCACTTTGGTACTGACTAAACACCGGAACGACAACTCAGGCACGTCCCGGTCATTCTTAGCCATTGGTCGCTGTAAACAGATTAGTACGAGCAGCTTCACTCACATTAATGTTCAACACCTGGCTACTTATTAGAGCATTGTTCATTTTGAAGCACTGTTAAATCAATATGGTGCTTTTTCTGGAGGCGTTCCTAATATTGTGGTCTCTCCGTGTGTGTGTGTGTGTGTGTGTGTGTGTGTGTGTGTGTGTGTGTGTGTGTGTGCGTGCGTGCGCGTGCGCGTGCGCGTGTAAACGAGAATTGCTGCATTACCGTGTTGTTTTAACGCAGTTGGTTGGTACAAACAATAAAAGTAACTTTGAATTGAATTCAACTTATTGTCTCTATCTTTCAGATTGATAGATTGGAAGAGAAGCGGGAACACTGCCAGGACAATCTGGAGAGGACTGAGTTCAAGAGGAGGATGGAGAAGCTGTCTGACAAGGAGAGGTGAGGAGGAGGAGGATGTTGATGAAGATATATAAGATAATACCGCTGCTTGTCTTTGTTCAGTCTGTGTGACATCATCCTTCTCTGCTCCACAGACAGGAACTAGAAGATGAAATGGAGATCATAAGTCAGAGGATGCGAAAGTTAGGTGAGGCTGAAGTTCAGACTTCATCCACAAAACAACTATGGCACAAAGAGTTTGCATATTATTTACATATGTATTTTAGTTTCTATTTGCATCACACAGTAGTAGTAGTGTTCTGAATGGAACCTCCCTTTCCTGTCACATGGTTGGAACATCCTAGTGCCCTGTAATGACAGCATGAATGATGTCACAGTCGTTAATGACATCATGGGCTGCAATGCAAAGGGCCAGAGGTTGACCCGAGCAAACAAATCTCTACAAACATGGTCGTAGTAAATGAATACAGTACAGGTTGATCTGTTGTTTAGGTTTGTTCTCAGGTTGACGTAGCTTCTCTTTAAACGTGTTCCTCTTTCTTAGATAAGGAGCTGGAGACCTTGAGAGGAGAGAACCGGAGGAACATGGTGCTGTCAGTGGCTCTGCTGGCTGTCACGGCTCTCTGCTACTACGTCTTCTTCTACAATGAGGAGAGCTTATCCTTATGATGGCACCCAGCGCTTCAAAGGGAACACATGCTTAGAGACAAAACACACTACATGTCCAAACGCATGTGGATATCTGTGCCAATTAGTGGATTCACTAATTTAATAGTAAAGGGGGAAGAATAAGGACCAGAGTTTGTTTTGATACAATGGGTTTTTGTCAATTTTTGTGCAAGGAATTGTCCTGTTTCAGCGTTACAAGGCACGGCCGGGGGTCAGGTACACACTCATTACATGCACAAGGGCTGAAAACGAAACGTGCCAAAAAGTGAGCAGACGAACACTGATGACATAGCTCAGTTTAGCCTCTAGATGGCGGTGTTGTGTTTGTTTTTCTTTGTACACAAACTTACGCATCCAGGCTTCTTACTGTCGCCGTGTTTCCCTATGAGCTCCGTCAACATGAAACCATCAGTTACACGATCTAAACAGCCGACAGTGATGAGGAAATGATCGAGGCCACTTCTCACAGTGTAACCAGTCTGAAGTTGTGAGCCTCATCTTCTCCTTCCACAGACCTGCGCCACTACAGGCCTTGTTGTCTCGGCAACACCGCGACCGACAACCGTTGTCATGCAGCTATCGAGTGACCAAGTGTATATTCAGCAGTGTATATCTTACCTGTTTGTCTCCACCAGATTAATCCTAAAGCACATACTGGACCGGTCTCTACCCCAGGTTCCTCCAAACCCAGAACACGGCTCGTTCTCTGATCCGCCCCTGTTCTCACCACACAAATACACTTAGATAGGAAGTTTAAGGTTGCTATTATCTTACGTTTCATTCCTTTTGAAGCCTTTGTCACGTTTAATGACACTGTACTCTTGACGAATTCAGCTCGCAGATGGAACTACAAGCCTCGTCTGCTTGAGTAACTTATGTAATTTTGTAATTTGCATAATGTATTGTAAAGATTCTGTTTATGAAATGGAGGTAATGAGGCTCCTTTTGCCTTTTCTGTCACGTGTAACACGTTTCATCCATCAATACATGGATGAAACGTGTCCTGTGATGAAGCATGTTGTTGTTGTTGTGTGTGTTTGAATAAGAATGTACAGTAAGAGCGACAGGGTTTTGTACGTTGGTTCTGTTGTGTTGTGATCCAACAATAAATCCTTTTCATCCTCTTGAGATCACATTAGCGGCTCTGACCTGAGATTTGTCGGTAATGGCAGAAAACCAATAACAACCTTACATTCTGTCCTTCCGAGTATTTTTAGAGCCGAGCCGATCAGATGAGTCAGAGCGCTGGCTGTCATGACTCCATGTGTATTCTTTTATAATGAAACTCGTGATTTCTTCAAATTTGAAACCCCAGAGATGATGACATTTACCAGGCCAGGATTCTATTAGAACAAGGCCGGCTTTGTGTCGGCCTTGTTCAGCCTTGGTGGAGGGTTCAGAGCTGGATCCAGGCTCCTATTAGAGCGCTTAACTCTGTGTCCTCTTCTATTTACAAAACACTTTGTGTACGTGGAATTCACAACAAGATGAGAGACACTTTGCTGGGAAACTCTCCTCATGTGTGACAGGCAGTCCAGCAAATCATTGTGTTTTGTGACCTCCATCCTACGCACACCACTATCGCAAACACACACACACACACCTGCTCCCATCGCCACATAAAACAAATATAAACATTATGCAACACATCTGTAGGAATGAACGAGCCCACAGGGAAGTGTTCAGGTTGTAGCTGAGTTGAAGAGTTTCCTCAGAAAGATTTCTTCAACTGAGTCCAAATCCTAATGTATTCAGTCTAAATGAATAGAGATTATATTTGCCATGTACAGTAAGAGGTTAATAGATTAGTGAGCTTTGTAAGTCAGAGCTCTTTCCCCCCCTTGTGCCCGTCTGTGCTGTCAGACACTGACTTCACAGTTCAGTGTGGGACGTGGCTTTGAGTTATGTAAGAACCCCCATTTCAATGAAACAAATGAAAAGAAACTATTTTGGTACAAATCTGTAAAGACCAAGTGTCACTTTGAATTCTCTTTGCTGAAAACCAGGAGGATCTCTGAAGCCGCCTACGGGGAAACCGAGGTTCAGTCTCAAAACTGTTTGTCATCTCTCATTATGTTAGCTTAGTCTCCAGGTAGTGACTCCTCTGGGTTACATTCACCTGGATGTCCTCACAAAACGCTTTCACTCAGTGGTTCTCAAACTTATACGTTATAAAACCCTAAGGGGGATACGTTATAAACCGCTAAATCAACCTGGTGCCTCATGCTGCCTCTCTCAAGCAAGACAGAAAGGAGTTTGATTATCATTCTGTGATATCATGGCTCAGCTTGCACAGCGAAACAAGCATTTACAACCCCTGAACACACACACACACACACACACAGATGATGTTAAGGTTGAGGGGTTGGGCCTGTTGTGGTAGTAGTTGTTGTTGTGGTTATGCAGGTGTAGTGAATCACTCTGCTCTTGTGGATGATTATGATGCTCATGCTACTTTCACATGGTTACATAAAGCCAGTTGTTTTTCTGCAGTAATGTAAATGAGGTTTTGCAACAACAAACTTTCAGATGTTTTCTCTACATGACTCATTATCAGCAGTGACAGATTATTCACAAAGTAAACAGGATCTCCTCTCATAAAGGAGAGGAGGGGACGGGACAAGGGTACGAGGGAGTCGGGTCTCCAGACTGAGGAGGAGGAGGACGAAGGTGATGCATGTAACTGAGGCAAACACCAAAACAAGACGAGGCGTCCAGCTTCAGAGGTTTGATGAGCTGCCTTCTCTCGCAGGTCAGATTGACCCGTTTCACCTATTAAAGCCTTCTCATCCAGCGCGCTCTGCCCTCTTCCTGGCCTCATTTGCAGTAATTAGCAAGAAACAAAAACAGTCAAGTCCCTGAGCGTGTTCATGTCATCAATATCATGTTGGCACGGTGGCAGAAATGGAGGCAGAACAGGAACAAAGAGTCCCAAATTTCACCTTTTTGAAATCCAAGTAATAAAGAGGGTGTGTCATTCAAGAATCCCACCTAAACGCACAGCTACACACACACACACACACACACACACACACACACACACACACACACACACACTCTGTTCCTGTGATTTTCAGGGAATCCAAGAGCCTTTCTGTATTTCACCTCTCAAACATGACAAATAACAAATGATTCTCCTCCAGCCCAGAGTGACAGGAGAGCAGAGGGATTGAAGAGCAAAATAATCAACCGGCTCAACTTCTCACTGTCAGTCTGCATCATTCAATCATTCTTTAGACAGGAGAAAGCCACTGGAATGAGATTTCTTGAATAAATGATGAATATTTCAACATTAAATCACAATTACAATGAAACATATTTGTATGTTAATAAGTGTGACTGATCTTTTTATTTTTACTGTCCACAAGCAAATGTGACACGTCAGGAATATGTATGATTATTTTACCACAAAACATTCAATGACTCATCCATATTTGATGCTTTATGTGGAATATTGAGCTGAACTGAACGCCCACAGAGTGCTTGTGATGATAATGAAGTATTTCTGTCAAAGCTTCAGGCCCATTTAACTTTAACAAAGAAACAAAACATGACTTCAGCTCTCTTTTATAGAATACCTGCTCCTGAGCTTTACACCCTTGACAGCAGAATTTCAGTGCAGCTCCTCATTTGAAGTGATTGAATGTAGCCCGTCGACACAAAGCTGAAACCTCAGCGTGTTGCTGCTCTGTGCTTAATAAGCTCTGACACACACTCAACACGCAATGCAGCACTTTACTGAGAACACAGAGGGAGAGCAACCCATGTCCCCTGGGCCAGGTTTAGGCTGGTTCTGTCCACTCTGCCTCTGCCTCACCCTCACACACACACACACACACACACACACACACACACACACACACACACACAGAGAGAGAGAGAGAGCAGTGTTTGAACAGGCTACAGGCAGCGGCGGGAAGGCAAATGAGGATAGCTTTTATTGCAAAGCAGATTTTATAGGTGATGTAGCTTTATCAATGCTTAGCCAGGGGATAAAGTGTGTGTACGTGTCTGTGTTTGTGTCTATGTGTTTAGGTGTGTCTGTGTGTGTGTGTGTGTGTGTGTGTGTGTGTGTGTGTATCTCATAATCACTACGTAGGTGGTTCTAGGTTTTCCCTGAAGACCATCTTCCTCACCGTGGGGAGTAATGACTCAGAAGAGATGAAAAAAGCGATGAAGGCTGCACCTGATTTGTCTGTGTGTGTGTGTGTGTGTGTGTGTTTGTCTGATTTTCCTCTACAGCGACTGCATCTTATGGAGGCTTAAACATGTCAGTGACACCACTTGCGTGTAAATATGAAACAGCAGCCCCAGGAGGGAAACACAAAGCAGCAGTTTGTGTGATGAGACGATCGATAACGCCAAAGCTCCCTTTCATTCTTTCCACTCGGCCAATGGCAAACTCAGTAATAGTAATGTGTCTATGGAACACATTTGCTACTTTGCTGTAATTAATGTTATTAATGAAGGAATCCTTCATCTGTGTAATTTGGTAATTGCCTTCAGTGAGCGAGTGTTACATCATTCAAACACAGCCAGCAGCCTGGGTTCAGTCTAATGGAGGAGGAATCAAAACTAAAAGACTACAGGCGATCTCAGAACACAGTTAATATTTAAAGTATAGATAAGATAGATGCTTTCATGACTTCTGCTTTGTTGTTGGGGCCGAAAAACTCTTCCAGGTCTGAATCATAAAGTCAGCAGGAGTCTAGAAACTGTCTCACGTCTCCAAGTCATGATGGTGACTCACCAGCGACCTGTCGTCCCCTCAGCCTCAGGGTTTTCGGTCGTGACAACCGCAGGGTGTCTCAAAAAGTTATTAACAGGATTTAAATGGATCTAGGTGGGAAGGTTGGACACGATCCAGGGACAAAAACATCACATCGGCCTGATGGTGGCGCTGTGTTTACAATTTGTAATCAATTCATACAGGCCCCGCCCATTCACTAGATTTAGATTTGTTTTCTTTTCCTTTTCTTTATTTAATCCTCCTAATAAGCTTCTGTCTCCATGACCAAGGACATTATTTTGTGGGACGGATGGAAACGGGCAGAAGTCTGCGTTTCTCTGCACTGTGCTGTTGTTGATGTTGCTCAATTCACTGTAAACGATTTCAGCACTTTACCAGGAAGAGCAGAGCGACTCTGTGTGCTCGGCCGCTGTTCCCAGCACGTCTGGCTCCTATCGAACCGACACACCTGGATGTCTACTCCCCCCCAAACTGGGCCACAAATCACATGGCAATAGTTTGGATAGGGAAGCGTGTGAAGAAATGCAATCATATACGTATAAATAAAGGCAATAAATAGTGTCAAAAGTCAGGGGTTGGCAGTATGAGCCTTGTGGAACACCAGGAGCAACATCTGCTCTGTAGAGGAAAGAACAAGATGAACAAACACCTTGTTCCCTCACAGCACTCGGGCCATTAGTGGCCTTCAGTATCCATGACCTTTCCCCCAATTCATGTTCAGCCTTACACACACACACAGAGAAGCTTCGAGGCCTTACAAACGGAGATGATTACATTTAATTGGCCGAGTGGCTCAGATTGAAGCACTAACCTACATTTTTGGGGCGATAGAAGGAGAGGAGAGAGGAGAGAGGAGAGAGGAGAGAGGAGAGATTGGAGTTACGTGCTTGAGCTGGCAACTAGATTTATATAAAAAGCCTACAATGAAAAGAGCACCTGAAGTACACAGAAGGAAAGCACATGACACGTAGGGGTCACAGCTTGAAGGTCGTGGGGTCAAGTGTCACGTCCAAGTGTCCTGGATTAAACTCTCCTCCAAAATTCACTTTACTCATGCAGCTTGAACTGCTTTGGCATGTCAAAATGTTTAAGAGGGGAAGTTCTGGGTATCCAAACACACACACACACACACACACACACACACACACACAGATGAATACCTGTTTAAACAGCCCGGGCTGATAAAGCGTGTGTATTTGAGTCGGTGCCAAGTCCATTTAGAGTTTTAACAGAGCAGTTGTCAGGAGGAGCAGACAGAGCAGACAGAGCAGTGATGACTGCGGCCCATCTGCCCCGCCTGTCGCCTGTCCGTCACATGTGCTTGTGTATGTGCATGTGTCTGCGCATGTGTCTCTGCATGTGTCTGCTTTACTTTACAGGTGGCGATGAGGCGAGATAAGGCGGCGGCGGCGGCGGCGGTGCTGAATGTCCTTTCTCATTTCCTGCCTCACAGTGTTTCATATCTCAGCCACGCCGCCATATAGTGAGACAGAGAAGAGACGCTTTTACGGTTATGACCGTTTCTATCTGGCATGAATGAGAAATGACACCAAAAGTGCTACACACACACACACACACACACACAATTACGAGCACACACACACAAGCGTGACTCAAGTGTGTCTGAGGTGTAAATTGAGGCCGTATTCCAGGACGTGGTACATGCATGTGTGTGTGTGTGTGTGTGTGTGTGTGTGTGTGTGTGTGTGTCTCGGTGTTCCATTAGGCTCTTCAAACAGACCCACCTGCCCTTTGGATGAGAAAAGGTGGAGAGGGAAAAGAGTGTAAGAGAAGAGAGAGAGAGAGACTTTTTTTCTTTTCATGTTTTCCCTTTATTCCTCTTGTAGAAAATCAGTACATCATTAGACGGAACAATACAAAATATAAAATGGCACACAGTACACAGGACTTCACCGTTTGGACCACAGATGGGGGCTTTACAATACTGCTTTGGCATTTCAAAAAAAACATAGAATAAAGTGCAATATTTCCATTCTTTTTCGCGTTGAAGTACATTCACAGGTTTATTTTCTCTTTTTTTTTCACAGAAATTCTTGTTCACAGCGTTTCTCATTCTAAATTGTTTGTTGAGACATAGTAAAGTGCAGATATGCATGAGACACACATGTTTAGCTTTAGAAATCCCCCTTTTGTTAGTAAAGCAGTCACTGTCAACTGTTGGCAGATTGTCAATGGTCACGCGGTGGTTTGTCTTTTGCTCTCTCTCTTTTTTTTCCCCACACACACACACACACACACACACGCACACACACACATACAAACACACACGC
Organism: Genypterus blacodes; assembly: GCF_046128005.1. Classification (NCBI taxonomy): domain Eukaryota; kingdom Metazoa; phylum Chordata; class Actinopteri; order Ophidiiformes; family Ophidiidae; genus Genypterus; species Genypterus blacodes. The sequence continues at coordinate 196,484 of NW_027467021.1, read as the reverse complement.
AACCCTAGCACCCTTAGACTTCACTCGGTGACCTGGACCGATAGGCTCTGTTGGACTGAAAGCAGCCACACAGAAGCATGTATAGGGAGCGCTGGATCTCTGTGTTTCTGTAGGCATAGATGATGGGGTTGATCATGGAGTTGTATGTGGCTGGCAGCAGCGTGGCGTACGTGTACACCGAAGGATACTCCCTCTCGCCGACCAGGCAGTAGATTGCAAAGGGCAGCCAGCTGGCTCCAAATGTCCCCAAGATGATGGCCAAAGTGGACACCCCCTTCTTGGTGGCCACGTAATGCGACGTGGCGAAGAAGTGCTGCTGGAGGGCGATCTGGTGGGCGTGGTGGCACACGATCTTGCAAATCTTGAAGTACAGCGTCAGCATGAGCATGAAGATGGCGAAGAAGGAGGTGGCCAGGAGCGTGATGTTGCTCCGGGTCAAAGGGTGGACGATGCTGCAGGAGGCCGGCTCGTCCAGGCAGTTCCAGCCCAGCACCGGCAGCAGACCCAGGAGCAGAGAGACCCCCCAGGTCCCCAGCAACATCAGGTGGACGTACTGCAGGGTCTTCTCTGAAAAGTACGTCAGTGCGTTGTAGAGGGAGAAGTAACGGTCCACTGTTATGGCCAAAAGGCTGCTGATGGACGCGGTGAAGGAGGTGACCAGGAACCCCACAGTGATGAGGCTGATAGTCTCAGAGGAGATGACGTACTGGAACACAAAGTTCAGGATTAATCCCATGCCGGCCAGCAGGTCTGCCGTGGCCAGACTCCCGATCAGCACAAACATGGGCGTCCTAAGGCTGGGCGTGTAGAAGATAATAGCTACAACGATGGCGTTCTCACAGGCGATGACCGTGCCCGACATGCAGAGCATGATGTCCCAGGGGTTGATGGGGAAAGCGAACGGAGACGTGGAGAACTCCAGGCTGCCGTTGCGCTCTGGAGATTCCGTCTCCAGCCAAGGGAGAGCATCTCCAGACCCAGCAGTGGCAGAGGAGTCGTTCACCACCAGTGACTCGTTCATGTCTCCACGCTGTCGTCCTTCAGTCCTGCAGACACACAACTTGTTAATGATCAAGTGACGCTTCAGTGTTTTACTAAGAACATTAATGAGGTCAGAGCTCTATAGGTCTCTTAAATCAAAGCACCGATGGAGCTAATAGAGTGTCAGGGTCTTGCTCAAGGACGCTTCAGCAACAAGTCTTTTGCTTCACTCCACTGAAATGCTACCCAGTCAAATAAATCCATCCTTAAATCTAATTCTGTTCATTCTATTGTAGAGTTCAGTTTTGGTAGGAGGCAGATTTCTTTCCAATTTAGAGGAATTCATTTGAATAATAATGACAATAAAGAGAAAAGCGTGTGTTTTAGGGCGGAATGTCCCTTTAAAAGTTCCTGTAAAGACACCGGAGCTGTCCACGGTGCTGAAACAAGCAAACCTTCCTCCGGATAAACAGATCATTATTGCTCCCTGATGCTTTACACGCACATTTATTCACCTTTAATCAGAGGTTTTTATATAAACTATAATTATTTATAAATTCATTTTGAGTGTTTTTTTTTAATAATTCCAGCTCTTTCTTGTTTTATTCATCGGAAGAATTCTGCGCTCTCTTTCCAACAACAAACTCTCTCTTGACAACGACAACGACAAATCAGAGTGTTCATCAGAAATACAAGCAGAAAGTGAAGCAGATACATACCTCCGACCAAACGGAGCGATTTCAGTGAAATCAAAGCCCCCAAAGTCCGAAGGGAAATTTTAACAAAACTGCACCCCTCTCTCTCTCTCTCTCTCTCTCTCTCTCTCTCTCACTCTCTCTCCTTCGGGAAACTCAAGTGAAGCCTTTGATTTTGTTGCGTTTCCCACGCGTGGGACCGACACGCAGGGCAGGGGTGATGTGAAGCATTGGCCGACGTTCAGCTAGATGTGGGCGACGAATGTGAGTATGAGGAGGAGGAGGAGGAGGAGGAGGAGGCGGAGGAAGAAGACGACGACGAGAGGGGACGGAGCTGGCCGGTGCCAGGACCGACCAGGGCGACGCAGGGGGAGCTTTAAAGGCGTGTGACGTCATGTGAGAGGGAGAGAGAAGAGAGAGAGAGAGAGAGAGAGAGAGAGAGAGAGGGAGTTCTGCCATACTTACCAAAGTTGATTATTATTATTGTATATAATATAGTTCTATATAAATTAATTATTAATAGATCATATATAAATATTAAACATAATGATAGATTTTATTTTGTTTTATTTTCTATTTTCTATTTTTATTTTATCTTATTTTTATTTTATTTTTTATTTTTATTTTTATTTTATCTTATTTTATTTTATTTTATTTCATACAAAATTTTGACTGTGAAATGTCACTGTTGTAAATGTGGCTGCGACCATCCTGAGCATTAACCTGATTGGGAAGTAGAGTCAAGAGGGAGAGAGGGAGGGAGAGGGAGAGAGAGGGAGAGGGAGAGGGAGAGGGAGAGAGAAGAGATCGAGACTCATTTATATATTATATAGATGGAGTGAGTCAGAGTTTGAGCACCCCTGTTTGTGGAGGGATGTAAGTTTCAGGTATCAATGTTGTGTTTCATGGTGAAAACAGATCGGCGGAGGGAAGTAACACACACACTCATAAATTGAACTATGTCACACACACTGCTGATGTGGTAAAGGTCAAGTTCTCCATTCCTGTATTGCAAAAGGATCTCCGCATATTCCCCCCCCCCCCTGACACACCTGAAGGGAAATAGAGAGAAAGAAAGTGAATCCACCCAATCTACATAAACCCAAAAGCTTCATAACCCTGTTTAGACCCAACAATGACAAGCTGAGCTCTACTGGATGTTCACTAGGAACAGTGAGACAAACAAAGAGCGTGAGAGAGAGAGAGAGAGAGAGAGATGAGAAACAAATAATTGGAGCTAAACGTAGAGTGTGTGTAGGTGTAGCAGATGGTTTGTGCGATAAGAGTGACTAAGCAGTGAATGCAGCCTGTCTGGGGAATATGAGTGTAATGAATCCAACAGCAGCTCGCCAAAACAAAAATCTGTGATCTGAGCCTGAGGACGGTCCATTACCCGCCTCAGTCATGTGAGAGGAGACACACTGATCTGGTTGGCCTGTGCACTCACTAAAGCACTGCCTGTTCTGCATACCAGCCACAAGTTACAGTAGCTCTCTCACACACACACACACACACACACACACACACACACACACACACACACACACACACACACAGTCCGTAAATGTCGGCCATCTGGAAACAAACACTTGTAACGTACTGTGAGTGCTCGTGCTCCGGCTGATGTTGATGTTTTTTTCTGCTGAGGTCGTTGGTTCTCCTCCTTTGTTTTCATGTGTCCTTGGCCGTAGATGTGAGTCTACACACCGACACACTCCTCACTCTATTATTACTCCTCCTATTGTGTCAGACGTTGAATCAAACAGGAACAAAAGAGAAGGTTTCATTGATTCAGACACATTTACAATCTGATCAATTATTACATTTCAGTTTAGAAGAACTACAAATACATAAATATCTTTCTTCGCCGTTCAGAAGTCAAGGACAGAGGCTTCATCAGATTCAAATGCCAGCAGATATGTCAAATGTTTTAAAAGAGAGACAGAGAGAGAGAGAGAGAGACAGAGAGAGAGAGAGAGAGAGAGAGAGAGACAGGGAAAGAGACAGGGGGAGAGAGAGAGACAGGGAAAGAGACAGGGGGAGAGAGAGAGACAGAGAGAGAGAGAGAGACAGAGAGAGAGAAAGAGGGACAGGGAAAGAGAGAGAGACAGGGAGAGAGAGAGAGAGAGAGAGGGAAAAAGAGAGAGAGAGAGCAATTTGGCAACCAGTGTTGGTTTCCAGGCAACCACTGTTTGTTCATCTTTTGTCAGTGGACTGAGCGTGAAGGTGTGTGTGTGTGTGTCTGTGTGTGTGTGGTGAGGGTCCTCATTCATAAGCTAAGCAGTCACATGAATTGCCAAGTGACTCGTATTAAACACCTGCACACACACACACACACACACACACACACACACACACACACACACACACACACACACACACACACACACCCTGCCGACACCCCACAGCCACAGACACAGACACAGACACACACACACACACACACACACACACACACACACACACACCCTGCCGACACCCCACAGCCACAGACACAGACACACACACACACACACACACACACACACCCTGCCGACACCCCACAGCCACAGACACAGACACACACACACACACACACACACACACCCTGCCGACACCCCACAGCCACAGACACAGACACACACACACACACACACACACACACACACACCCTGCCGACACCCCACAGCCACACAGACACAGACACACACACACACACACACACACACACACACACACACACACACACACGGTGAAGAAATAACATCAACATCTTTGTTTCCAATGCCAGTAAAAAGCAAACTCAGTTCTGATCCAAACAGAAGCGCAGGTGGACACAAATTTGACCCAAGACCCAATTCAGCTTTGACATGTTCTCCTCATAACTCTGTCCTCAAAGTAGGAGCTCCTTCCTTTATGCACTGACACTACTCGTCCACGTGCCAAGAGGTTTTCCTGTAAAGAGACACGGGAACAAGCAGGGACTCATATAGACACACATCACTCTGCACGCACAACATCGCTTTCTGGTAAAAGCCTCCCCCTGCACACACACACACACACACACACACCAATAACAAAGCCCCCCCCCCCCTCCACACACACGTGCTCGCCCACACACAGGTAGAGTGACTCACTTGTCCCCATGCAGAGCCTCATTAAGGCGGCTGCAGCCACAGAGAGATCTCACAGGTGGAGAGGATGGAGGAGGAGGTTTGACCCAAATTGCAGTACAGGCCTGATGACAGGGAAACCAGAATGACCCAGTTCCATCCCAGTTTAGTCCATAACCTGTTAAACGTCACCATTGAGCGACGGCGTCATAGCTGGAGGACTGCTCGGCCTTGGTGGAGGTATGCCCGCTCTGAGTGCCTTTTATTTTATTCTTGTATTTATAATTTGCATGTTGGTCGCCAAATACCGCATCTATCATTACATTACATTACATTACGATCATTTTGCTGACGCTTTTATCCAAAGCGACTTACATTACATTACCACCCTTCGCAGAGGGGGGAGCAATTGAGGGTTCGGTGCCTTGCTCAGGGGCACCTCGGCAGGGGCTCGAACCGGCAACCCTCCGGTTCCCAAGCGGAAGCTCTACCCACTGAGCCACTGCCTTTCCATATCAATTTATAGTTTTTTTGGGGGGGAGTGCTGGTTGCCAAGGCTACGCTCAAAGGCTGAAAGAGTTGAGACTGCAGTCACAGCAGGACAGTCGGGAGATAACGACATCGTCAACCAACACGGCGATGACCAGATGTGAAGATGAAAAAGCCTCTTTGATCGTACCAAATCAGTGATAAAGGTTAAAGACGCATCAGAGAGCAGAGGAGCCTGAGATGACCCATGATCCTCTCTGCTCCACTGAACAGCTGCAGAGAAACTTTAGGCCTCTCTGCAAACCATCATCATCATCATCCTCACATGTAGAAAACATGAAAGATTGACTGAATATGAGCGTAATAACACCAATGTTTCCTTCCATCACACGCTGAAGCAGCCACAGCTCCGCTCCCCATTTCCCCAGGCTCACGAGGCACAGATGGAGAGAGCGGTGTTCAGGATGCTGTCTGAATGTGAAATTATGAGTTATTATAGAGAAGCCCAAGCGTATTGTGGGTGCCCTGTGTGCTGGGTTTGTTTTCAGGCGAGGCTCACCTCATCACATTTCACATTTCCAGACACCTGTGGCTGCAGAAAGCACTAAGAGAGAGAGGGAGAGAGAGAGGGGGAGGGAGAGAGAGAGAGAGAGAGAGGGAGGGAAGTGGAGGGAGACAAAGTGTGAGAGAACATCGGCTGAAAAAAAAGGTGCACATTAGGTGGAGAGGGACGGAGAGAAAAGGGGAGAGGAAGAGAGGAAGACAAGGTTCATTAGCTGGGGCTTCTTCTTCTTCGACTACAGCCACAATAAAAGGAACGATACGCCAAATCTGAATGAATTCAATCTGTCCATGGGGTTAATAAATAAATAAATGTTTAATGAGCAGATAAGGACTGTACATGACGAGCTGCACAAAGCTCAGTATGCATTGGACACACACACACACACACACACACACACACTGTGCGACTGGGTTCTGGTGAAAAGCTCCCAAACGACACGCTTCAAGTGTAATCAAGTCCCATGATGCACCAGTGAATTAAGAGAAACAGTAAAACCCCTCCTAAGCTTCATCATATGTAAACGGCTACGATACGTTTCATAGATGGAAAAGGTTCAAAGTGACGGGAGACTGATTGAACACACAGATAAGAGGGACGGTGAAGACATAACTTGATAAATGAGAGGAAATCTCAGAATTCTCTTCGTCGCCTGAACGTCTAATGGACCCAAACTTACAGTTACATCATCTTGCCTGTTAGAAATGTACACATGGTTAAATAAACTTAAAATACTTACAACAAGCCTGTACAGATAAAAAAAACTAGAATAGATTAGAAAAACGATTAAAACACAAATTAAAACGACTAAATTGGCTTTTCCTTATAAGCGGCACCATCTTCGTCTTCATCTTCCTGGGCCGGTTCTTCACATGTATCTGTTCCTGACGTACTCGCGGTACATCAGCATGTCCTCCCTGCACAGCGCCCTCACCTGGCCCTGGCCGATCAGCACGTGGCCCTCGAACACGTCGCGGCTGTCCCGGTCCACCTGGGGCGGGGAGACGCCGTAGACGCTGTCGCCCTGGAAGCGGGACACCGGCTCCCTGCGAGGGACGGCAGGAGGAGACACAGTTTACATGAATGAGGGAGGAGATGATGGGTCTTCATCCTACAGGAACATCATCTGATTTGAATGGGAACGCCGTATGGATCGCACAGATGGATAAGATAATGTCCTTTTCCTGGAAGTGGGCCTCTGACCCGTGTCTCATCATCTTCAGGGTGGATTATCACCTGTGTGCGTTTGTCGAGTCACCCGGTCGGTCGGCCGGTCGTCTGAGAGGCCGAGCAGACACATGGCTGCTCAACACGAGGACACAAACCTCCTCTGTGAGTCAGAGCCACAACAAAGGCTCCCATAGGTCAGGCAATGATTGAATTCTGTAAGGTGTGTGTGTGTGTGTGTGTGTGTGTGTGTAGCTTCACCTCAGCTTTGCCTGGTTGCATCAATCCTACATGTGAAGAGACTCTGGGCCTTTTAAAGTGTGAACACGTTTAAAGCGTCGCTCCCCCAGGGTGCCATGATCGCTCTAACATGGCGGCCGGTTCTCCATCTGAGCTTCCCCTACTTCTCCTCCAGATGCATTTAAGGGGGCACTCCACCAATTGTTCTACATTGTGCTACACACACACGTTTGTTTGGAGGCACTTTGCTGCTGCCTGAGTGAGGAAAGGAGCGGCCACAGCGGTGGAGTAGGAGTCCGATTAGCCTTCGCCTGATGGGTCGAAGGGAAGAGGAAGGAAGGAGCAGGAAGGGAGGCGGGGCTCTAAAGGGCTCCCTGGAGGACAGAATACATTTGGGCTGCCTCAGAATATCTCACTTGTGCAACAGCAGACACACACACACACACCTGCTGCAGCCATGTGGCCACGACCACGGCGGGCGGGGGGGCGGACCAATGAGCGAGCAGGGGGATGAAGAGGGGCGGAGACGGCGGCAGAGGAGGATTCATTGGTGGACGAAGTCTCCACAAATACAACGTACACAAATGTATACTGAAAAGAGCAACCATGTGAAAAACGTGACGCGTCCCTCATGAGGACGACGTCTCCAGCGTCCCCCTCTGTCTCCAGCGTCCCCCTCTGTCTCCAGCGTCCCCCTCTGTCTCCAGTTTCCATCGTGTCGTCATGTGAGAGGAAGTCCAGCTCGTGGTAATCACATGTATGTGTATGTATGTATGTATGTGCATGGACCCTGGGCAGCGTGTTTATGTATGCTGAGGTTGATCTTTACTGCTGAGGTGACAGCTCGGTCCCCAGGGACGGAAACAGGGGGGGGGGGGCTGTTTCCCAGAGCTGGTTGAAGTTGTTTACACGTCTGCTGTATACCAGGAGGAACATCTGCATCCAGAGCTTCAGAGTCAAACACCCTGCAGTAAGAACGGATCCTTCTGTGGTTCATACCTTCACTCTCCTCCCTCTCCCTTTCTTTGTAACCTTCCTCCAATAACCATCCACCCCCCCCCCCCCCCCCCCCCCCCCCCCCCCCCCCCCCCCCCTCTCTTTTTAAATGTTTCCCTGCCTTCCTCTGACCTTTGGCCCGTCTGGCTGCACGCTCAGCCCTCTGGTCTTAAGCTGGGATATACAGGAGGAAGCCCTGCGCAAACAGAAACCTCCTCTTCTCTCCTTCCCTCTGTGTGTGTGTGTGTGTGTGTGTGTGTGTGTGTGTGTGTGTGTGTGTGTGTGTGTGTGTGTGTGTGTGTGTGTGTGTATGTGTCGGACAGAAAGTGAGAGGAGGCAAACACTGACAGAACATTCTGCAGAGGCACCGCTTCATCAGTGTCAGAACTTTATCCTGGCTTAGGAAGGGAGGGAGAGCGTGCAGCCAGATGAGAGAGAGAGAGAGAGAGAGACAGAGAGAGAGAGAGAGACTTGAGCAAACACACACTGCAACGTTGTCACAGTGCAGCTGAAAAGTGTAAACATTTCTTGACTAATTGACATGTTGTGTAGGCTGTGTGTGTGTGTGTGTGTGTGTGTGTGTGTGTGTGTGTGTGTGTGTGTGTGTGTGTGTGTTCAGAGTCGCATGTTTCACTCACAAGCTGATGCTGTTTGTCACGTTGATGTGTTCAGTTCTCTCCACTCTGTGCTGGCTCCCACCCAGATGTGCAAACCTGCAAACACACACACACACACACACACACCACAAGAGTCAAACCAGCTGATTGCGTAACGTCTGGGCGTATTACGGGCGACTTCCATGTCTCAACTCAAGACAAAAGTTTGGATTTGTTCTTCTCCCTATTGTTGTGATGTCCCTATCATGATTGTTATCATTCTGATCATTCTTCAGAGAGGAGGCAGAGCGACTGAACAACCAATGGGACCGGACCAATCACGGTGCCGGGGTCAGAGAGCCACAGCTGATGAATGTGTGTTCAGTTGTTCCAGCTTGATGACGGCCGTTTACCAGAGCTCATCAAGGATTTTTCGACGGCAGAGAGGAAGAAAGGGAACACAATGAAAGGGAGAGGACACGGGACAAAGGGAAGTCAGGGCTGAACAAAGCCAGCTGGGATGAAAGCAGCGCTGACGTCCGGCACACACAGCAGGGGGGCGGGGGGGTGGGGGGGGAGATTGACGTTGTCCACCTTTTCCCAAAAATCACCCATCATCTAACCCTGAGGAGCCCAGAGACCGAGCGCATCAGCTTTTACAAAACACAGGAACTGGGGGGGGAAATTGGCGCGAGGCGGTGGGACAACAAACAGGGAGATGTTCCACTTCACGCCCGAGAGGCACAGCAGAACACGGCGAGGGTCCAGAGAACAGACAGAGTTTGTTATTGTCGACTCTCCGCCTAACGCCACAGACTTACACAACACACAAACTGTTCCTGCGTCCTACTTTTACTGTCATTTCCTGCTGACCGACACAAACACCACATCACTTTCACACTCATCTCTGTTGTTCAGATTGCTCGCCGTTATTACGCTCAACTGTAATCGACGACCGACACACACACACACACACACACACACACACACACACACACACACACACACACACACACACACACACACACACACACACACACACACACACACACACACACACACACACACACTCCTAAAGATACACAATTAGTCAAACCCAGTTGCTAATAATAACCAAATAGAAGGTGTTAACCGTAACATGTATGTAAGTGTGTGTCAGCCATGTGTTACCGCTCGTATATGAGGAGGTCGTCCTCAGCCGGGAACTCGGCCAGGTTGATTCCATAAGGCTCCTTCATCTGCTGCTGCTGATGGTGATGATGGTGCTGCTGCTGCTGCTGGGGGTGCTGGAAGTCCTGAGGAGGTCAGAGGGGGGAAAGGTAAGGAGCTAAGGGTCAGGCGTCACCGTGGAAACCAAAAACCTACACAGAAGCTCTGCAGAACCAGGTGCTCTCTCTCTGCGCGCCACAACAAGCGGGTGGCGAAGACGCAGCGGACAGACGATCGCCGGCGATATGATGAGTGCAGAGCAACAGGGCAAAGGTCAGACCACATGTGACTGACAGCTGATTGCTTCAACACTTCGATCTTTTAATCAGCTGTTTTTTGAGTGGATCAGTTTGCAGTGAACACACACTGACCGCTGCTCCGTCTCATCAGCTCACACAGCAGGCAGTGCGGGGGTTAAACTCCTGTTATCTTGTATAAATGCACAGAAACAACAACTGCATTTACATTTTCACGCCCTGCCAATATGGAGGGAAATGAAAAAGTAAGCCAGGTGAAGTTGTGCTGCCCTCTGCTCCCCTCTGCTCGCTCTCAGCTGGTTATGTAACAGCGATGTCATCGATGTGCCGAGCTTCATGCATTCAACTTCTACTGTATTTGTATCGATCCAGACTGCAGCCGGGGGGGAAATAAGGGAGGGGTTTTTCTTTTTCTTTTCGGGGACCACGTCCAAGAAACACAAGCTGTGAACACACACGCGTACACACGCAGACACAATCGGGGAAACACACAGGGCCGTGTACAAACACAGATTACGTTTGGAACACAAACCCATTGCGGCGTACGAGCAGATATATGGTGTGTGAGGGCACGTGTGTGTGTGTGTGTGTGTGTGTGTGTACAGGGTTGTTTAAGCAGACACCCACCAGCGTGTACGCCTGCGTATTGAGGCGGAATACAGAACGAGGCAGCGTGTGTAATTACAGGGTGAAGGTAGTAATGATCAGATGTTTAAATATTTCAGCAGTTTTATGTTCAGCTGGCAGCCAGGCAATCCATTTTCGGGGCGGGGGGGGGAGGAGGCGGCGGCGACACAAGCCTGAGCGCCGTGTCGCATGCCAGCCAGTGTGCGGAACACGTGAGCTCGCCGCCCCCAAAACATTCAGGATGCAGCGCGACGCTCCAGGCTGCCAGAGGAGAACCAGACGGAGAAAAGAAGGGGGGAGGAGGAGGAGGGGGAGGAAAGGCCTTCACCTTCAAACCTACAGAGAGTAGTCAACAAAACACACCTCCGCCAAGGCCGCATAGTCCTCCAATTATTCCTATCTTTCAATGCTTCGCTCACATTTAAGCTTCTTCACCAAGAATAATGTTTGTGACAAAGGAGACACATTTGTAGGAGGAGTTTTGGAGTTTTCCTTGTGCGTTTCCAGGGATGTTTCCTTCAAACTGAGAGCACGTTTCCTTTCCTTACTGCTACCTGAGTAGGAGTCGGCGGCGGCGGTAAGGAAAGTGTATCGGGTGTAACTATGTTGTTCTATGTTTAAAGCTTCAACTATAGACAGACACCAGGAGAGACGGCAGCAGTACATGACGCACAATAAGACAACACAACACACAGGGTTGACATTCAACCCGCACATACGTATGTCCACGGGAAAATCATTACATAAACACCTGCTTCAATCATAACAGGGGTCCGACTGAGGGCAAGCACCATTACTGTGTTTCAGTCTGAAAGGAAAAAAGAGCGTCTGAGCGCAGAGTGAGACAAAGAGAGAGAATAAAGGAGGAATAATGACATTACAGACATTTATTACCGCCCCGGAGCCAAATACACAAACTTTCTAACCTCTGCCCCACGCCGTGACCCGACCCTGACTCGGAGGCCGGCGAGGTTGACGTCCGCTCTCCATGGTGACGCAAACAGAGAGACAGAACTCAGACTCTTTTATTTCTCTGGGACTCCGCAGAGAGAGAGAGAGAGAGAGAGAGAGAGAGAGAGAGAGCTGGGAGGAGACTGACACTTTGGAATCATCCCCCGCCTCTAATGTATCGCTTCTTCTTCTGCATATTACTCAATAGGTAAACAAGGCTTTGAAGTGACAGCCAATCAATTCCACCTCAGCTTTCCTTCTGTTTTCCATTTATCATCACAGAAGCATTTTAAATGAGATGTACATATTATATCCCACTGTAACGAACCCATTAACACACACACACACACACACACCGCGTTAATGAGTTTATTTCCTTCTGTGTGTGTGTGTGTGTGTGTGTGTGTTCATACCTCCTGTGTGCGGCTGCTCTCCCCAGACTCTGTCAGCAGCTTGACAGGGGTGGAGCGCTGCGACACGCTGGATCCGTCATCGTCGCGGTCCTCCTCCGAGTCGTCCTCAGACGTGCTGGAGATGGCCTCCTCGCTCGGGGGAGGAGGAGCGCTGGCCGCCGTCTTCCTCTGGAGCAGCGTCTCGTCCTTGCTGCTCTTGTTGCTGGAGATATTCAGAGAGTACACACACACACACAGAAACAAACAAGACTGTCACACAATCTGACAAAGAATGCAAACGGTCCAAGTAAGACGGTTTGTAAACAGAACCAACAATGTGGGAAATAAATATCCATATTGTAAAGTCGCAGGGTTTCTTCCCGACTACGTCCGACAGCTTCAATGCACCCGGACCCCCACACACACACACAACCTGTCTGATGGGATTAGAACAAAGACATCCAATCCAGAGAGACTTCCCTGCACTTCCCTACCCCAGCACAGACTTCCCCGTCTCCTCTGGCTTGCGTACGGTGAACGGGCTTGGATCCACTCCCAACGTCTTGGGCATGAATTCCCTTCATGAACACAAAGGAGAGGGGATAACACATTAGATAACATCCCAACACGCCGACGCAATCTTCCCTAATGAATACATGCTACACGTTTAGAAATATGATTACTGTGGTTGAGCCAGCTAAGTCACCACTTTACTCCTTTAATGTAAGAGAGGAAGCTATTCTTAACTGGAAAGTGGAGCCAAGAGGACGGTGCAGGATATGAGATCGGATATGAGCGACTCATCTCGTGTGTGTGTGTGTGTGTGTGTGTGTGTGTGTGTGTGTGTGTGTGTGTGTGTGTGTGTGTGTGTAGCCACCTTGCAGAGTTGGTCATGGCGATGCAGAAGGTGTCGTCGAAGCAGGTGAGTTCGTACGGCTTGAAGAACTCAGTGTAGGTGTCGATGCTCTCGTCGTAGCGGTTCACTCGCTTCACTTTCACCTTCTTCATGGTTTCCTTGCATGCCACTGCGTACGTGCAGGGTGGAGACACACAACCGCAACATTAAATAACACCATTAAGAATGCTAGCGATGCTTTCTTGCAGATGTTACGTGTTAGGAGTTCTACCTTCATCATAAGCCACGGGCAGGTAGGTGAGGACTCCTTCAGACCACCACAGAGTGTAGCTGCAGACAGAAGAGACAGAATAATGGAGCCTTTTGTGACTCTGACAAAGCTTTCTACTTACTGTTACAATATTTGGTGGGTGTTCCCCCCCCCGCCCGAAAAAGAAAGACATCACATAACCTAGATATGAAGATTGCCCTGGTTGGACCGCCTACAGCTCCTGAATAGGCCGGCCCTTTTATTCAATATGGCCAATTTACTTGAATGCGGCGAGAATGATTTACTGTGTGATTTGTTTCGGTGTGTGTGATGTGCATGTTTGCAAAAAATCCAATTCAAATCCAGCGAGGATCATTTGTGAGGGATAATGGGCGTTACGTCGAGGCCACGGCGAGTCTGGAGGTCTGGAGAAGCAATTTGGGTCTGGGTTTATGTAAGCAAAGACAAGGCAGAGCACACAACATGCATACTGACTGAGAGAGTGTGAGTGTGAATAAAAGAGAGAGAGAGAGAGAGAGAGAGAGAGAGAGAGAGAGAGAGAGGGACGGGTAAGTGTTCAAACAACTCTTCAAAAAGTCTGCAAAATTGTTCAAATAACTCCTGACCTTCAACACGCAGCTCTGAGCTTTGTGACGGCAGCTGAAGTTACATTTCCACACAAACTCTCGTCTTCCTACTCTTGTTAACATGGCAACGGGTGAAAATTTGTTATCTCCGTCACCACGTGAACTGAAGACTTTGGCGGCCTCGGGGCTTTAAACAAATCTATTTCCAACGCACACAAGTGTGGGCGCTAATCATCTGCCGGTGATTTCCCACCGGCCTGTTCAGTACGACAAAAACAAACAAGCGCAGGCAATGATGCACATTCTGGAGCGGGCTGTGTCTTCACCGTGCGTACCACAGAGTCATGCTGCCGTGTGTGTGCGTGTGTGTGTACCTGCGTCTTTCCTGCGGCAGGGCCATGGTGTTCCTCTGGTGCAGGTAGAAGTCGGTGGGAAGCTCCCACAGGTGAGGCTTAGACTCAGACGGTTGGTAGACTTGGAGGAACAGGTTGATGGCGTCCTGTCTGTCGGCATCTAGGAGAGACGAAAGACGTAGAAACTGAAGAGGAAGAAGCCGATGATTGGCTGCTGTGAAGACGTGGATCCATTCCTGTAACCACCAACAAAAAAGTGTGTGTGTGTGTGTAGGATGGTAACATAACACCACGTTAAGCGGCGGGAGTGTGTGGCGGTAATCTCTGCGTGTGTTTAGCACGTGGCAGGCGTGTTTTGCATGTTGCCCAGTTTAGTGCCGTCTTAATTCATCGCCCGACTGTGACGCCACGTGCATGCAGCTCAAACAATCACATCAGCTCATTAGAGACTGAATAAGAGTGTGTGTGGCTGTAATTAGCAGCAGTTACCGAGACTCATTTATCAAGGTTATGTTCCACCTGGGATTTAGACACACGATAAGACTGGAGGATGGATCAGGTCACACACACACACACACACACACACACACACACACACACACACACACACACACACACACACACACACACACACACACACACACACACACACACACACACACACACACACACACACACACACACACACACACACACACACACACACACACACACACACACCCCCCCCCCAATGCTGTTGATTTGTTTTCATGTGTTTCTAATGACATCATACACTGATGGCAGGGCAGCAGTGAGGGGTTCAGTGTCTGGCTCAACCACACTTCCACAGGCGGGAGAGGAATGTTTAGGATGTTTTTTTGGGGAGGATCCATTAACCGGTCATGCCTCACAGACGGAAGAATCCAGCGGGAGAATCTGACATGAACAACGCTGTGAGCTGTAACAAGTGTGAAATTAGATTCTTTCAGTTTAGCAAGTTGTAAATTGCATGCGAGTCGAGTGTGACAGCAAAATGTAATCAGAGTAAATTTATGAAAATGGCTGTGCCCTCGCCAAAGGGCACGATGACAGCGGACACCAGATGAGTCAGACTGCTGGGTTAAGAGGGAATTTTGCTCTTTTTTTCTCCTCCCCTCTTTGCCCTTCCATGTTCTTCTCTCTCTCTTTTTTTGCTCCTTTTCAGAAGTCTACAGGCAAAACTGAGTGCCAGCAGTCATCTTGGTCCACCGCTTCAGATTTAAAGCCCATATACTGTAGGCATTATCCAGACTGTAGTGCATAGGGAGTACTCGTGTGTGTGTGTGTGTGTGTGTACCCGTGCTCCATTATGAGCACTTCTCTCTTGACATTTCATCTTGAATAAGCGCTCCCAAACTTCCCCGGCCGGCTCTGCTTTGAGGTCATGTTACTTCTCACAATGATGCGACACTCGTGGGTAGGATAGCGATGAGACGAGGAGGTCCTCTGATGAAGTCAAGGAGTCGCTCTATTAGTGTCGCAGCCCTGCAGGTTCCATCTTTGGATGTCAAACAGCCAAAAGTAGGACTTGCTATGTCAAAGAGCAAAGTCCTAGTTTGTGAAGCTGTTGTCTGTATCGACTGTTCTTATAGCGGTCATTGAGAATAAGCAGAGGAAGTTTGATATTTGACATTAAAGGGAGGGGGGGGGGGTGTGTGTGATATAAATAGCCTGAGGTTTGTGTGTTTGCATGTATGCATGTGTGTCTAAGCATGTTTCTATGGCAGCTGTGGACAGCAGGGTGGATTCAGTTTCTCGGGGAATGGAATATTCACAAAGTGGGGACTGAAGCTGGAGTTGAATATGGAGGATTCATATTCCTTCATTTACTTCCTTTTAGCTCCAGAGCAGAATTGCAGAAAATTGCTTTTTGTCCACAAGGAACAAAACGTTCCTTCTTCCTACCTGTCCCTACTCTGAGCCAAATAAGGTTGAAACTGTGTCTGTAGGAGTTTGTGAGATGCACCTGAGAAGGCGTTGCTGTAGTAACGAGACAGCGTCTGCATGATGTCTTTGGAGTGTTGCGTCCAGGGAGCGATCTTGCGGTAGGTCTTGACCCGGTGGACCAGCTGGGAGCCGCCGTACTGCAGCGACAGAGTGTCTCCGTGGTCCTCATAGAGCTCCTCAAATAACCTGGGGGGGTCACAAACACAAACGCGTGAACACAGAGGACGTGCGCTTCAAACTCCAAACCCTACAAGTGACCCACGCTTCTGATTACCTCACGCAGTCCGTATCAAACTGGAGCTTGGGCTTGTCGATCATTCCCAGAGCGTAGAGCTGATAGGCCAGCGCACACTTCCCCACCATGAACTGGGCCGTGTTGGTGCGGTCCAGGCAGTCCACACAGTTGGTCCGTAACACTCCGGTCTGCAGTCGGGGCAGCAAAGACATGTTTTTAGGAGTGTATAGACATTTCTCTGTGTGTTAACCTTTGATAAACATCCATGCACGCAATTATGATTATGAAGTCTTGAGAGGTGGATGGTTGTTATGTGACGTACCTGCACTCGCCCACTGGGTGTGATGTGTCCTCCTACATCTCCCCACCTGGGAAGAATGCAACAAAGTCAACACACTTTTCTCCAATCATCACCATCACTCCACTCAAACTGGCAGAAGTGGCCTGTGGGGAAGTCGGACAAAGGTTTCTGCATTTTCTGGGGGGGTTGAAATCAGAAAACAAATGAAAAATATGGTTGTGAAGGCAAAGTGTGTCACGTGTCTGAGGGGACCGATGAGGGAGGGAGGGAGGGAGGGAGGGAGGGAGGGAGGGAAGGAGGACAACCATGCATGTGTGAGAAAGAGCCAAGAGACAAGAAGGCCATCACCGCAAAAAGGACGCCGCGCTTTGTTGGCCTCCGCTGTCCGTTAAGTTAAGCACAAGAGCGAGACTGCAGGCGCCATAATCATTAAGTCTGTATGAAGACGCATGCATGGGAGCGTGTGTGCAGGAGTGTGAGGGTGAGGGGCTCACCTAGTCGGTATTAAGAAGAGATCAGGGTTGTGTTGTGTAAAGCACAGTGTAGGGTCATAAATCCTGGCTGTGACACGGCCGTTAGGTTACGCAACAGAATGGGAAAGTGTTTAAGGCGAGCAGACAATGAGAGCAACGCATTAAGCACATACACGCCAATCTACCCGGCTCGTTAGCACAACTCTGGGCCACCGCAGACCTTTTCCCCCCCATTAAGACCCGGGACGCCGGCAGAACTGGAAAACTAAGCGACGGTGATAAATGTGCGATTTTGAATATGCATGGATGCAAAAATGGATATTAGACCCTTAGAGTACACAGAGTTGGTGTGTTTGGTGTGTGTGTGTGTGTGTGTGTGTGTGTGTGTGTGTGTGTGTGTGTGTGTGTGTGTGTGTGTGTGTGTGTGTGTGTGTGTGTGTGTGTGTGTGTGTGTGTGTGTGTGTGTGTGTGTGGCAGCATCTTCCATTTCCATGTTGCGACGCTCACCTGTCGTCTGGTCTCAGGCAATGACAGTAGAAGTCGGAGCGATTGATGAAGAAGCCGGTCCTCTTCACCACGTTCTCGGCTATCATGCCCAGGCGGTCCAGAACGTTACACAACTTACTGATAGGAGAGGGAGAGAGGGGGAGAGGGGGAGGGGGGGTGGAGATTAATGCTTACATGTTCCTCCTCCTCATCATCATCATCTCATATTTCACAGACAAAGCCGTCTTGGCTGTCAGCACCTCTTGGTGTAGCGAGCCATGTCCCAGGCTATGTAGTCGATGCAGTGTTCTGGGGGGAGGAACTGGTTGAGGTTGAGCACAGCGGGGTAGAGCTCTTCACTCAGGATCTTCTCGTGTTTCCTCTTTTCACGTTTCTGCAGCACAACAGAGACACGGATCACACACACACACACGGCCTGGTCCTTATCAAAGAGCTACAGTACGCACATCTGATTTGGGGAGGCAGAGTGAAGGAGTGCAGATGTGAGCGTTACAAAAGCATATCACGCTGCTTCAAACAGGTCCCATGAGGATACACACAACCCTCCTTCTGTTGTGATTAGGGTTTCTCTGCAGTGCTCAGAGAGGGAATATAGTCTCATGCCACGATTCATATTCAGAGCACAGCTGGAGGTAGATGCACAGAGCTGCAGGTGGAGACAGAGCCGTATGGAGCAGAGTATAGAATCTGCTGCAGATGGAATATGTGCGTAGAGAAAAGCTATCTATCCTGACACCACCCAGCTTTTTAAATGTGGCTCTGGATTAAGCAGACACTGCGGGACATCAAGTTGTGGAAGTCATGCGAGTTGAGAGGCGAGGCGTGACTGAAACCCGGAGGACTCGGGTTTTTCTGAGAACTGGAAGAGGGAGGAGGGAAATTAACCAATCAAACCTGAATGTGTGACGAAGAGGAGAGATTTTCTGCTGTGTTTCCCAATATTTGTGTGTGTCTGTGTGTGTGTGTGTAACCATGAATTATTTATAATACAAAAACAAGATTGAATGTCCAGCCGTTCCTGCCTGAGCTGGAACTGAAGGGGTTTGTAATGAAACCAGCCGACTGATCTGTGGATTCAAGTGGAGACACATGCTTGGCCACGTGCAGACACACACACACACACACACACACACACACACACACACACACACACACACACACACACACACACACACACACACACACACACACACACCTAGCAGATACCAACATATCAGGACAGATGCGTTGTGGCTTCCTGGTTAAATGCCAACATCCGTGCTTCTTCTGTCTCCCTGTGTAAGACAAAGGCTCCATACGCAGGGGGTCCCCCTCCCTCACACTCTCTCTCTCTCTCTCTCTCATCAGCTAACATCACATGGCTGAAGCTTGTGCAGACCACTGAGGTCTGCGATTGATCTCTAGTCTCATGGCTCCCCTTGTGAGTGACAACGTGAGTTTGAAACCCAAGCCACACAGAGCAGAGTGTGTGGCTGCGTGCCTGTGAGTGTGCAAGGCAGCCAGGCAGCAGATGTATCATCGCTGTGATTAAGGGGGAATTCTTTTTCCTGTTGTCCTCCAAATATAATTGAAGGGGCTTGAGGCACACACACTTCACAATGTTTGTTTGTTTCCTTCCTTGATTTTCTCCTCTCTAATTTAGTTGAGTTTCTTCCCCCTCCTCTCCTCTAAAGCTCTCATGCTGTAAAGTGTCATCTTGTCTTCAACACCCGACGTAAAATCATGCAAACATCTTCACACTGTGTAAGAACTGAGAGGTGGACCGTGACTCCCTCTGCACGTGCAGCAGAGCCATCCCCCCAAGACAAAGCCCGGTGCTTAGTGAGAGCTGTGAACAGGCTCGTTTGTGTGTGTGATCACGCGTGTGTCGATGTGCCATCTCGCCCTGAAGATCATGATCACACACTCTCAGCTGCTGGCAATTACAGGCAATTACCAAAACGCAGCCACAACATGGCTTTACTATGAAAGTCTCTGTGGTCATGCTCACCTTCCAGAGGGATTTGCACAATCGCACTCCGTCAGATTGCTACATGTTGACTGATCCAACAAGCCACAATTATTTCACCCAAACACATTCAGCACCCAGGACTCACGTGCATGACAAAGATCCGTCTCACTACTGTCGATTCATCCTGGTTCATCATCCTCTGTTCTACGGTGTCTAATGGGCCTCAGCTGAACTAACTAAGGCCAAAGTGAGAAGCTCAGCGTGTGTGTGTGTGTGTGTGTGTGTGTGTGTGTGGCGTGTGTGTTACCTTGACCAGGTTGAGGATGATAATTGGTGAGCCGAAGCGCTGCAGCATCTGATCAAAATGGAGGGCAGCGATATGTGCATAGGGATCAGCCTGGTCCACTGAAAGAGGGAAGAAGAAGAAGCAAGTTAAGGATGAAATTAAGCCTAAACTCAAAGGTGCCGTCTGTTAACAAGCATCTGACCATCTGGGATGTTTCATTGAGGGGTTACATGTAATTATGGTGAGCACCTTGGTGAATCTGCTCTATCAACATCAGATATATGACCTGGGTTTGAGCTGTGACTCCTTCTCCTCATTATCGGC
Source organism: Genypterus blacodes (assembly GCF_046128005.1). NCBI lineage: Eukaryota > Metazoa > Chordata > Actinopteri > Ophidiiformes > Ophidiidae > Genypterus > Genypterus blacodes. The sequence goes on along the minus strand of NW_027467021.1, from coordinate 176,142 downwards.
CCGTCAGTGTGATGTGGGGCTGCTGGGCTGAGTCACTCACACACATAATGAGCTCATGTTCGGTGAAAAATCAGATCAGCGCTTTGGGAGCCAACACACGCGGCCGCAGCCCCCCAGAGGGAACGTCCCAGAACATGTTGGAAAATGTGAGACGGGCGGCCAACTGTCAATAAGCGCCCATCACTTCCAAAGAATCTTTTGTTTGCGTCCTCTCTCAGATTCTGACACAAAGCTTCCACCGCTCCAAAGCTTACAAACGCCACAGAGAGAGGACTCATCCACGCCTGACCTCAGCCTCCAGTCCCGCTCATTGTTTGCCCATTTTTCCTCTCGTCTCTTCCCTGTTTATCTTCCATTCTGATGTCTCTGTGTGATGCGCAGGCAGAGGCTCACACACCTGCAGCCCGACATCACAATGAACCAATCAAACCCGATCAGAGGAAGTAGGTCACATCACTCCGCCGTTTCATCAAACCAGGTTGACTTGCGGGTAATAAAAACCCAAGTGCGCCCTCTTCACCTTCACTCTCCATCAACTCTCCTATTTGCATTTTGTCACACCTCAGCTCAGGCTTCAATGTCAACACAGAGCGATAGCAGCTGTCCCACATTCTTCCTGTACCCTGGAGGGGGGAATGTTGCCATTAAAGAGGATGAAACTGACTCAACCATTAAGGTCAAGTCCCTCACAACCACGACTTGCACCCCATGCGGTCATAAAGACGTCGTATAATTATGTAACAGTGACTCTGGACGGTGGCGGCGGCGGAGGAGAGGCGAGGCTGCTGCATGGGTGGGACGCTGGATTATTATCTTCTGAACAAACAAAGAGGCGCAGCGCTGGGACGGACTATAAATCGCACTGCTGCCCTAGATTTGACAAGAGGCATTGGGGACAGGGAGGTTTGAATCCACGGAAAACAGTCGGGGAATAATCTGAGATAGCAAATGCACACACAAAAGTAATAATAAGGAGAAAGTGAAGGCTTAATTGTGCAAAGGCAGGCAACATTTGGGACAGGATGGGGACACGCAAGTCCTGTTTATCCCAGCACACAGAGAGGCTGAGGGGCGGGGGGACGAGGGGGCGGCCTAGCTTCACCTTTTACCTTTTCTCTCTGTCCCTACGGTAAAGCGACGTGGGCCGAATCAGAGCGCCACTACACTTATTCTGATGATATTCTTCTCCCACTACAAGGTCCTGCCTGGTCCTGGTCTGTTAGAGTGAATGCACCCACACACACACTAATAAACAGTGTGGGGAACCATTAGAGAGGAAATGAATACATGTTTAATCTGTAATGCTGATTTATCTTGCCTCGTCTCTATCATAATAAATGCAGAGACCTTCAGCCTGCAGCTCTCCAGGTTAGCCAATGAGGAGTGGATGTGAAGTACAAAGCATGAAAGCTATTTGTTTATGTGTGTGTTGGTTTGTTGGCGGTGCAGCAGGTGGACTTACATCGTATCGGGGGTTTTGGCATCATGGTGGAAATGTCCTGCGACCAATAGAGCGGGACTGAGCCGCGCACCTGAGTGTAGGAGGAGTAACTTCCTGCCGTCAGAGACATGACGGAGGCATCGTTGACGATCTGCTCCGTCTCCACCTCGTTGGCTACGTCCCCCTAGAAAACACAACAGGAAGCAGAGCGAGGAGTTTCATCACTTACCGCCGCTGCTTTCATATCAGGGCAATGTCTCCAACCAACGCTGAAACTGCTGGAAGGAACTCTTACATTTAAGAGGAAACATTAAAGGCTGCTTGTCCTCTTTACCAAAATCCCCCACACACACACACACAATCACAGCAGGACTCAAATGAACCCACCCCGCAATCAACCATCTTAACCTCCATCATCCCAGTGACCTTCACCCCTTGCCTCCTCCAGCTATTCATCCCCGTTGCCTTGGCAACAACTATACAGTACCTCGCAGTTGGCGCCTCTTTTGAGGAAGCGGGTTCCGGCAAATTTGCTGGAGCGCCTGGCGATGAGGGTGATGTGAACCGGGCGGCCGTAGATGAGAAGCTCTGGGGTCGACGGGTGAAGGAGGAACTGAACGTTTACACATTATCATACAGGAACATTACCTCACAAGACTGTTAGGTCAGTCTACTGCATCTCACTGTGATGAAGACGGCAATAGATGTTTTCAATCGTTCAAATAATCACAAATAAAAGAAGCAGTGAGTAATGATTTGGACTTGAACGGCAAAGAGTCGATACATTTTCCTGCTGCTTAGTGATTGATGCACAGAGGCGTCGACGTAAGAAGCCCCCGGCAGGTTTCTACCCTCATACATCACACTGTTTACTCTTTTAAAGACATTCCCAAAGCAAAACAACTCTGTGGTGGCAACGGCTTCACAAAGACTGCAGAGGAAAGAATGCATGTGAAGCTTTAAGATGATTTTATATAATATATCCCCCCTGCAGTGAACAGATGGAGAGATTATGCAAGAGCCAAACTTCACCTAAAGCCCAATAAACTCCTCCAGGTTTTTGGATGAATCACACACACACACACACACACACACACACACACACACACACACACACACACACACACACACACACACACACACACACACACACACACACACACACACACACACACACACACACACACACACACACACACACACACACACACACACACACACACACACACACACACACACACGGAGCTCTAGCTTTGTCCTCCACTACAGAGGAATAGAATTTACCTGTATTATTACAAACACTGTACAATTTGTAAAGTGTATAATTTTCCAAAACACAGCCCTTCAAACAGCTGTTGCAGTAGTTCTTCATCTGTTCAAGTGTGTCCTTCAAAATTTCAATCCCAACAGACACTCCTAAACAAATCCAAGGAAGTTTGTGATGCGACAAAAAACACAAAAGCAGAAACAAATACAGAGAAACACTGAGTGGACACCAGACGTAAACACGAGGAGAAGGATACTGGATTGGCCGCAAAAGCCGTGGATTATGTACATGAGCCAATCGGGATGCACTATGTCCTTGACCCGCTCCAGCAGCTTCCCGTTCCACACGTACTTGTAGTACGGCTCGGGCTGGAGGCCGTAAACCACTGCAACGGAACAACGGGAACACATAAAAGCTCCTGCATGTCACTGGGGTCACACCTCCTTATCAGTGAGAAAGCAGCTAAAGGGGAAAGGGAGCTTATGGGTTGGGATGCCAGGTTCTGGAACAAGAATATAATTAGAAACCTTAGTGTCCGGTTACTGTAAACAGGATTAAGTATGATGTTGGTGCTAGTATTCCAATTTCAGCGGATCTTTCCGTCGCATTGCAGACATTGCTCGCTCCTTCAATGCACCAATCGTATGCCTGCTGTTACTATGCAACCACAGCACATCTTCAACAGGAGGAGGAGGAGGAGGAGGAGGACAGGATGCATGCAGTCAACTTTTTAATGGATTTATATAATAAAGGAGAGAGAAACCTCATCACTAAATTCAGGCTGCCATTTTGAGAAAGCAGGGAACACTAAGGAGTAAAGTCTGTAGGCCGTACGTACCTTGCGTGGGAAGCCCCTCGTCCTCAAAGATGTCGAAGGTGTCCTGCTTGCTGCGGGTGTGAACCTCTTCCCCTGTGGAGGGAGCGGCTGCCGTCCACGCCTCGTACGGCCTCTGCAGCAGCGTCAGGTTGTACTGCAGCGAGTGGCTCAGGTCGTAGCTGTAACTGCAGCGGGAGACGGCAGAGCTCTTTTTAAACTTTTAAACTATACGCTTTTACTCCCGCCATCATCTCCTTACACTACATTCTTCTTTTCTGCTGAATGACGACATCACTGTTCTCTCTCCGTGTGTAACATTCCATCTTTCTTACATGAGCTCCTATTGCACATCTGGACATTAGACTATGAATGAGTGTTAACAAAAAAAAAAGAATTCTTGGTTGTGTAAGTGAATGATACAATGTGTGTGTGTGTGTGTGTGCGTGTGCGTGTGTGTATTTCTGAAGTCTGCAGCTTTTGTGCAGAGTCCACATGATGAGTAAGAATGCACTTACAAAACAACATAACAAAGAAATCTGGAGGTCAGGCTGCATTCATCTGCAGCGCTGCACATGGAGCGTCTCACGTGCTACAGCGCTGTGCTCCGTTTATGGCCTAACAAGACAGCACTTCATGGCTTTCTTTGTCCACAGAAGAACGGCGGTTATATAGAGGTTACAGGCAGGAACACCACCATTCCAAAATATACAAGATTATCCTCATTGTGGTTGAGAAAGACGCAAAGAAAACTTCAAAACAGATACAAGCTGACCTCCGAGAGAGAAGTACAACAGCGTGATGTCGCACCTTCAGTAGCTTTCTGATGGTGTGTGCGTGCGTGCGTGCGTGCGTGCGTGTGTGTGTTTTGCTGTATAGAAGGTACTCCATTGTGCTTGTTGTGATGCTTTGCTTTAGTTACCTGAAGTAGAAGTTGCTGGAGAGGTCGACATTCTGAAAGATGCGCACATATCTAGAGGAGCAAACACACACAGATCCACGTGTGAGGGAGGGAAGCTGAAGAAACATCATTCTGTTTCTGACAATAACATCCAGAAGTTTCATTTTTACGTTAAATGGACATTTTTCCTGTTCATTCAAGTCCATTTGCTGATAGAATGTAATCTCATCAGCGTTGACACAGACTGAGAGGGCGAGCAGACACTTGTAGTTTACTGTCAATATCGTTACCTCGCGGATGAGCGTGTGTGTGTGTGTGTGTGTGTGTGTGTGTGTATTCAACACAAAGGGCACTGTCAATCATCAACACTTGAAACTGATACATAGCCAACCATCCTCCCCCTTCCCAATGTATTTCTGACAGATTCTGCCCTAATATCACATTCAGATTGTGTTTTCAGAAACGACCATCAGGGCCAGAGAAGCCGTGAGTCTAAGAGAGCTTCAGTGCCACAGCAGGACGGTTACCTGGCCTCATCGGGGTGTGTGACCCTGACCGAGTCGTTGGGGATGTAGATCATGCTCGTGTCTTCGATTTTGTAGATGGAGTGGCCGCCGATGTCGGCCATCTTTCTGCGCTTGGTGATCAACACGATGTAGTAACCCTCCAGAAAACGCACAAAGCCTGACGGTGAAGAAGGAGGGGACACAAATCAGATCAGACAGAGCAGAACGCTTCCTCTACCAAGGCTTTTCTGAAGAGTTATGGGCTTTATTGACAACAATTACTGATGCCTCATTCATGTGACTCATTTAGCTGAGAGATGGCTCACCCATATTTTACCCCCCAATCAGTCAGAACACACACAGCTGAGTCAGAACTGCAGAAGCCACTTAACATCCTTTCTTCCTACCATCATTTACATTCTTTCCATCGTTTCCTTGTGTTTCTTCTTGCCAAAGTCGGGCCACACTGACCCATCATTCACCCAAATGAATAAAAAAACACTTTGAATAATGACACTGATTCAGAATGACAGAGAGGGAAAGGTAACGCTTTTCAGTCTGTGTCAGTGTGACCAGCATGCACTGCTTCCCCTAAACACACAAAGCTTTACAGAGGCACATCACTGAATTTCTAGGTCTTGACTGATTGAATCCGCTGCAATCCCTTTCAAGTAGAAGTAGAATGTTTACATTTGAGTGACAGACAGAGATTTGACCTGTCGGGCTAGAAAAAGAAGAAAACAAAACAAAACAATGAATCAGAATGAAAGTAGGTCGGGGCTCAGGCAGGATGAGAGTAATTCAGCGAGCCCGCCGGTGAACCTGGGAGTAATCGGCGTGATCGGAGGGAGGCGGCAAAGCGAGATGAGACGCGTGATCACTGACTGCTTGTTCTCGTCTCCCTGTCTGTCTGTGATGAGCGGTCAGTCACCGGCCTGCTGAGTCTTGTTGGCAACCTCTATCTTGACACATCGACTAATTCTCAGGAAAAGTGCAGGAAAAGTGAAGTGAAGCGGCTCCCTGACTCCAAATGGAAGGATTCATAGAGCAGGGGTTATCCTTACCCACAATGCCATAGGCTAACACGGCCCTGGACAGGCCCGAGGATCCCTTTTGGCCAATCTTGGTGCGGTTACCCAGGTCCAGGCGTCCCAGTAACTCCCTGACCTCCTGCTGGCTGTACACATGCTGCACACGGACACACACACAGACACACACGGACACACACGGACAAACACGGACACACACAGTATTGTTATAGTCATGCAGTTTCCAGAATGACCATTTCACTTGGCAGGACAACAGAAAACCAAAAACACGAGTGAAAGCTGAGATGCAGTGTTGGGAGATGGATTCTGGAAGAAAATGATTGAACAGACGGTGTTGCTGACTCACAGACACGGCTCTTCACAACAATCAACTAACAAAAGGATTCCAAATTGATCTCGATAAGATAATTAAGATGAAAACAAAAGACAAATGCTTGGAAACTTACCAACAGCGACACAAACAAGTTTAGACAATTCATATATTTGACAACTGTAAACTCAATGTAAACTACACTGGATCAATTTCACAGTAAAGCAAACACAATTGATTTCTATGAATCAGTTGCGTCTTTGTACTGTATATGCTTTACTCTTCATCACTCTTCACACTCTGAAGCATCCACACAAGCGCCTCTAAAATTCTCTACAATGCCAATTTAAAAATGGAAAAAGGAGCCTTGCTTGTGGTTGTAAGTGTAAGAGGCGGCGGGTGATGGATGCTTACTCACCGATACTATATAACAACAAACATCATCAGACTCAGCCCCGACGAGGAGAAAACAAATGAAATCACAGCTCATAGATCTCGGTAATGAGCGGCGGGCCTCAGCTCTCATCAGCTGAGACGGGCTGAGTGATTGGCCCATTCCCCCGCAGGCGTACTGTACTGTGTTACATAAGAAGTACACAACATCACTGTACTAGCCGGGCGCTCACCTTGTCGTCGATGATGGCCAGGTCCTTGGGTTCCGTGCGGTCGATCTTCAGGACGCGGTGTTTGGTCTGCGCGTGGTTGCTTCCCACCAAAAAATACCTCTGGAAGGAAGCAGAAGAACAAAAAAGCATTCAGGAGCTGTAGGTTAGAAAGCTTCCGACGCCTCTGGGACCTTTGAGATGAGGCCGAGATAAGCGATACTGTGTGTGAACTCTGAGCTCAGTGATGTTGCTTGGTTGGTTGTGGGTGCAGGCTTTCTCACATCTCGCCTCACACAGCGCAGACAGGACCCGGTTTGGAAGTGCAGCAGACACAGTGTCCGTGTGAGAACGAGACCGTACTGTACGGCACAGCTCTGTCCTTAAGACTTCCTGTAACTTACATCAACACCTCACATGAAAGATGCACCGCTGCTTCTGAACAACGAGACACACAGGTAGAAAGTAACAGACGAGTAGACCGTTCTAATCCAATTCTAAAAATGAAAAGCAAATGAGGTTTTTGTTCAAATGTGTATGATCCTACTCTAGAACGATAGAGGTCAGAGTTCACAGCTCAGCGTGTCGGCACATCATCCATCTGATCAGAAATGTCTACACCTCCATATGTTCTTTCTGAAGATGTCCCCTCTCTTTGGTGTCTCTTTCTCTCAGGTCATTATTTCTCTCACACAGGGTTGTCAGAGTTTCTATCCACTATAGAACATTGAATAGGAACACCTTGTATCAGTACTGTCCAAAGGCATTGAGGCCATTTTGTCCTGTTCCAGCCTTCACAGGATCCCACAGAGCCTTTGTGAGTTACAGTAGTTAGGCAAGACTGTTCATCGTCACTACAAGGATCTGAACATCTAACATAAGAAACTGGTGTGGCATAATCAGGCTCAGTGTGCTGGAGTTTGCATAATGCACTCAACAACCACAAAAGCCTACAAATAGAGGTTTTTACATGATTAATCCTGCATGCTTTGATATGTAAAACCTCCTCGTGTACCAGGTGTTTCCATGTGTCACCCTCTGCCTGTGACCTTCATCTCCATATTAGTGTAATCCTAATAAATGTGTTAGGGAAATGAGATAAGCAATTCAGGGAAGGACGCAGAATGTTTCCTCTCAGAATGATTCCTGCCCACTGCCTCAGAGACGGAGGAACACTATTTAATGCTCATGAAACCAGCTGTGTGTTTGGTTAGAAAGCCAGCGCAGATTCTCATCCTTGTTGCTGCACTAGTGACTCCTATTGGTTGCTCATAGCACCTGCAGGGAAGGACTGAGGAAACCTCTGACACCTTCCTGGGGAAACTCAGATGGGAACATAGTGGCAGCAACGAGCAGCAGCTGATCTTAACCATACTAAGTATATAAGGAGAGAGATATTGCAAAGATGATTCGATCGTCACAATGTAAAAACCCAAAGTGCCTGGAAATACACGATGCAGAGCACAATGATCATAAGGAATTGTGATTTAAGATAAGATAAGATAATCCTTTATTTGTCCCACATTGGACAATTGCACAAAACTGAAGAAACACATGTATTCTACTTTAACCAGGACTATGTTGGACCTGGAACTAAGTTTGTATTGTTAGTAAGTTACTGAGTTGAGCCTCTTTTCACATTAATAAACCGTAAAATAAAGAAAGTTGGTGTATGTTGCCATCTAGTGTTTGCTGTCGGGTATTGAAAATTCTCTCAGTTCTCCATACTTGTATTTTTTCTCTGTTCAACATCTCTAACATTATTATCTCATCTCTAACATGAAGTTATGATCTATAAACATGATCAATGTTTACCAGGTACCATCAACTGAGCCACAATTCACTCTTGATAAACATGTATTTTCCTACAGCTGCTGTTGTTGTTATACTAACAGCAGCTAGTCGTTTCCCTTGATATTGACCGAAGCGGTACACAGATGAGTTAATGGCGCACTTACGGCTCTGGTTTCGTACAGAACCATCCTCTGGATCCCGCTGATGACAGACGCTGCCTGGGGCATGATGATACTTTCAAGTTTGTCACGATCCAAGAGAGAAACTGAGGGGCTGCAGAGTGAATGTGAACACAATGTACAAATCAATAAATGAAGATGAGCGCAACAAATTAACTTACTCAGTTTTCTGCTTTACGGTTTCTTTACAACCCCATGTTTCCCAAAGTAACATAATGTACTTACCATGTTAGCTAGCTTACAACTCTAGCTAGCAGCATTAGTCACGCGCCTCCACTGAGCTGGTAGTTAAAATAACTCCTTAGAGGTTCAAACAATGAATACAATTTGTTTTTAGGCAGTCAAAGTATTTCACGATACTATATGTGAGCGATGTGCGGGTTGCATGAGTTTCTGTCAGGTGACTATCATGAACGACCAGGCAGCTGCTGCAGCTCGCTTCAGCTGATACGGAAACTCGCAAAGTCCAAACAGATCGAAGTACTGGAAGTGCGATTGATAATAATGTCGGTAGCTATGATACAATCATGGCCATGATAGTTGGTAAGTTTCTCCTCTAACTGTATAAAAAATACAATTATCCGTTGCGTTGCGTGCAACGTAGTTACTTTAAAAAGACAAAACTCAGCTTTATTTGTCAGAAACGTGGACAGCTCGGCTTTTTGAGGGATGTTCCGGTCCACCTTAAAAGTGACACTTTACCTGGAGAGGGCGCTGTTCAGCTTCTTTTACTGGACTCTTGAGTTATTAAATATACACGAAACAATAAAAATAAACAGCAAGTTTTACTTTGCATGTATGAAACTTTAAAGAAACAATTACTGCTTATTTTTCAATCGCTTTTTACGGCTGTATTTATTTATTTTTCTGCGTAATATTCTGGTTGGAATGACTCAACAGTGCCCCCTACGGACAGTGTCTCATTTTAAGGTGGACAAAATGAGATGCTAGTGGTCAGAGAAGAAGCCAGCTTTAGTTTGTTGGCTGCTATGGTAACCATGGTCGGCGACTGTTTACGTCTGGCTTGTTAACTCAGGTAGGTTAATAAATATAAATGTTAATGGTTGAAATGATTGCGATTGAAATTGTGATTGTTGTGTGTCAGCATTATGTATCTTTGTTGATGAAGTGAACTTGTCCTGTACTTGTCTATTGATCCCTCGCTTCTTTTCTCACATTATTATCGAGGTCCGAACGTCAGTGACCTCATAGCTGTTTGCCATGACGATACCTTATCGTAGTGATCGATGTTGACATAACATCCTTAGTTAACTCCCGACATGCTCTGCTGTGTTTGTCTGTTACATGTTTATCTCTGCATCGGGGCCCTCAAGGAGTTAATATGGAGCCTTTAGCGGACAAACTTATAGAAGATGAAGCTGAAAGGGACAGGCTTCTTTCGAAACCCATTTGCTTAATTGTCGTGGGGAGACCGGTAACACACAAACACACACACACACACACACACAGTTTTGAACTTAACGCAATGCTAACTAACACTGCATTTTAAAGCAGGTCTTAACCGGGTTAACCTTGTGGTGGCAGGTTGTGCCTGTATACATTACAAATGTGCAGTGCTGTCAAGAGTATTATTGTTGATAACATTAAGAACTATTAGTATATAGCAGTATATTAATAGCTACAGAATGTAATACAATGACTCAGTCAATCCTTGATGGCAGGGTGTTGGCAAATCCACATTGGCCGCAGATATTGCCAAGGCTTGGAACTGTATCTTGGTTGATGGTGAGTCTCTATTAATGCATTTTACCCCCTTTTTACCCCCAATGCATTGCAGTTCACAACATTCTCATTAGCTTTGATTATGTTTCAGATACGGAGCTGCTTAACTCACACATCAATACTCACACGGATCATAGAATAGAGGTGAGTATGACAGAACCGGCCCAACACAGCCAAATGTTCCTGATACACATTTTGATCTCCTTTACCTGTCTTTGTCTCGTTATTCAAGCTGTTGAAAGTCTTATCTGAAGGACGCACCCTGCCACAAGACATGGTCCTCCAGCTCATTCTTGCAAGGCTTAATTCATCAGATGTAGAGCACTATGGTAACAAACATTCAGTATTATGTTTATAGAGTTAGAGTTGTTAATGATGCCTTTTTCCAGATTGATGTGATTGGACCACACTTTAAGTGCTTGTTGTAAATCCAAACAGCAGTGTGGGAGCTCTGAGTAGGCTTGTACTGTGTTGTGGTCCAGGTTACGTACTGAGCTGCCTGCCATTCATGTCAGAAGACATGCTGACGATACTTGAGCAGATTCATTTGATCAAAAACCTCAAGATGCCACCAGATTTCATCATCAATATCAAGGTTACCCATAGTTACTATTTTTTGTTGCATGAACTTTTATAATATCACAATTCTGAGGGTCCAGTTTGTCAAATTGTTGACTCTGCCAAAGTTTTCTAATTGTTTATTTGGTTTGGTTATGAACATAATGAATCCACCAGTGTGCAGACAATGATCTGATCGAAAGGCTGTCAGGTCTAAAGCAGCACCCAGTGACAGGCCAGCTTTACCTCAGGGAGCAGTGGACGCTTGATGAGGGGGACGACAGGAGGGGCCACAAAGATGGGGATGAAGGAGAGGATGAGGTACGTGTGTGAGAGCTACACAGACTGCTGTCCTTATACCCTGAATTCCATGTACATGCAAGCATAACTAATAATGCTTTTGGTGTTCCAGTATGAGATACCCAAATTTCAAAAGGACATGAGGGAGCAGATGGTGTGGACACCAGAGAACTCCGCCCAGAATGCTGCTCGCAGAATTGACATTTACAAAGATATCGTGCTCAGACCACTGGAGGTAACGTCCTCAGGGCTGCATGAATAAGGAAGGAGTCACACATTAATATAGAAGTGAATGATTATTCTATACTATACAGCCTGGGCTAAATATTTAAAATGATTTCTAAAAACAACAAAGAGTTTGGCCTCTTTATTGACATTTCCAGGACTACATAGCTGACCACGACCCCCTCCACCTGATTGAGCTTGATGGAAACAACACACCTGAGGACCTTGAACGGGTAAGGGGATTTAAATTTCAGACGAGTACACGTATGAACACACACACACAGGCTGACCGGCTATTTGTTTGTCCTTTGGTCTTTCCTCTAGTCTGTAATGTCCCGCCTTGGAGCCATGGCAGTAAGGCGTGTTTCTGTTCCTGTCCCTCTCTTCCATGAAGATGATGAAGAATTGCCAGATGAGATTGCTGTGGTCTGTCCTCAGAGCATGTAGACAGTATTTAGTTTAGTTTAGATGACTATTCTCACTCACTACTGACACCCTACCTACAGTATTTGGACTAGATATAGCTTAATCCCATGTCTGTCTCTCTTTCAGGAAGAGTTGATGAGAATAATGTGTTCCACCAGGACAGCGGTTCCTGGCTTTAGGTGGAGGAGGAGCCGTTGGGGCCGAACTTGTCCCGTGGCTCTGAAAGAGGGCAAGAACATTCCGGGCAAGCCTGAATATAGTGTGGGGTGAGTCAGGCTGTGGTCAAGCCAGCGCTCTGGCCAACATATTCACATGAAAAGGGTGAATCTGACCACCAACCTGTCTATTGCTTTACAGCTTCCAAGACAAACTCTACATCCTTTCATCAGACGCGGCCTGTCAGAAATTTATCGCAAACCCCAGACCGTACTTACTTCCTCCAATGCCCATACTGCCCTGCAGGGTTTCCATCATAGGGCCCCCTCAGTCAGGGAAGAGCACCCTGTGTAAGCTTCTGACCCAGTTCTTCGAAGCGCAGGTGCTCGACATGGAGGAGTTGATGCCGTCAGCCGTAGACAAGCTTCAGCAGGACAAACTTGACAAAATCAAGATAGACACAATCATGATCACCATAGAGAAACTCAAGATGGAGATGGAGGTGGAGGATGCACAGAATCAGAGTAAGTTGTAAGCCAAGGGATTTTAGCTTTGGAAACGTTTTGGATATAATTGTGTGGGATTTTGTTGCCTTTTTTGTATGAAAATCCCTCTGTTGTGCTCAGTAACAGAGGATCATCCCCAGGTGCAAGCTGCAGTGCAAGCTGCGCTGGAAGAAGCCAAATGCATAGCAGTACCTCCAGAAGACCAGCATCCTGTAGCACTGCAGAAATGTATACAAGAGGTAAGACAAACAAATCCCCAAATATGACAGCTGCTTCAAGGTACTCACACATTCCTCCTATTACCTGTAGTATAAAACATGACATGGTATTTAGATGTGTGTATACAGAATAAGTGCTGATGCTAACAAGGTGTGTGTTACAGATTGAGGAGATTCCAACAGCTGATGATGCCAGCACCGGTTGGATCCTCGACAATTTCCCCAAGAACTGTTCGCAGGCGACCATCTTAAAGGAAGCTGAGATCCAGCCAGACATACTTTTCTGTCTCAAGGACACTGATGGAGATCAAGGTAGGAGACCCGGCAACAGAACTCCCCAAAACAAGTCCATGGGATTTTTAAACCTTTCCGTCAGTGCTCACGTCACTGTTGCATTTGTTTGTTGAACAGTGTTGTGGAAAATGTACGAGAAGAATAGGAAGAGCATGGATGAAGCAGCGGAGAAGAGGAAACAGAAAGAAGAGTCGGGTCAGGAGGGAGAGCAGCCGAAGGATCCACAGGCCAAACAAGAGACAGTTCCTGAAGGAAGTGACGGTATTATGTCTTTGTATTGATCTATATCCAACATATCAGAGCAGAATCCTTTTTCATTTACTCCCCTTCCTCTCGCTTACATTTTTAAAGATCCAAATTCAGACAGTTCTATGACGAGAATGAATCACTGCTGTTTTACTGACTTATAATATGTGTGAAAACAGTGACAGTGACAGTTTGAGACTTTTCTCTGCTTGCTTCTGTGTCGCTCAAGCAACGAAGCAATCTGGAAGCTCTGAGCCGGATCATCCAGATTCAGAAATAGATAACAGAAAACAACTGGACGAGTATATGGCAGAATGGGAGCGCATGAAGGCGACTCTAACTATCAAACACTGTGTTCTGGAAATTGCTGGCAAGACTCCCCATGCCCTGCTTCAAGAGATACTCGCTGAAATGAGGAGTGAGTGTAGTTTAAGAGAATACATACATTTACAAAAAGTATGAAAGCCGTTTAAAAAAAAAAATGTATTACTGCTTTGACTTGCATTTCCTTCAGGTCCATTTAAGTTTGTGGCCTGGGAGATGACGGGGGGGGACCAGCAAGAGGAGGATGAGGATCGTGATGCCATAGAGGAAATGGAGAAAGCTGAAGAAGACAGCAATGGCAATGATGCAGCAGAGGAGGAGGAGGAGGAGAAGGAGGAGGAGGAGGAGGAGGAGGAAGTCAGTTTTGCCTTCATGGCTCAGTCATTGATTTTGAATTGTTGCTTTCATCAATTATGACCCTTGTTTATGCAGCCTCTTTCTCCAGCACTAAAACTACTGTTGACCATTTGTTTCCAGGAGAAAGAGGAGCTCACATTACCCCAGAGATTTCTTGGCGATACCCTTAATTTCTGCCCCGTGGCCTTAAGGGATCATGGAGTCATGTTTCCCTGTGCGGACGAAGTTGCAGCTAAGTACCGGGAGAAGGTCTACTACTTCATCAGCACAGAGGCTAGGCACTGCTTCATTCATCACCCGGAAAAGTTTGTCGCAACGACTGAACCTCTGCAGGTACAAAATCAAATAGGGAAGTGGAGAGTTTTAGTAAGATGAAGAAAATGCCTCACACATCCTTTCTCCTCTTCTATCCAAGCCCCCGGCCCTGCGAATCCTTCTGGTTGGGGTCCGTGGGTCAGGCAAGACCTCTTACGGTATGTGGCTCGCCGAGCAGCTTGGCCTCTTCCATATTCAGGCAAGCGAAGTGTTCCAGCACCTCCTCATGCCCAAGACGATGAGCCGCGTGATCCGTGCGGATGAGGTCGAACCCCCAGAGACCCCTATTGAGGGCCTGGCAGCCATGATAAGGGAGGCTAAGGGGGAGGAAGAGACGACAGAAGACACAAACGGCGACACTGCTGATACGGAGGTCAGCCTTGATGATGCTGATGCATCTCTGAAACTAGATTACCAGTCTTTTGTGAAAATGAATTGGGATGGATTTGTATTGAGTTCTTCCCTGTTTGCGCTGGTTCATTGTTTTGCAGGAAGTCACACTGACTAAAGAGGAAGCAGCCATCAAAGCCTTCCTCCAGGAAGGGGTGCCACTGCCTCAGCACATCCTTGATGCAGTTATTGTACCATTCTGGAAAGAGGAGCCATATAAGTATTAATACTCAAACACACACACCTACACACACTGACTCGCCCCTGTTGGTTAAAACCTCTCAAGCTCTCCCTCCTCTCTACTTTGTTTCCATCTCACACTGTACATTTGTAGGAGTACAGGTTTCATCTTGGAAGGCTTCCCGTCTGATGTTGATCAGGTCCAGTACATTACAGAACAGCATCACTACCCAGACATTGTTATAGTCATGGAGTCGGGTGTCAAGGATGTCCAGGAACGCCTCCTGCCACCACGACTTCAGAGCTGGCGAGAGCGACGTGTCCGTCACAAAGCCGAGCTGAAGTTCTTCAATGCCATGCGTCAACAGAAGAGGGTAAGCAGGTCACACTGGGCAGATTCATTTCTTTTCTATTTGAGAAATCAGCGTGAGGCTCCAGGTAAATAACAGGTTTATCCATCTCTGCTGCACAGACAGACAAGATGACGAAGAGAAGAGCTGACATCGTGGAAGGACTCGCCACAGTGACATCCAATCCAGATGATGACGAGGAAGACGACGAGGAAAAGCTGGAGGCCATGATGCTGGATGAGTTCCCTCCTGAGAAAGATGATAGTAACTCAGAGGAGGGGGAGACTGAGGACGCAGCGAGTCAGAGGCTGGAGGCAGAGATAGAAGAGCGCTTTGAGAAAGATGAGAACAACCTCATTAATGTGATGGTACAGAGACACGCAGCAACATGAAGGCAGTTAATACCCAGACAGGAATCCTATTTTCCCGTATTTACATTCAATTTTTACCAGTTGAACAGCTGCCTAACAATTGTTTAGTGTTTGTTATTGTGTTATACTTCCATGAGCTCTTCTTCTCTTACATTAGGAGCTCCTGAGCGAAAATAATGTCCCCAAGGTATCGATCACTGTATCCAAACACTCCCGGGTGGTGCAGTATCTCCTCCTCCAGGCGGTCCAGCCCCTGCTGACCAACAGGGAGTCAATCTTTCAACAATGCCAACCCATCTCATTCAAATTGGCATGGAAGCTCCTGGGCGCCTGTTACAAGTTTCACAGTGCCTTTGGCTGCTACGACCCCGTCCAGGTTAATACCACTCTGGGAGAATTGAATGCTGCCATTACATTGTCACATTGCCCTAATTCTTCTAATACTTCTCCCTTCTGTAGTACAAAGAGGGAGTGCTGACCCAGCCATTGCAAGGACCGACTACGACATTCCCTCTACTCTTACACCAGTATGTCTACTTCTTTGGATCTAAGGAGAGCCGCGACACGTTCAGCCTCCACCCCTTGAAGTTCCTGAGGCAGCCCAAGCCAATCCCGTCTCTCCCAATTAAACTGGCCATCACTGGACCTCCCAAATCTGGGAAAACCACTGGTGAGCCTCAGCTTCGTTTACACAAAGATATAAAGTGAACAGAGGACTTTCTGTGACATTCTCTCTCACTTTGCTCTCCAGTGGCAGAGATTTTTGCTGAGAAGTTTGGCTTGGAGCGTCTGTCCATCGGCAGTGTTATGCGTATGATACTTGAAACTCGGGAAAACACTGATCTGGCTACCCAGATGAGAAAACACCTCTCTGAGGGCCTGGTTGTACCTGATGAACTGGCCATCATGTGTCTGGAAGTGGCGATCCTGAGTTTGGTCTGTAGCACTAGAGGGTAAGACCGTGTGTGTTCCATTAGTCCTTCCTTATCTTTCCTTCTGTCCATTTCCTATCCTGTCACACTTTAAATGCTTCAACCGATTCATGCCTACTTCCTCCTTTATTTTATGACCCAGAAACATTTTAGTGCCTCCATCTTGCCAGTCCTCCCAGTATTGTTGGCACAGTGCCACAGTGCTTAGCATTGTGAATAATTTAACATTTTGCATTAAATAAATGAAGACTCTTTGGTAATGTGCCAGTGACAGTATTTGCTTGGTTCTTCAGGTACGTGTTGGATGGTTTCCCAGTGACACCTAAGCAGGCAGAGCTGATGAGTGCTCGGAGTATCATCCCCATGATTGTAGTTGAGCTGCAACTTGATACAGCAGAGGTGCTGAGGAGAGGCCTGATTGAAAAGATGAAGCCAAAAAAGTCAGAGAGCACACACACACACACACACACACACACACACACACACGTCTGCAATCACATCTGCAAGCTGTTTAATATCTCCTCTCTTCCTCCTCCCATCATAGGCCTCACCTGATGCACGACAGTTCCATGATATTTCACATTCGTAACTCCTGTTACAAGCAGGAGGTGGAGCATGTGAGGGAACACTTCCAGCAGCAATATCAGAACGACATCTTGCTTGATGGACTTAAGAGCAAATGGTGGCTGTGTAAACGCATCACAGATGAGATCCACGTCAGTTTAAAATATATCCAGATCTACATGGACAGGATCAAAAATGGTATGTTCTGCTAGATCTCAGACTCAGCACACCAAGGGCTTAGTGGGAAGAGATGCTGTAAAAAACCACAGATAAGACATACTCACCACTTTAATGCCTCTTATACATTAGTCTCTGACACCTCTTGGTTTTGGCAGGTAAAGCAGCCTGCATCTACAGGCTGTGCATCAGCCCCAAGGTGCTAGACAGTCGGCTCGGGGAGTTTGGCCACTATTGCCCTGTCTGCCTCGCTCTGCATAGCGAGCTGGTGGACTACTCAGCCTCTACATCATTGCTGCATGCAGCTGAGTACAGGGGACTCTATTACAGAATGTGCTGCAGAGAGCATTTGAAGGTCAGTGGCCAGGAACTTCCCTTAAAAAAACACTATGCAAATGTAAATACAGTTATATTGTGCAGAAATTCTTTGTCCATGCAAAATGAGGCAGTTAGGCACTGGTACAAATATACCAACACATCACAATAATAATAAAAAGATGCATATTATAATAATGCCCTCTGGAACCACAGGGCTTTCTGTCCACTCCAGATCAGTTTCTGTCCCCCGACTGCCCACGCGTTCTCCCAGAAGCCCACCTTCTGCCAAGGAAGCTGACTGAGATTCAGCTGAAGAGCAAGTTCCCTCAGCACGCTGAGATGAAGGGCTTCTGTCCCGTCACATACAAGGATGGAAAGCAGAGGTACATTGTTGGCTCTAATGCAGCATACATCTGCACCCAACCATAGTTCAACCATTAAATGGTTAAAAGCTCCCTCATGTCAAACCGGTATTTGAACAAACAAGGATATAATGTGTTTCTTATTGCATTACCATTAAAACAAGATTCTATTATTTCTAGGAAGTCGTTTATGGTAATATCCTCATCATTATTCAATAGTTGTCTGGTCACCGCAGCTTTTCTTTTTCTTAGGTTTGAAGCCCTGGTTCGAGGAAACATGGAATGTGCAGTGGAATATCGTGAAAGGATCTATGTCTTTGAGTCAAAGGAGAAACTGGACAAGTTTATGAGGTGATTATAACACACTGTTTGAAACCTGTGTCTTTCCCTGAAGATGTGTTGTTTGGCCTTGTAAAAAAATATCTGTGTACTTGTATTAATTCCAATATGGTTCTTCAAGACTTCCTGGAACCTACTGGGACCAGAAGCTGCCCACTAAAGTCCCTCCCATCTGTGAGCCTATACCTCTCACCTCCCTCCCAACTCTGGGTTATTTGGAACAGGTCAGACAAACACACACACACACACTCCAAACACATTAAGCATCATGAAACGATCCTGTCTGCAGAGATTTCACACCGTCAACGTTTGATAGCAGCTTTGGAAGTAGCATCTCTGAGGTGTCTGCCCTGCTTTGACTCGTGCATGTTGTTTTATCAGGGTGTGGCACAACCGATTATCAAGGCCATGACAGCCGTTGGGTGTCTCAAACCAAAGTATCCCTTCCTCAGTACACAAAGATCGGCTCTCCTGTATGTGGCATATTATCTAAAAGGTAAACCAAGTGAATTGGAATTTTGAAGATTCAGTTTAGCCACTGTGATGGTTTTTGCTTTGTCTGTCTCTAACATGGATCGCACCAAGTCATACTTTTGATCCTTAAGTTTGTTTTATTGTTAATACTTAACTACATGAACTTTTTGTTCATGAATTTTCTGTAGCTTTCAACCCAAAGACCACAGACTACATCCGTCAGAAGTACAAAAAGAAGCTGGCCTTGTTTGAGGAGAACTGCGCCCTCATTCCCTACCTGAGCTCCAGCATGGCAGGGAATTACAAACCTCCCAGTCAACGGCCCATTGAGTTTCAGTTCAAACTGCACAGATTCCTGACGCTGGCAGACTTGCCCGGAGCAGCTGATGCTCTGCTGTAGCTTTGGACTGTCTGTCTGCCTGTACTTCCAAACCAGCTGTACCTGCTTAACATGATGTTTCTAAGTTCTTTCTTGGTGAAAATATTCTGCTGAGGACTATACTCATTAATTTTGACAAATAAAATCGCATGCAATCGAGACACCTGTCGGTTTTTTAAATGATAGTTTTGCTGCTCTACTTAAGATGCCGTTCAAAACATGCTCATATTTTGCCCCCTTCACGTTTGTGTTTCTAATAAAGAGTTGTAAAATAAAGATATACATTGACCATTTCACTGTCTTGTGATTTGAAAATTAGTATAAGGCCACATGGAAGAAACAGTTAATGTGTGTGTGTGTCAAAATCAAATCAAATTAAAAACATTAAAATACACAGAAGAAGTCGACAAGGGCCGCGTTCCAATTTGTTGACTCGCTGACTCCACACTTCGGCGAACTGAGGGAGCAATTTTACCAGAAGTGTGCGCTTTACTGCACAAGCGCGGAGTGGAGACAGATTTCATCTCAATGAGACGCACCTAGTGGCGGTGAAAGTGGGCGTGTCTGGAGCCGGAATATGGGCCGAAAGATTTATAGTCACGTGCCAAGGAGCTGTCAAAAAAATAAACAGTCCGGCAGTCGTATGAGGTCATAGTTTGTCTCGTATAATCTCGCGAGAATCCGTGTGAATACTGGGCGCCAACTGGATGATGCAGTGTTGTGTGGCGTCAGGTCCACAGGCTTGTTTCAGGTAAACACACACTTCTTGTTACCTCTCTTTGCCTTTTATTAACTCTTTATTAACTCTTTATGACCGATCATCGATTGCAAAGTGGAAGGAATGCTGTTTTAAATCAAAATAACTACGCTAGTTTGCGTCAGTAGGAGCCGGTGGCGTTAGTTGACCTAGCTACATTAATCTAGTTTCATTGCTAATGCGACTAGCCTTACGTCAATGTTGATGTTAAAGCTGTTGTATCGTGTTTGTATTGACATTTTGACTGTAAAACATTAACGCGAAAAAAGATCCATTTACTAAAAAAAGATCGAAGTTATATTGCGTGTTTGTATCATCGAAGCTTTTGCACTTTCGTTTCCTGTCGAAGTTGGCGAAGATGTCGAAGAGGAAAAGCAACTCTGGTAGTGAGAAACCAAACAAACGCGTGAGAGCCGTGGAGGAGGAGGCTGAAGAAGAACAACAACAACAGGAAGAGCAAAACGTCGGGCCTCCAGAGGTGTTTATACTTAAATGATAACGCTACCTGTTTGCAGAATGCGTCGCATGGCGGTTACAATCATTGTGTGTGTCTTGGAGTGAAGTTGTATAACGCAATAATCTGTGCTCAGGCTCAACTCGCCTGCAGGAACGGGACTGATGTCGGGATTGTTCTAAGCATCTCCCTAAAGAACTTCATGTGCCACTCTCTCCTCGGCCCGTTCTCTTTTGGTCCGAATATCAACTTTGTTGTCGGCAACAACGGATGTGAGTATAATAGATGTGTGGCGCTGTTGTGTTGTGTCAGCCCGCCCGTCATTTCTTTAGTTTATTACACGGCGTTAACGTGTCACCATCTCTCTGTGACAGCTGGGAAAAGTGCCATCCTGACGGCTCTGATCGTGGCGTTAGGGGGGACAGCACAAGCCACCAACAGAGGATCGTCCCTCAGAGGCTTCGTGAAGGATGGAGAGAGGTGAAGTCTCTACTTGTACACAGGGTTCAGCTGTACACACTGACCTGTGACCTTTGTTAAAATGTAAAACAAGACGACTTTTGTTCGATTATTCTTCAAATTACCATCGACATTAACGGTAAATTGACAAACAGACATCACTTAACTCTCTGTATTGTGTTGTTAATGTGTTCTTATTTCTTTTCTCAGCTCGGCGGAGGTATCGATCACCCTCTATAACAAAGGAAGGGACGCATATAAGCCTGAGGTCTACGGTCCCACCATCACTATAGACCAGAAGATCTCACGAGAAGGGATTCGAACCTACAAAATGAGGAGCAAGTCAGGTAAAGAGATGGAAGAGCTTTGACTTGTACAAAGCGCACATTGTATCACCCGGTTACCGTGACTACTGTGGTTTCTCTTCTTCTTCTTCTAGGTCATATTGTGTCGACCAAAAAGGAAGAGCTCACTTGCATCCTGGACAATTTTAATATTCAGGTATGAACTTAATAAGCTTTGGATTTGGCACCGTATTTACTAGTTTGTTTAGAAATGGACCGTTGTGAGTTTCTGTGGTCATTTATTTTAAAGGTCAATAACCCTATGACGGTTCTCACACAAGAGATGAGCAAGTACTTCCTCCACACCAAAGGAGAGGAGGACAAGTATAAGGTTTGTTCAGTTTGATTCTACAGTATGTTCCTACGCCTCCTAAGGCTCCTACAGCATGTGTCCTAATGAGTCTCCTTGTCCAGTTCTTTATGAAAGCCACCCAGCTGGATCAGATGAGGGAGGACTTTGTTTACATCAAAACAACCAAGCATCTCACCGAAGCTAAAGTGGAGCAACACGGCGAAGTAAGAATGAGCCTGGTGTTTACTTTGTGTCTTATTACATCACTGCTGAAATCAAATCTAATAAAGTGTGTGTGTGTATGTGTGTCTGTGTGTTTACAGTGTTTGAAGGATTTGAAGAGGACGTTCCAGGAGAAAGATATGTGTTTCAAAAGCCTGGCGTCCATAGATGAAATGCAAACCAAACTGGGGGAGCTGCAGAAGCAGATGGCCTGGGCTCTGGTGAGATCATCGCCCACATGCAGACATCTCTACATCAAAGTGTCTGTTGTTTATGTGTTGCATCAAAACCCATTCTTCTGACCTCTTTGGTGCTGTGTGGCTAAGTGACTGAAAGCAGCTGAATGATGAAGGTGTTAATGAGTGAAGCCCTCCTTGTGTGGACACCATGACAGGTCACTGAGATGGAGAACGAGCTGCTGCCACTACAAGAGAAACTGCAGTCTGACAGATGTTCAACCGATAAATATGACGAGAAGGTGGAAGAATGGAAGGTATGGATCTTCTGTGGAAGCTATTCACCATGAAACACCACCATCATCTTCATCCCCATGAGCCTCTGAGCCCCTGACCTTTCTTCTTGTAATAATGCAGACCAAGGTTGAGGAGGCGGAGAAGAAGTACAAGCACATCCAGGAGCGTCTGGATGGCATCACCCAGCAGGTCCAGGAGCTCCAGCCCAAAAGTGCTCAGCTGAAGTCCGAGGCCCAGAGACGCAACGCCCTGCACAAGTCCAGCGAGGTCTCCTGTGATCCTGCCCTGTTTCTCAGATTCAATGTTTTCTTGGGGTTCAACCTGACCTGACTGTGACTCTGTGTTTATGTGTGCCATCCAGGTCAGTGTCCACAGGTGCAAGGCCAACCTGAGGGACCTGGACAAAGACAAGGCACAACTCTCCACAAGGATCAACGAGCTGAAGCTGAGGTAGCACTGCCGCTCACATGTAGTCTCTTCTTCTACGTATCCACGGTGTTCTCCTCCTCACTCTCAACGTTCGCTTGCATCGTCCCACAGCATTAAGCAGACCACAGGAGCAGAGAGTCAGGCCAGGACGGAGAGAATCGAGCAGATCCAAGCCGAGCTGGAGAATCTGACCCATCAGGTCTCGACTCAGGGCCAGCAGATAGACCAGTTCCAGCACGCCTCCAGCCGGGTCAAGGATGAGCTCAACAGGATGAGGTGGGCAGACTGGGACTGACTGGGGAGCAAAGGTTCTGACCTCCTGTTGACCTCAGCAGGATGTTTAGTGAGTCGCCTCTAAACAGACTGAACTACTTCTTTACTCACAGGGTAGAGCAAGAAAAGCTGCAGCGCTCCATCGAGTCCAAAAGAAGGAACCAGCAGATGATGGAGAGCAGTCGCTCAAACCGGCTGCGACGCTTCGGAGAACACATGCCTGCACTCCTCAACGCCATACAGGAAGCTCACAGGAAGGGCCAGTTCAGACACAGACCCCGGGGACCCCTGGGTAAGAAGGCTCAGTGCAAACACTCAGATTGTGTATTTGACAGAGGACTTCTAACTTGCGTTCCCCTCTCTCCTGCAGGTTTCTGTATCAGTCTGAAGGACCCAGAGCTCGCCCTCGCTATAGAAGTCTGCCTCAAAAACCACCTGCAGGCCTTCACTTGTGATAACTATGAGGACGAGAAGGTTCTGAAGAACCTCATGGCCAGAGTGTTCGCTAAAGGCCGCCGGCCCACCATCATCACCAGCCACTTCCTCCCAAAGATCCACGACACGGGCAGAAGGTGAGGGGAACATGTGTGGTGTAACAGGAACCTGTCATATTGTAATACAGTGTTGCAGTGTAGCAACACAGCCAGTACAGGGAGTGAGTGTGTAGTTGTGACCTTTGATCCCAGCCCTGCCGTGTGTCCTCCGGTCTGTCAGGGCAGTGAACGATCCTGACTACCCTTCAGTGCTGCAGGCCCTAGAGATCGAGGACCCGGTTGTGGCCAACTGCCTGATTGACCAAAGGGGTATTGAGAGCATTCTGCTTATCAAGGTAACCACGACTCTCCAAGTGCTACTGACATCAGATCTGTAGAACGATGAAGATCTGTGCTCCGCTCCATGTTGAGCTCATCTATCGTTTGCTGTCATTTGCCTTTTTAAATCTCTGCTTGCTCAGAACTTTACGGAGGCTCGGCGAGTGATGCAGGGCAAGAACCCTCCCAGGAACTGTGTGCAGGCCTTCTCTAAGGAGGGGGATCAGGTCTTCACTAACAGAAACTACTCCGCCGAACAGCACAGAGCCAACTTCCTCTCTGGAGACCTGGAGGAGGAGATCAGGTAGGTGTGTGTGTGTGTGTGTGTGTGTGTGTGTGTGTGTGTGTGTGTGTGTGTGTAAAGTTGTGGTAGTGCCACATTGAGAGAAGGGGGCGGAGTCTCTCTATGCTGTGCTCCTATTCTCTAACTTTATCTCCTTTCTTTGCTTCCTTCCCCTCCTCTGCTCTCTCCACTGATCAGACATTTGCAGAGGGAGATTGACAACCTAATGGCTCAGCACACTCATTTCCAGCAGCAGATGAAGAAGGTGGATGAAGACAAGAAGCTAAATGACAGCCTGCTGAGCCGAGCCTACACAGAGCAGAAGACTTCCAAAGTAAACTTGAGTCTCACAAACAAACGTTCACCAAACTAAAGCCCCCAAATGACTTTCTGACTGATGAGTGTGTCTTTGTTGAAGGATAAAGCCACCAAGCTCCAGCTGGAGCTCACAGACCTGCAGAACGTGGAGGAGCCTCAGTCTGAAGACCTTCAGCCTCTGGTCGGTACACAAACCCTCAACACAGCTTTGATCTCTGTGGATCCTAGATGGAACAAACATGCATCAAGAATGTGTTTAGTATGTCTGACACAAGCCTGCACAGATCCTTCTTCTGACTCTCTGCTGTTTCCTCTCCCCCACAGGAAGAGGATCTACAGGAGATCGTGTCTAAGATGGGTTCCAAACGTGCCGAGTACGAGGACGCACGGACTCAGATGGCCCAGCTCAAGCTCTCCTACGAGGAGGGAGAGCAGGAGTACAAGCAGCACAAGGAGCAGATCAGCAGCATCGCAGAGGAGGCAGACCTAATTAAGGTACCAAGCTGGTCACTGGATAGAGACTGGATTGATCTCCTCCATGTTGTTCTCATGTCTCACCCCTGCTGCTCGCTCGTTGTTTCCACCCAGGAGGAGCTGAGTAAAACTGAACAAGAGGTGACGAAATGTAAACACCACAGGAAACATTATGATGAGAAACGTAAGGCTCATCTCAGCAACATCCAGAGTCTGGAGTCCAGCCTGGAGACCAAGGAGCAGGACGTTCAGGTGAGAGTGGAGACCGGAGAGAGGATCTGTGTTCACTGGTGTCCTTGTAGGAGTTGCGTGACAATCCTTCTCCTTCTCCGGTCCAGACGTCTACAGCCAAGGCCGAAGAAATCTGTTCGGAGCGCATGGAAGTGCGACGGACGGCTCGGAGTCTGGACAGCGAGATCAGCCGCCTCAAGATCAAGATCTCCACGCAGAGGGACCAACATGTAGACCGGGAAGAAGTCGTGAGGTACGCAGCTTCAACTCCTGTAATACAGCACGGTGTTTAGTATTATAACCATGGAAAGGAAAGGAATGTGATCTCGTCCTGCTCTTCCCCCCTGTCTAGACAATACTACAAGGCCATGGAGAACTACAAGAACATGGCACAGCAAATGAAGAACCTCAACAACTTCATCAAGAGCCTGGACAGCGTTATGAGCCGCAGACTGAAGGCTTACGCTGAGCTCAGGAGGTAAAGAGCTCCCAACAAGCTGAACCACTGTCAAACTCAAATACTCACATTGACACAAACTACTCTACTTATCCCTCTGACCCGTCTTCTCTCTCTCCCTCTCCTTCTCTCTCTCTCTCTCTCTCTCCCTCAGGTTCCTCTCAGCCCGGTGTAAATACTACTTTGACTGCATGCTGGCTCAGAGAGGCTACACTGGCAGTATGAGCTTCGACCACAAGAAGGAGACACTTTCCATCGCTGTAAGAACATTTGATTCATCAGTCACTCACAACTTCACAGCAGAATTATTCAACCGAAAACTTGACGCCGATGCCTCGTCTGCAGGTGATGCCGGGCCAGGGGAAGAAGGGCGAGCTGGGGGACATGCGCTCCCTGTCAGGAGGCGAGCGCTCCTTCTCCACCATCTCCTTCGTCCTCTCGCTCTGGGCCATCACTGAGGCGCCGTTCCGAGCCCTGGACGAGTTTGATGTTTTCATGGTAATAAGGCAACACAACAATCCACTTTGCATGACCTGGGAGTGTGTTGAGACTCGTGTGTGTGAAGACACTGTGGTTGCTTTAGGACATGGTGAACAGGAGGATCTCTATGGACATGATGCTGAAGGTGGCAGCCAGCCAGATCAACAGACAGTTCATCTTCCTCACCCCACAGAGCATGAGGTAATGGTTTATAAAGGGTTAAAACATGAATGTCTCCCACCATCATTGTCCCCGTCTCTAGTCCACTTCATTAACCCTTTTCCCCCCCAGCTCTCTTCCTGAGAGCGACCTCATCAGTATCCTGCGCCTCGATGTTCCACAATCTGCTATAGAGGAAGAGGAGCAAACATCCGTCCAGTGAGGCGATGAAAACAACACAGCTCAGTCTCACAGCCTGGTCCAGAGTCAGAACATCACAGATCACCAAGACCTCTCATGGTGTCCAGTCCTGCAGTGGACCAGAACATGGAGGAGGAGGAGGAGGAGGAGGAGGAGGAGGGCACAGGGCTATTTCCTGTTTTGCTCTGTGGATTCTTAACCCATAAAGTGGCCTTAAGCTGTTCCTCCTGTCAGCGCTCTACATCATCGGTTTACATTCTGAGTTCAGTGTCATTGTCCGCATTCATCTTGACCATGACACTTCACACACACACACACAAACACACACACACACACACACACACACACACACACACACACACACACACACACACACACACACACACACACACACACACACACACACACACACACACACACACACACACACACACACACACCCCATTAGAGTCATTTAAAGGATCGTATACGGGTCTCATAGGGAGGAAGTCAGGGTTTAGTAGTAAGGTTGTTTTGTTTTTTTTAAGAGATTCATTTATATCAACTGTCAAATGTGTTTGGAAAAGTGACAAAATGTTAATTGATGTAATTGATGCTGCTGTCATTAAACAAACAAAGAAAGAAAGAACATGTAATTTCAGTCCAGTCTCCTTGTTTATTGGCGGCTGTGGGTGCTGTGATGCTTTTAAAGAGTCTGCATGAGAAAATAAGTCAAGCTGATGCAACCAAACAAAACGAGTTCAAGCTCAAACATTTACACACACACACACACACACACACACAGCTTAACTGCATACCTGCCTGAGAGGCCAGTACTCAGCCACAGAACAGTTTTTGAAGGTGAATTGGAAGTTTGCATTGCACTTATTACTTGGTGAAGAATTCCACATTCTAATTGAGAAATGACCAAACTTTGACAGTTAAGCCTTCATTATTGGTATTTGAGGAATTTTACTGATTTATAATATGACAACTAACCAAATTACTGGGGTAAGATGATGCAAGTGATGCTCTGGGATTTCATGATGTCAGACACAAACTGCTACTATCACTACTCATGGTAGTTAAAAAGCTTTACCTCATGGGTTCTCTGGCTTTTCCAGTTCTCAGAGGTTGTGGCTTTTTTTTGCTTGTGTTCCCTAACAAACACTATTTACCACGTTCACCCCAACAGTACAAGCAAAACAAAACGAATAAACCCAAAGGAGTAACGCTGTTCACACACTTACCTTCTATACGACTCTCGACCCGACCAAACTACAAACCACGAGGTCAAACAAACTTTTCCAAATGCGCTCACTCGCTTCAGGTGAGCTGAGACGAACAAAGGGAATCCCCTGACGTCACCACAGGGAAACCCCACCAAGAAGCGGACCACAACGACCGCCTCGTTACCCACAAACTAGCGTCCGCAAAGTGACCAATCACTGTTAAACTATATCAATACTAACCACAGAGACACTACAGCGCGTTTAGATAGTCCAACATGTAACTCTGTTTATGCTGCCATCTTGTGGTCGTAAACGAAAATTACATTCTCAGGCCACAGAAAATCAATCTGTCACGGGGTTGTGTTGACTTTAAAATGGCAATAGATACAGAATGAAATAGAATAAAATAAAATCCAGCACTGACAGGTGAAGATGGAAAGTGTTTGTTCATTTTATTAACATCATATTACATTCTACTTTACAAATATTTTTGGAACCATTGATCAAGCTCTCTAAGGTAAACACAGAAAAAACAGCGTATGTACATTTCTCAGTGTTTCTGTCTATCACTGAGTATTTCTGTCGATCGGAAACATATCTATTCACGCTCTCAGCCTTTACCATCTACTCTTTTCACCTGTACTCACTTCCTTGTCACATCTTTCCCCGCCTGTCTCTTTGCTTTTCCCTACCATTTCCCTTCAGGTTCCTCCTGTCCTGCTATAGTCATCACTTTCTCATCACAATTATACAAACACCAGCTGGATTTCTTTAAGAAAGGCACTGCGTCAGGGAAGCAAAGAGGGAGAGGAAAGGAACGTAGCAGAGATAAAAGAGGAAAAGAATGTGGGAGAGAAAGCAGGACTGAAGAAGGGAGGAAGGAAAGGAGGAAAGTAGGACAGAAGCAAAGATATTAGTGGAATACGAGTCTCAGAAATACAGATGGTTACAATTACAAGTACCTCAAGGCTGAACTAAAGCGCTGTACTTGTGTAAATGCTCAAAGTGACTTTCCACCTCCGGTTCTTCAACATTCCAGAACTGTGTATCCTTCTTCAACAGATAGGATACAGTGTAGATTCCATTTTCAAATCAACCCTTTCACATGAAATTTGATCTGTTATCTGAATACATTTGACACAAACATGATTAACATTGTTGCTCAATCTCTGTTCCTGCTCGGGTGAAAGTCAGGGACAAATGTAGCAGCCATTGCGATGGGAGTTGTGTAGCTCATGGAGAAATTGTACAGACCAAGCATCAGATACTTCCAGCTGGAGCGCAGTGCCTTGCCAACATTCTGCAACACAAACAAACCAGATCAGGGTCAGATCAATCATTTATTCTGTTATTATTCTGTTAAGTTAAACATTGACAGGACACAGTGGAATTTTCCACATTCTGATGGTTTCCTCATCTAATAATCAAAATGGAAAGATGTGGGTCAAGGTCAAACTCAGTCAACTGATCAAACTCCACCATTACACCCGTGAACGATCACCTGAGCTTTCTCAGAGACGTGATTTGAGACGGAATGAGGCGATAAGGAGGAAAGACAGAAGGGGACACGGGACAGAAAAGCCGTGTGGAGCTTTAGAACAATGTCTCACTCTGCAGGGGAGAGGCTCACTCTGTTTATAGCCCTGAAATGTTCATATAACAAAGGCAGACAATGGTCTCCTGGCGCTGATCAGGAAAGGGCTGACCAGATGAAGCGGACACAGGAAGTCGGAAGTTTATGGAAAAATAAAGGGAGAAAATCTTGAACAGATACGTTCATAGCTTGACAAATACAAGAATCGACAAGAATCTGTTACAAATGTCAGTAGCAGCAGTGCCACAGATTTGCTTTATTGTTCCTAAGATAAGCTTCTGCACAACAGAGGCGTTTCACACTCAAACATGTATTTATAGGTTTATGAGGGCACAGCAGACTGATACGAAGAAATTCTGCTTTATTCTTCCTGGTTTCTTAAATAAAGTTGATCAAAAGAAATCACCCGTCACCCAGATCACAGAGATTCTGTGTGCAGTCACAAATCTGCACGTTTTCCAGTTAGGAATCATTTGAATGAGGCTGATTGAGGCCATATTGTAAACACTTACCCAGACTCAGACTGCAAGACAAAAAAAGGTTCACAAAGTTCATAAAGTTTCATCATTTAACAAAGTTCTACAGTACATTTGCAGATTTGTATCAATACTGTCTTACATCTCAACAACTAACCTTCTTGACTTTTTTGTACTTCTCCTTCTTCCTTTTCTTCTTCTCCTCCTTTGCACTGACTTCTGCCTCTTCCATCAGCGGCTCATACCTCTCGGGCAGGAAAGCAAAATGAACGTCTCTGTGGCTCTTCCCACTGTGTGCGGCGCTGCCCTCCTCCTGCTGATCCACACTGTCCACATGCTGCTGGAACTTTGATCTCCCGGTCTCGTCTGGCGTCGGTGTGTTTCTGTAAAAAAGCCTGGATGGGAAAGACTTGGGCTTCATGGTTTTGCGGCTGTTGGATTGTTGGATGGATGCAGAAGGGGCCACTCTGCAGAGCTCAGCTGTGTTGTCAACAAGTGTAATGTGCAGGTTGTGCGTTCCAGTGGACTCCTGCTTGGCAGTGGGTTTGGCACAGTTCCCTTAAAGGTGCAACTCCACACAGACATTATTAATATGTTTATGTTTATGGCCCCTAGTGGATCAGATAGGGAATTACGTTTTATTTTTTGCTCCATTACCACATTGGGCCACTTTTTCAAACTTATTAGACAGTTAATATAAGTGAATATCTCTTATCTATCAAGTAAGAACTGACTTCATCCAACAAGCTATGAACAGATATGAACATTAGCTCTGTCCCTCAGATGAAACCTGCTGTGAGATCCTAACAATTACACTGAACTTAGAATGTAAAACACTGATTTATATTGCTGACAGGAGGAACTATCCCACCCTAACCCTGAGTCCTTAGAAGGCCTGCAGAAAGTTCTCCACCTCCCCTCTCTATCTTCTGTTGTTCACTGTTTGATAGCAGGACTTTACACCCGGAGTCGTCTTGGTGAGCTGTGATGTACGGGTCAGTAGTACAGTCTTTTGATAAGGTGTAACTCAGAGTAACACACTTCAAGTGTCATCTAAGTTGATGTGTATTAGCCGGTGTGGCAAGAGCTCTTCGCAGTTTACAGCACAGTTATTTAGTATGCAGTCGTATTTAAGATAGTGAGAGATAAAGAGAAAAAGGCTCAGAAGTATAAGAAACAAAATACGAGAAGGAACATCAGTGATCAGATATTTATTATTTATATATTATAATAATGTAATAATTTTGTTTTATATTTAAGCTTCAATCTTTCTATTAAAATTCGATGTGACTTTATAATAATATGAAACTACTTGTGTTGGCCGTAAATAAACAAGTCTCACGTGAAGTCACGCGTGATTATACGAGAACATCGTTGACGCTGCTGTTCGATTTCCGCATTCTTGTCAAACAGCTAGGCTAACTGTAGCAGCTACTTTAGGTTGTGTTTTTTAAAGATGGCGGATCAGAAAGCACAGAATATCACCTCCATCCCCATCGATGGCTTCAGCAATTTAAGAATTACATCGATATGGACGTTTCTCATGTCTGTAAGTCAAATGTTTACCCGTGTTATTTGACAGCAAGCGAGCTAACTGTAGCTACCAAAGCTCAGCGGGCAGCCAGTCGCTCTCGGGTGGATTTGGATGAAGTTAGATGTGTGTTGTTGTGTCCTCCTCTGTGTGTAGGTGCAGTGGTCAGAGCCGTGGATTGTCGGGCTGCTGTTGTTCCACGCTGTGTGTTTGTGTGTGACTGTGGTGACTTGTAGATACTACAGAGCGCAGATCTGTCACTTCCTCATCATGGGTCAGTGAACGCGTCTTACTGCAGCAGTGACGTATTCTTTACTACTACTAACAAACTATGCGAGTGATCCTGTTGCACTTCCTGTTTGAATGTCCTCACTGATGTTCTGTCTCTCCTCAGTTGGCCTGGTTTACACTGCTGAGTATCTAAACGAGCTGGCAGCCATTAACTGGAGGTAAGACCCTTTAATGGCGTCTTCAGTCAGATGTAAGCAGCTGGAGGAGAAGTTCTACCCCTAACAAATGCCGATGAATCTCTTCCAGGTCCTTCTCTAAGTTCCAGTACTTTGATTCCAAGGGCATGTTCATATCTTTGGTCTACTCCATTCCTCTTCTGATCAACACAATCATCATTGTGGTAAGGGTTAAAAATAGATCTTACCTCGAGTGGAACGATGTGATGGCACCTCGCCTGGTTTACACGTGTGTGTGTGTGTGTCGTCCATTTCCCTAGGTGGTGTGGGTTTACAGGACCTTCTCCACCATGACTGAACTGAAGACGCTGCAGCTGAAGAGAAAGCTCCGCAGAGAGAAAACAACAAAGACAGACTGAGGAGTCTCTCTTTCAAACAGCGACTGTGAGGAACTGGGATGTCTCTTCTGTGTCCAGAGAGAAGATTCCCTCTGATGACTGATGCTTCAATTCAACGTTTCAAAGGATTGTGTGTTGGAGGCGGTGATCAGTCGGTGCTGGATGTCCTGGAGAAGAGATGAAGAGATTTATGAGGACCAAAGAAAGTTCACTGTTTTGTATTTATTGCCATTTTAAAGCTTCACACAGAGAGAGATGACTTCTGTTTGATGAAAGGCATAAGAATGTAATTCCATGTTTCAATCACAGGGGGGCAGCATAGTCCAGGGTTTTTATTATTTATTTTTTTGGCACTGTGAGATGATTTTTTGTAAAGATTTAGATGAGGCAACATAAAGCAGTACAACATCACTGCTCTATCAAACTTGCATCTAATTGGTATTATAAAGAGTTACATATTGGAATCTCTGGTTTTATAAACACTTTAGCAAGGAGACAGACTTTGTTTTGTCTATAGAATAATGAGACAAAGGCCTTAAAGTCTAGAATGGAATCAAAGGGAAGAGAAAAATGATCTGGGGAAAAAAAGTTACATCTTTTCTTTTAGATGTATTTTTGTACATTTCATACATATTCCATAGCATAGCATATAGGTTGAGGACTTTACCGTAATCTTCCTGTGGGCTGTAGTCTGCTCTGAATACTGAACCGTATTAAAAACTACATTTTCCAATATGCTTGCAATCTTTTAATTATCTTTTAATGATCCCACACACAGGTTTATACAGCAGCAGTTTGTGTCAAATTAAGGATGCAGTGCCCTCTGGTGGTTGCTGGGAGCCTTACACAAACCTGCTGGGTCAAACAGCCTCTTCTTCTGTCTTTGCTGATGATCCTCTCGTAAATGAAAGCGCGCCATTGTAATCTCAATGGAATTCAAACTATTTAAGATGTTTAGAATTTCACCATCCTCAATCAGTGAGTTTATTTAGATGGAGGCTTGGAGGTGGGCTGGCTGTGAGCCGGCTGGTAGAAAAGGTCAAGGGTCAAAGGTCTCAAAGCCAAACTCACCGTTCTTCAAATTTTTTGCCTGAGGTGTTTTTGAAAGTTAACCGAAATTTTTGAAGCAATATGAAGCAATGTTTACAAAGTTTACAACCACAGCTTTACTCACACAATGCTTCAGCCACTGATGGAGGCTGTGGGATCCTCGGAATCAGGATCAGGAAATCAGGAATGTGTGACTTTTCCAGGAGGCCTACACCACACATGCACCTGTTGAATAGAAGATCGTCATCATCAGCATGTCCACATATTAACAAGCAGAATATTGGAATGCCAGCTCCCCCCTCAGACATGCAGTCCATCACGGTGACCAGCAGGAGGCGCTCTATGTCAATTTCTCAAACGCCTGCTTTGCTTTGAGAACATGAACCGTGGATGAGGTGTGAGATCCAAAAGTGCACAGAGTCAGACAACATCTCTTCCTATGCTCCCTCCTCTCTTTCATAATTTCCCCTCAATGTCCTACATTTTAATGACAAAGTGGTAAGAAACCTCCTTTGATCTAAAAAGCCTCTTCCTCTCTGTTGTTTTACCAGGATCCAGCCTCTGCAGCCTCTCCATACCTGTATATATTGCTCATAAAAAAAACCCCTCCGACCTTGTCTGCATTCTTATCTTAAAAGGAGCGAGCGATCATATTTTTTCGGTCCGGGGCCTTGGCTCTGTGTAAACGCTGGAGGCTAGGGGCTGTTTGATGTTGTTATGGCTGGCTGTCTGCCGCCTCAGTACTACTGGATCTGCAGGCCCCTCTCATGTCCAAATGTATTGTGTTGGCTGCTCTTTTGATTATATTATCAACAGAGTGAGAGAGAGAGAGAGAAAGAGAGAGAGAGAGAGAGAGAGAGAGAGAGAGAGAGAGAGAGAGAGAGAGAGAGAGAGAGAGAAATTTAAGACTCCCACTGGACACGGGCAAACAAGTAAAAGTTTAGAGGCTCCTTCATCCAAAGAATTTCACTTTGTCAGACCCTCTGAGGAGATTGATGTCCAGCTCCGGCTTTGTTATTGATTGCTTTTTTGATCTGGCTCGCTAAAAACAATAAGGATAATGAAAAATATGAAGCAGTGAAGGGCACTTTAATGTTAGACATAAAATAAGAGATCCTTTTACTTTTAACAGTCGCCGCAAATGAATGCAGACTCGTAAGACCTTCAGCTGCTCGGTCTCACCATCAGGTCAGGCCTGCAGTAGATCAGCCACCAGTAGCTAATGATAAACAACGCCTTTATTTATGCTTCAAATGCCATTAATAGTCGATTGATATGATTGATTGGGTTGCCAGGGTGTTGAGAATCCCCTCTTATGTCCTCACAAACCCCTTATTAAAGATTTATCCACACTAATGTCTGCAGACTTGATGCCTTGTTATAAAGCAGGAACCCCATTATCTCCATTAGCCTTTTGTTAAAGTTCACGGGTGTTTCACTTGAAAGAGCATCGGGTCATAAACCAGTCGCAGGAATTCTTCACGATCTGGCAACCCCAAACGTTGGTCCTATAAATGTTTTATTATAATCATTAGAGCTTTGATAAATGATTTATTAAGCATGAGCGCAGATAGAAGTGATATTCAAACCCTTTGTAAGTCGGCCAAACCAGAGAGTCGTATCAGATAAGTAAAGAACAAATCCCCTACAATCCCCACAGTTTCTTGGAAGCTTTGCTAGCGCTCCATTGATTTAAAGAGTAGAGGATTTGGTTTGGGTCCGGTCCTGTTGGCCCCCTCAGAACAAGGCCTCCCTCTGTGTGGGACCGGACCAGAAATGTGATCAGTCAAACCTGCAAATGATCCATAAGATCCTACATTCCTGTGGCGTTCTCACCGTGTGCCTGAGGTCCAGCCTGCGCGTGGCACTGACGTATCTGTGCCACACACACACACCTGTATGTGTGTGTGTGTGTGTGTGCTGCAGGAACCCTTTGCATGCATGTCGCCCTCATCCCGAACTCAGGGGTGGGGGTGGGGGTGGTGTGTGTGTGGGGGTGGGGGGTGTAACCGGAGTGGGCGAGGGACCACTGCCGGCCGCGTTGTTTGCAGGTTGAGCCGCCACAGAGCACACAGAGGAAATCTCGTGTTCCTGCCAGCCTACAAGAGTAAACAGATCTGTAACCACCGGGCTCTGGCTCTGAGCCGGGGCCACCGAAGGAATGAATCACACACACACACACACACACACACACACACACACACACACACACACATATGAACCTGTACTTAAACACTTAACCCCTGAGGGAAAAGTAGTACTTTTACACTGAGCGCATATTTCCTCTTCTATAGAGCTCATTCTGCCAGTCAGCATTGCATATAATACATCCTTTTTGCAGTAATAAATCCCGGGACATTCACAGACACGATTGTTCAGCACTTAAACTCAAACTAAAGGCCGCTTGTTACTCTGCTGTAGCCTCTGGGTGAGGACAGTATCTATTCCCCTTTGCTATCCCTTCAGAAACTGCCACAGCGCCACTCAGTGGACAGTCTGGGCTATTGCTTGTTTGTTTCTGTTGATATATTGGTGTTTTAAAATGTTTTTCTGTTTATACTCTGTCACTTGTTTATGAACTTAAGAACTTCACTGCATCATATTCGTTCTTTCCCTTGGTGTTTTTGTGGGACGGCCTCTTCCCTTCACACCTGCACCGCCTGACGCAATGATGGCTTCAATCAGGACGGAGCGCTTCAGTCCAACCTGGGAACTCTCCCCTCCCTCTGGATATCTGATAACATCTTTCAACCACAGCCTCAGAGCCTCCCCTCACTTTCATGTTCTCTCTCTCTCTCTCTCTCTCTCCCTCTCTCTCTCTCTCTCTCTCTCTCTCTCTCTCTCCTCTTTCAACACATCTGCGGTTATTTATCTGTTATTCTGCGGCAGCAATGTGGTCAGCATGTGTCTGGCTTCCGTCCACAGCGCTCTCATCTGTAGTCAGCGTATGAACGGCTACAGGACCGTATAGCACACGACTGGCTGGCTGGGGCGCCGGGCCGACGAGCCGATGGGTTTCCTGTGCATCTCTGCGGCTGCGTTCATAACTGGAGCTACTTGTGCCGCACGTCTGACCTAATGTTCTCATGTCCTAATCTTCTCTCGTCTCTTGGGTCAATGGGAGCGGCGTGCACAGCTTGATAGGCACCATGAGTGACAGAGAAGAGCATTTGGATTGCCTAAGCCTCTGGATTTGCATGACTCTGACCTTTGAATCGTTAATCTGACTGTTATTTAATCCGCCGCTAAGCTCATACGCTCACACAGCACGATTGCAGATCAACCAAGAAACCCCAGTGGAGCGGACACAGATGGTTGTTGGTTCACATTAACGGGAGCGTCCATGTCTGTGGACTGTGTGAGTGTGACGGTGCTGCACTTGTTGAATAGAATGATTTGGTCTGATTGTAAATTCCATTAGAAAGTTTACTTTATCTCCTCCAGAACTCCACTTTAAAGGAAATCACAGCCAAACCCTGACACATGGTTTAAAGACGCGGCTGCAGACAGAGATAATGTTAGAAGAGCTGGATTACAAACACACACACAGACGATGAAGCAAAGTAAACTGGGCTCCTTTCATGAACGTGAAGCGTCCAGGCCTCTAATGTGGAGAAGTTCATTTAGGTGAAACATTACAGTCCTGATCTCATTACTCCTCATCAGGACGCTAACACACACAGCCACGGGGCTTTATTCACGGCTTATTAAACAATCAAACACTCCGGCTCCCACCGGCTCTGCAGTGCAGACGGCTCACTCAGGCCTCCCTTTGATGCTCGCTCGCTCGCTCGGCCTGACTTATAGCTTCCATCCTGGATGAAGGAGGCAGCGCTTTACAAGGAAACAAACCTGATGTGAAGGAGCTTCCTGGACGTTTGGGAAATGGAACTTTATTATTTGAGAGGTGCTGAGGGTCCAGGTGGTTCTGGTATCGCTCCTTGGCCCTGATCCATCGCTCCGGTTCGGACTCTGCTGCTGAAATACAAACCAGAAAACAAAGTTAGAGACAAAATGAAGCTGTTGTTGTTGTTACAGCGCCACCATCTGGTCACTGCTGTTCCATCAGATTTGGTTTCTAATGACTGATTGCTGATTCATTGATGAGAAAGAGCCCCATAAGCCACGCCCACTTTACTTTGGCAGCCAATCATGACGCTCATGAGAATAAAAAACTAAAAACAACTAAGATTGAACTGGAAACTGGAACTGTGGAAATGGGCGTGGCCTAAGCGGTTGAATTAGATGCGGAGAGACGTAAGAAGTCCAGGAATGTGGAATGTGGAACAATAAGGACACTCCAGCGATCAATGCAAAGTCTTTATATATATATTTCTTCAGCGTAATTTGCAACAACACATCCACAGAGCAACACGGCAACACAACACGGGATGGAACACGGACACGTGATGCTGCTGTGTGAAGCCACGTGAGGCCAGTGGTTTCCCTTCAGTCACCTTAGGGTGCCTTCATCTCTCAGTCCCATTAGTGCACCGTGTTGAGTTTACTCGTTTTTAAAAAAGAGAGAGAACAGACAAATAAATACTGTACACGCCCATATATGGAACACTAGAGTCAGAAATCACAACACTTGATATATTTGCACTTCCATAGAACCATGCAGCGTTTCTGGCCACTTCCCCTTCACAATAACACTTCTCAGCAACAAATGAGCGGTCATCTGTTGTGTGTATACCTTTAAATAAAGTGCCTTCCTTTAAAACTCTGTGACTCCATGCTGTAAACACCTGTCTGCACCTACACATGAGGGAGGGGAGGAGAGGTCCTGAAGGAGGTCTGGAGGAAACGCCCATGGGGTTTAGAGCGGAGAGACAGGAAAGGGACAGCAGCTCCTTCAGAATAAAAGCTGTGGACGCCTGGAGGAGAGGTTCAGACCACATGGAGCTCTCAGGAATCTCTCTATCTCTATCATCAATCCAATCCAACGCTGCTCCGGATTTAGACCTCCATCTCGTCTCAGAAGCTGGATCTTACCCAGGAGCCAACGGTCTCTGTTTTTAACTCTTTGGCACCCGGGTTGTGTCATTTCAAAGATGTGAGATTAGGATGGATCTATGACAGAGCGTGTTGAGATCTGAGGTTTTGTTCCTGTGCGCTTAACGCCAAGATGATTGAGGAGATTTGAGATCTGATCACTCTGAGTCTTCTGTCGGCCTCTTCTCCCCTCAGCGCCGCTGTCATCTCAAGAATCTGAATGTATTCTTAGCAGCATTGTTGGGATTATTGGTTTATTGGACTCTTCCTGTGTGTGTGTGTGTGTGTGTGTGTGTGTGTGTGTGTGTGTGTCCAACCCCCCATCATGGTACATTCCTGTGAGGAGCATGATTTGGATGTTTGTGGGACGCGGCGATAAAAAGCAAGCAGGCAGGTAGACATGGCGCTTTACACGCCGGGGAATGTGTAGCGTAATAAAAGAGGGGAGAAAGCTTGATGTCATGCCAGATGTGGAACAGGTTGGCGAGCAACTGGAGACTGGAGGCTGCATTCTTTCCATTCATGTCATTCACTTCCCTTCAGTTCACTTCAGTTCAGTTCAGCCTGACATCAGGACGCCGTGCCAAACGTCAGACAGACGCACGCCGTCATCTCTCAACGCAGCGAAAGCTCCCAGTCACAAATGTGCGTTACCTCTGAGTCATTACTGCACCGTCCATGGCTGAGGCATGGTTTAGATATGGTATAGGAGAATGTTACAGGCCCTCAGACTGGGAGCCCAGGCCCTCAGACTCTGAGTGGAGCGCTGGTTCTGGCTGCAGTGCCTCAGTACTCTCTGGCCTCCTCCAGCTCATTCATGAACACGTCTTCATGGGGGTTCTCCGGGCAGCTCAGCCCGTTGTTGGGAGGCCGCACCGCGTGGAAGCGGCTCCAGTCGCCCTTGCAGAGGATCCAGGGCAGCACGTCCACTTTGAAGTGCAGCTCTTGCGACACCTCTGTGCTGATGAGGTTCAGCGTGCCGGCTCCTTTCCCTCTGGTGATCAGACGGCCGTGTTCGTTGTAACAACATTGCTGCGCCGCCAGAGTGGACGAGTCGCCGGACAGCGCCGAGCGGATGCAGGAACGCGCCGACGGCTTGTAGATGTCCAGGCGCTCCTTGGGGCCGCTAGCGTCGCGCCAACGGAACGGGCGGCCGTGCGTCTGGTCGTAGAGACTGACCACGGTGTACGCCGCCTCAGACGGGTACGAGCACGGGCAGCCCGGCAGCTCAGACAGCACCTTCTCCAGGTACCTCTGCAGGAACTCACTCTTACAGTTCAGCCACTTCTCACAGCTGTCCACATCTGATGGAAAGAGCAGAGGAAAGGAGCATTAAGGCACGTGTTACCATAACAACGGCTAGAAACAGGCAGCATCTATCTTCTTCTGTCCCTCAAGAACAAAGTAAAGCCAGACGCCTCTAACTCACCTGTTCCAAACGGCTCGGTGCCGTTCTCCATCTCGAAAGGAAACGGCTCCACCACAGTGTTGACTTCACCTGCAGAGAGGACAGAGGACAGAGGACAGAGGACAGAGGACAGAGGACAGAAGACAGAGGACAGAGGACAGAGGACAGAAGACAGAAGACAGAAGACAGAGGACAGAAGACAGATCAGCTGGAGGTCAACATCTTACACCAGCTCTCTGTACTGGCTCATTGTGTTCAGGGTCACAGGGGCTGGAGCCTAACCCTGTCCCTGCTGGGTTAGGCTCCAGCCCCTGTGACCCTGTGGACAGAGACCCAGCCCCA
Source organism: Genypterus blacodes (assembly GCF_046128005.1). NCBI lineage: Eukaryota > Metazoa > Chordata > Actinopteri > Ophidiiformes > Ophidiidae > Genypterus > Genypterus blacodes. The sequence goes on along the minus strand of NW_027467021.1, from coordinate 136,245 downwards.
TCACAGAGGCCTCAGCCTTATTCACATCTGCTGTCACTCATAAGGAGAGAACAGAGCGTGTCAGCGCACCAGGACACGGCTCCATGTCACACTTGGAGGCTTCTGTCAGAGTGCAGGAGTAGCCACAGGACTTGGTCCTCTTCCTCTCGCCGTGGCCGCACGTCACTGAGCAGGGAGACCAGGCGGTCCACTCGTCTGTCTCCTTCTCTGTGGGGATGAAAGCAAAAACAACAAGAGATCAGCGACGACAAGAAGAAGAAGAAGACTGAGGAGCATGAGCAGGCCTTCACTCAGCCTCAGCTACACTCAGAGGCTCTGGGTCATGTCTGCTGGCACGGGTCAGTTACAACATGTATTCAAGCAAAGCTAACACGGGAAAGCTGCGGGGTTCATCACGATTATGTACGCTGGGCGGAATTCCTCTGCAAATCCTGAGAAATCTTCTCAACAATTCCAGTGGAACCGTGAGCAGAGCGCCGCGCTGCTGTGGCGCTCTGCTGCCTTCTAATCCACAATAAGCTTTCAAAGTTCAACTCCAGCGATATGAACGGCAATTTTCTCCCCGTCTAACCTTTCTTTCCCATGCAAAGCCCATGTTCTTTTAAAGAAGGCTCCGGCGAAATTAGAGAGAGGCGCTGCTGCTGCGGCTGTCCGCCTCCGCGCCGGGCTCCCTTGTGGTGTTAATAACACTCGAAACAAGTCGTGATCTTGATTAAAGGCGAGGTGGGTTGCAGAAATACCAGCTTGGGTGTAGCGAGCACCCGATTTGACTCTGCGGGCGCTGCCAGCCTCGCCGTGCGGCCACACAGGGACGAGGTCTCAGGGGAGTCTTAATTACAGGAGACGCAGAGACAGACATCCTTGATTTATGCGCACCGAGCCTTTAAACCGGAGCGCTTAACACGCATTGTTGCCTTTTTAGCTGGCGGCTCCACACGCGCACACAACACGCACACACAACACTTACAGTTCCTGCATCAGAACAGGAGGAAGAGGAGGGAGCAGATATTCGGGAATGTCTTTCACTCTCTCCTCTCATTGTCCCCGCGTCTCTTCCGCTGTCCGTGCCGGTGGAGACGCGGAATTTTTTGTTCGGAGCGGAATCATGGAGGAGATATAAGTGTAGATGTTGTGCAGAGAGTTCTGAATGCGCCCCGGAATTCCTCAACCGGCTCAAAAGGCTGAAGCCGCGCAGGGGCACAGAGGGCCGCCGCCAGGGTTCCGGGGGGGCCCACGGGGTCCGGAGCAAGGATGAATGGGCCAGCCGAATGGCCCCTGTCATCCCGTGTTCCCAATCTGCCCTCTAATTGTCCACAACTAGAGGCTGTTTTGTCCCCGGGAACAGTGGCGGCCTCACGCTGCCATTAGCGAGCGCATCGGACCCATCTTCAAACGGACAGTGTCGACTTCAAAGTGCGCGAAATGCCACAATGTCCTGATGGTCGAGTGCTCACGCTGTCTCCTGCTGGCATGTCCTGGCTCACGCCGGCGGCCGGAGGGTTCTATCGTGCAGGTGTCCTAAACCTGTCTGTCTCTGTCTCTGTCTCTGCCTGTCTCTCTCTCTCTCTCTTGTTTGATCTGAGACTTTCAATCAGTTCCCCCTGACATCAATGGGAGCCGATTGATCCATTTCTGATCTTGCACATTTGCACAGCGGCTCTAGATCTGAAGCGTTGGCACACAGAGGCCGCACCACTTGGCAAAACTCACCATAGTAGCTCTGTATTGGATCCAAGCCCTCGTTCCAGTGAGTGTCCCAGTCCCCGCCCACTCCGCTGGGTAAGGGCTCCTCGCTGCCATAATCCACCGAGTAGTCTTCCTCCTCCTCTTCCTCCTCTCCGGCCTCCTCCGCACCTGAGCGGCCGTTGCTGTCCTCGCCGGAGTCGGCGTCGGTGTAGCTCCAGAACAGCGGCCAGAAGAGCTTCTTCCCCCCGATCCAGTCCACCGTGGAAGACGGGGAGGAGGAGGAGGAAGGGAGCCAGTCCTTCTCCTTGGCCAGGTCCATCTCCACCTCCATCTGGGGGTCGTCCACCACCTCGATGGTCACCTAGGTAACCAGAGAGAGACGAAGTGAAATCACTGTCAACAAACCTGAAGGGAACACATGACGGATTGTACATCTGCTGTGTGTGTGTGTGTGTGTGTGTGTATGTGTGTGTGTGTGTGTGTGTGTGTGTGTGTGTGTGTGTGTGTGTGTGTGTGTGTGTGTGTGTGTGTGTGTGCGCTCAGGTCATCGGTCACTGTAGTTACATGATGGAGCTTCATTACTTCCCTCTAACCACATCCTGATTACGCTGAGCAGAGTGGGGGAGCGACGGGAAACAGAGCGACTTTGTTCGGGCCTCAGTCAGAGGGAAACGTGGACATGATGGACGCTACAAGTAACTTAACTACTAACTTAACTCTTTTTCAGTGTAGCTTCGCCGTCCAGCAGCTATTTTCAAAAACAAATGAACTTGTCCTGTAACTTACTTTGTAGCTTGTTGTGTGTGGAGTATCTAACTACATCATTAAGAAAGTAGCTTGGATGTAGCTGAACTACTTTAAATCATGAGAAAGAGTTTGTTGTACACAGTGAGAAACATCGTGACTCCTCCCCGCTCGCTGACCTGTATGTTGGGATTCTGCGAGTTGATGTCGGCGTTAGCCAGATCGGGGAAGTTCTTGAGATCCAGGATGAAGGGTTTGGTCTCCTCCTCGGGCTCGGGCTGTGGGAGAACCCCGACGGAGTGGTGCTGGTTGTGAGGCCACCTCCTCTGGTGGGCGTGGGGCTCCGGCAGCAGACTCTGGACCTGGTTCTGCTGCTCCAGAGCCTCGGGGCTTTCGTACTGAACCGTGCCGCTGTGGAGCGTCTGGCCGTGAGCCTGATTAGAGTTAAAGTCAAAGGTATGAGACAATGTGTTTAGAAATGCCATCTGGACCACAGACAACAAGACACTGGAATGATTTAAAGGACAGAAACTGGTCCAGAGGGAATGTTCTCAATGTCTGCTTCATGTTTGTCCTGCACTACACACTCCTGTCCTTTTCATTTCCATCTGCTTGCTAGCTGGTTGATCAGCGCCTCCAGACAACAATTAGCGCTCTGTTTTCCAGGAAGAAACCTTGAAAACATCTACCGTTTCACAGCTTGGTCAGCAAGTTCTAGAATGCCCCCGAGGCGTCCAAGTGACCGGCCGGACCCTCGTTCATTCTCATTCTCTGTTTTTTTTTTTTTCCCACAACAGCCGTGGCATCCAGGCCCTGGACAAAGAGGGGCCTGTGCCAGAGAGATCCTCTTTTAGCTTTAATGAGAGGGCCTGGGAGGCGTGGGACCCCTGGGCCGGGGCGAGTGTGTCTGAAGCTCCGGACCTCTTTCCAGGTCACTCGCAGGTACGCGGACAGACAGCAAGGACAGAGAAGACGAGCGCTCAGAGAAAGAGTCAACCGTGTCGGAAGAATACAAATCTGTCTAGTCAGCAAAAAGCGATTTGAGGTTGTTCTGATTCCCAGCACATGTGTGTGTCCGTTTCATGTCTGATAGAACATATGGCTACTATGGCTAATGGGGGTCTAACTCCAGACCCCTAAACCACTAATAAGCCCTCCTTTGCCACTCACTCATGTCTGTAACATCCGGGATACAGCAGAACGACCCAGAACTACAGTGGGGGACAGAACCTGGAGTTTGGACCCGGGCCAGGGAGAGGAGGAAGTGTGTATTTATGACCAAACGGGGCGAAGCCTGGAGGACAGGGCGAACTTTACAGAGGGAATACGGTCGGTCAGAAGGAGGAAGAAGAGAAGGCTGAGGAGGAAGAGAAGCAGCTAGTGACATCGCCACTGCTTTGATGATGATGATGATGATGATGATGAGGGTTGATTCACCATTCAATCTCCAATTTAGTACAAGATGATGGGAATGCGATCAGTTTAGAAGTCAATAGATACATATAGGTGGTGATTTCTTAAGATAGGTGGTTTGTGGGTGCTGCTGCTCTCATGCCAACATGTCATACATGTAGTGACAACGTTTACTTACGCTCACATTCTACCACTCACACGCCGAGCTCCAACACCTTTGTTATTATCACGCAGACACACACACAGCTCCAGAGTCAGGGATGGAGAGGGGAGATGAGGGGGGGGGGGGCTGCATACTTTCACACCCTCCTCATCTCATCTTGTTACACATCTGGATCCTGTATTCCTTCGCCCTGTATATCACTCCCCTTTCTGCCTTTCTTCTTCTTCCCCCTGTTTTCTCTAATCCTGCTCTCCTCCTCTCGGTAGTGGGGCTCTTCTGATCAAAGGGCCCGACGGCTGCTGGCATGTGGCGTGTTTAACGGGGGGTGAGGGGGGGGGGGGGGGGGGGGAGAGAGAGAGAGAGAGAGAGAGAGAGAGAGAGAGAGAGAGAGACTATACGTGGACACGGAGCGGGAGCGGGACTTCGCCGCGGCCTGGAAACCGTGCCTCTCCCCTCGCACAGATCCACTTCCCACCCTTGTGACAATGCAAATCCCGCGTGTCCCGCTTTCTCTCATCAATGGAGTGGGGGGGTGGGGGGTGGGATTGAAAACACTAGATCCATTTTGAGCTCCTGTCATTGCCGGCCAGGCGGCGGATGGTGACACACATTCAGGGCAGAGGGAGAGAGAGAGGGAGAGACTGGATGAGGCGAGGGGCGAAAGGGCCCAATGGGGTTCGGGGGGGCAGGCGAGTAAGGCCGGCGGTGTGGCAGCCCTGATTGATGTGCCTGCAGATATCAAAGGCCTCTGCACTTGGCTGTTTCCAAACCATTACAGAAGAACAATAAACTATGAACACTCTTTGATCGCCATCTTTTGTAAACGAGGGGGGGGGGGGATGCGACAAAAATATGCACCGCTTGGTGGAAATGGGGCGAGGTTGGTTGCGGAGGTTGGGGTACACAACAGAGCGGCCCAACAGGTCCCCATGTTTAGGAAAGAGGCCACTCACACTCACACTTCAACACATTCCCCTCCGCCGCCTGAGATGGGGGTAAAACCCAAAACAGGAAATTCCACATTAACACAAAAAAGAGCCAGAGTAAACAATCAGACCAATGACACTTGACCCCAGCTCCAGCGCGAACGATGCAGAGGGGGCTTCGCCTTATTCCGGTTACATAAGCATCTCGTTACTGCGCACCGCTTTACTGTGCTGCCCCACCGGCCCTTCACCCTCCTCCTCCTCCTCACTTCCTCTGCTAATCTCTCCTCTCTCCTCTCCAAGCATCCAGCAGGTTACAGTCACCAACTACAGATGAACAATCACACTAAGGACCAACACTTGATCACACACACACACACACACACACACAGAGTACAATGAGGTTCTGTCCTAGGCACTCGTTCTTGTCTCCTCTTCCCTCCCTTCCTTCCTTTCCTCTCTCTTCGTTTGACATCAGTCAGACACATGATGAGAGAGAGAGAGGGACCCAACAGGGCATCCATGGGAGGCCACACAAGAAGGAAAGTTCAAAGGCAAAAACTGAACCCCGACACACACACGCACACACAAACAGACTTTGATTTCCAAATATGTCCATGTGTAACACAAACATTCCCTCAGACACACACACACACCACACACTACACAGCGTTGGTGTGTGTGTGTGTGTGTCGGGGGTTTGGATTTATTGTAGCGTGTGTGTGCCCGGTGATGGCAAACCTTACTATACATGGAGAGAGGATGGAACAACAGAGAGCAGCCGTCACATCACTGACTGAACCTGGACTCATCTGTTTCATAGTTCACTTCAACATGTGGGTGATTTACACTTAACTGTCTCCATGATCCATGTTTCCAATTAAAGTAAAACTTTCCACAACAACAATAAAGAAAAGTGTGTCTTCAATATAAACTTTAACACAACATGTCAACACTCTATGGGACTCTGAGACTCTATGGTGTCTTGTTTTACGTTTCAGATGCTACCAGCGGCCAATTTCCAACATCTAAGCAGACATTTTGAGATGACTTCCAACACTTAAACATGTATTCTAATGTTAGTATATATTTTTGCATAAGGGAACTCTATTGTGTGTCAGTAAACGCACCTTGTGAGCCATGTTCTTGTGTCTGGTGGGGAAACCGGCCCCCAAACTAACCAGCAGCATCGGCCAGAACACGAGCAGCATCCGGACTCTCCTCATCCCCCCTGGACGCATCTTCTCCGCTGCGACGCTTCGGTCCGGAGGCTTGAAAAGAGAAAAACAACTCGGCTTCTCTCCTCTCTCTTTCTGTCTGTTAATCGACTCGTTTGTTCGCTCAATTTCGATACTTTCCGCCGCGTGAAACTTCGACGACGCGCGCGCCGGTGATGAACGGATGAGATTGGAGGTCTCAGGGCTCGCGCAGAGTGTCGCGCTTGTTTAGGAAGACGCCGCGCGCCAGTGTAACAGAACGTTGTCCCGCGCGCTGTCCATGATGTCTCGCGCTGCCGCAGCTGTGTGTCCGCGCGGCTCTCCGGTCCCCATAAAGGAGCGCTTTAAAGTAGCGGAAAAAAGGAGCGCAAAAGCAAACTAAAAGAACCTTCCGCTCGTCCGCTCGCTTATTCTGCCCCGTCGCAGTGAGTCATGTCGCCGCGGGAGGTTGCGTGTTCGTCCGATGCATTGACATCTGTTGGTTCTGCTGTGCCGCGCGCCTCTGCTGCCTCTCCGATGCGTTAATCCATTCTGCGCACACCGGCTCCAGTGTTCGTGTGGCTGCGTGCGCACCGCCCAGCAGACCGGCTTCAGTCCTTTACGCACACACACACATACATATACACACACACACAGACTCACTCAGAGGGGCTGATGGAGTTGGGGGTAGGATGCTCATTACACACAGCTGTGTCTGTGTGTGTGCATTGAGGTAGTGGGGGTCTTGAAGGTATGAGGAGTTTAGGTCCGCACACACACACACTTTACATTGAGATAAGCCTCATCTTAAACTAAACCTTCCTCTAATACTTCTTTGTGTTTTTAATTTGAGGCAATTTGACCTTTTGTGATCAATGGAAACAAGTCGTCTCTGGAGTCTTACAGGATAACAAACTGCAGGATGTGACTAATCGGCCTAAAAGGCTTTTGAAGGTATTTGTCACAGACATTTCTGTTGTGTATGTGTGTATGTGTGTGTGTTTGCCCGCTGTAAATAAACACAAACCCTTTCCAGAAGTTGATGAAAAGAAAGTGATTTAATCTTTGCATGGTCAACATACATCATGGCTTTAGAAAACCCTTTAAGTGGTTTATCTTCAACCCAAACACAATTGCCAAGGGCAAAGCAACTGATAAGGAAGCTTCCAATGGTCACTGCAGGTCAGTTCACAGAAACGTCACGTTTACACCACAGAGCTGCCATTCTCTGTCATGTTATTGCTTCAATTCCAAACTAAGTGAAGCACGACTCAGAGGGAGAGTTGTGTGTGTGTGTGTGTGTGTGTTGTTGCTGTTTGTAATTACACTGAGCCTCCACACACACACACACACACACAGACTGAACACACTGCTCAGGCTCAGACGGCTTCAGAGGAGGAAACTTCAACCAGAAGTAAATTCTTCACGTCAAAGCAGGACTCTGCACGCTGTAATTCCCCTTTATAATCATCTGTTCCACCACGGGCGACTGCGTTCATTCAATCAAACGCCTCAGTGAGATGTTATTCAAAACTCTTTTATAAAATACAAACAAACAACAATTTTTTCAAACGACTGTTGCACCGCGGCGACAGAGCGTGAAATATGAAATGTGTGTTAAGGGAAGCAACAATTTGTCAAACACATAAATAAAAGCATGACTTTGGTGAAACGTTTACGGGAATGTTGTCTGATCGGCTTCACTGACGCAGCAAAACACATTTCCAAAGACCAAAGTGATGGAAGGTACTCACACACACACACACGCTGTATGAAATGGATGTTGGATAGTGGCACGTGTGTGTGTGTGTGTGTGTGTTGCACTTTGGGCTGATCCTTTCACACAGGAAACAGTTAAACACAACATTACAGAGTGAAAGCAGGTTTGGTTTGGAATGCCATTGGATCAGATGTTCACAGATGATACAGGTTTGATCAGCGACTACGTCATGTGTGCATTCACAATGCCTGTCAGTAGTGTCTGCACTGAAGTAAGACGTGGAGGCGCTCGGCTAAAACACACACGTTCCAATCGGAGCCGCCTTACACACGCGATACGTTCACTTCTCATTAAAAACAAATGCGATACGCGAAAAGACGAGAGAGACGTTACAAATAAATAAAACCATCTGTATGATCAGACGAGCGCGGACGCCACGTCGTCATGCCTACAGATCTGAAGTGGCAGCGTGTCATGGCGTCCAGAGAGGACTGGTGTCTACGCCGATGGGCCAGAGGAGCGCTTGAGCGAGAATGACCACAAAGCAGAATCACACGTGCGGCTCGTTAGCTTGTAGAAATGTTAAAGACGCCGGGCTCAAGTTTATTTTTTTCTGAGTGCAGGTGTAAACAGTAAATAAGGCTGAAAAATATTCCTAGAAAATAAGCGGTAAAAAATATTCCTTACTCTTTGACCCCTGACCCCTCCCCCCTCCCCGTTTAAATGTTCTCTTTTAGAACAGGTGCTTTACATTTGAAGAGAAAAGGTAGAAAATAGATCTATACATATATATCCTTTGGTTAGGGAGCGACCCCCCCCCCCCATACTCTCTATAGGCTCTGTTCAAGTACAAGTGATTAGGAAAGGAGCCGGCAGATAGGAGCACACGGAGGACACGCCCTCCTGTCGCCCCTTTGGAATCGTGTCTCTCTCTCTCTCTCTCTGAGGTGTGGGACGCCACCCTAAGGCCGTACGAAACAACTCCGGGATAAATAATATTTACAAATATCCATTTTTTACTCTCATGTGCTCATAGCAAAAAGTTTGGAACCCATTTATCTTTTTTACAGCCCCGCCCCCTTTAAGTTGCTCACGGTTATTAGAATTAGAAACTCATTATTATTATTATTATTATTATTATTATTATTGCACATATAAGAGACAGGTTCAGTGTGCACACAAGGACGATGCGTCAGGACGCTGGACACGTAGAGATAAAGACGGCGTGGACGAGGCGGTCTCTCCCCGGTGCTCAACACGAGGCGCGGGCCGATAAGGGATGGCGGCGTGCGGCGTGTTTCAAAGCGGGGCGGACCTGTGAGGACTTTGGTTCTGGCGAGTTTGCGGTGGATTTGATGTGGGGATGGAAGAGATATGTGGGAGGAACGCATGGAGCGAGCGAGCGAGCGAGCGAGCGGGCGGGGGTCCAGGAAAGGGAGAACTGGCTGAGGGGGGAAATGAGACGACGGGAAGGTGAAAGAGGGAGAGGAGGAATGAAATGGCGTTGGAGGGGAGCTGATGATGACGAGCCGGCGGCTCAGTCCTGCAGCAGGCTCTCCTCGGACCTCCAGCCCAGCGAGGGCAGCGGCTGCACGCGTCTGGAGTACTTCAGCTGCAGCAGGTCGCCCACCTCGCTGATGGCGCCCAGGGCCTGCGGGAGACACAGAGGGAAGAAGGTCGCTCAGTTCTCAACCCAAACTAAAGAACACCTCCGTCCTCACAGTCACAGATAAGAGCGTGATGACGATAACACAGGAGGTGATGAGCTTTAACCCTGAGCTCACTGAGTGAAGCTGAGCTCAAACTCCTCCTCCTCTTCTTCTTCTTCCCACAGCAGACTATCAGCACTGCAGCACCGCGGGGCACCTGGAAACAATTTACCTTCCCCGCTGACCTTTCTTCTGATTCGGCGGGTTTGAGGAATAAGCGAGGGTCGGCTTTTCCCAAAGACGGGAAAAAAAGAAGAAAAGGCGTCTCCTCCTCCTCCTCCTCGCCGCGGTGCACAACAAAGGGCGGCCCGCTGCCCTTTAACTGGACGATTACAAACGGTGCTGACGTGCTGCTCGCTGAGACCAATGAAGCGTCTGAGGAGAGACAGAGCTGCTCAAATCAAAGCCTCCGTCTGAGCCGCTCTGTAATGCTCAGAGACGGCCCGGCCTTACACCATGAAGGGAAGGTTTACAGCTTAGTGTTATTTAACAAATGCACGCACGTAAACAAAGTACGTCAACCCCGCTACGAAACGATTGTTCTGGAGGAAGAAGCAGGAAGGTGTTTGGACCCACATGAAGCTCTCCTAGCGTGTCAGGGCTAATATGAAGACCTCAACAGTAACGATTGGCTCTGCGACTGTATCCACTTCAATGTGATCCAGCGGTGAAGAGGACGGACTCTGGGCAGCCATGGTTACGTCTCTGTCTCTTTGGTGAAGAGCAAAATGGCCAGTTTGGGAATATTAGAAGGGGCGGCGGCGTTCAATAAATGTGTTTACTTCAGCCTAAAGACTCCCGAGTCATCCGTCCTCACGCTGGGATCAAAGAGGAGGATGTTGCAACGTCTGACAAACAGCAGATTAGGAGAAATGACACAATGTTTCCACTGCCGGTGACATTTAGCATCGTGGCATCGTGTTCCCTGTTCCTCTAACTTCCTGTCTGTTCCATGTGTGAAGGTGTAGAGATACTCACTCTGTCCAGCATCTCTCTGGTGTGTGCGGCTGAGATGCAGAAGCGAGCCCTGGACTCGATGATGGGCGTGGCCGGGAAGCCCACGACCACGGTGCCGATGTTTCTCTTCAACATTTCGCGGCCGAACGCCCTGCAAATCAAAAAAGGCAAAAATTTGACAGAAGAAGAAGGAGAAGAAGAAGGAGAGAGCTCTTCATCGTCACCACTTCTTAGGTTGACGCTTCTCTTTAATGTGTGCAGCTGAAATCATTAACAGACTTTCACACACAAGAGGAGACAAAGATAGAACGCCAAACTAAAAGGATCAGAAGAAGAAGAAGCATGTGTGTCTGAAGGGTTAAACCGTTCTTAGACCCGCGTCTTATTAAGGTTGACTGAACGAGCGCCACCTACCCGATCTTGGCCGGCATGTAGAGCATCATGGGAACCACCGGGGAGTCGTCGTTGCCGTAGATGGTGAAGCCCATGTCGCGGAGTCTTCGGCGAAAGTAGTTGGTGTTCAGTGACAGCTGTCTGAGGCGATCGGCGCCTGGAGACGGGAGAGAGACAGACCGTCAGAGGGGCGGAGCTACAGATCAATATCAAACAGTTAATTAGAATGGACGATTTGGGATTGAATGTGATTTACTGGCTGTGACTTCATGAAAGAGCCGACATGTGAGCTCAGACGCCGAGCTGAAGGCAAACGCACGCCGCTCGCCTTTGAAGAAGACGAACGGGACTCGGAGGTCAAGAGGGCGAAACTAAACACACATCCCTCCTCGCGTATCGGCCCGCTGACCTGCGGTCGCACGGCGCAGACACACTCGCTCGCTCTCCGACCTCAAGCGGAGCCTCCGCAGACGGCATCTTAACCAAATAAATAACCACATGACACACCAGCGCCAAAGGCAACACACATCTGCCAGGCGGCGCTGAGAAACAGAGCAGGAACGCCGCCGCGGCTTCAAAGCGCCCAGAGACACAACAAAGTCTGACATTATATTCATCCAGACGTTTTTACAGCCAAGGAATCCGGAGCTATTCTGAGAACTGAGTGATCGGTTGGCAAAGAAGCAGCAGCATATGACATTCAGAGAGTGTGTGTGTGTGTGTGTGTGAGAGGCTCTGGGTGTCTCTGTGTCGGTTTGCTCCCTCGTGTCTCTGCGACGGGTTTGACTGATGGAGGTTTCAAACAGCAGAACGTCCGCCCTGCGTCCGGAGCCGCCGACGGCCGTACTTAGCGGACTGTCGGCAGGCCCTTCCACCGCCACCCCTGCGTCTTCAAAGGCCTTGGATTTCAAACAGCCACGGGGCTGCAACCAATCAAAGCCTGTCAGGAGTTCCTCTCCGACAGGGGAAACGTCAAGCTGGGATGAGGTGCAAGGTCAGTCGGCTCTGGACTTCCGAGAGCCGACGACACCGCCGAAAAGGGCCGGCTGGGAATGATTGGGAGCAAAACGACAGGAGAGGAGGAGAGGAGGAGACCCGGCGCCTCCATGGGACATAAAGAGTTAAGAGGTACCACCCTACCAGAGAAAACAAGACTGAGTGACCTGTGTGTGTGTGCGTGTGTGTGTGCAGGAGAAGAGTCCAACAGAGTTCGATCTGTGGGCCTCAGCTCCACGCCGCTTTGTACCCAGCGTGAGCGCAGAGAGACACACACAGAGACACACACACACACACACACACACACACAGAGACACACACACGCACACACACACAGAGACACACACACACACACACACACATCTGAAAGCCATAAAAGAGCGAGTGTAGCAGAGTCAACATACTACCACTTCCATCAGCCCGGGCCCGTTCAGAGAGCAGCGGGGGAAGCGACCTTCAGAACGCACAGAGGAGGAGGATAGAGGGAGGGAGGGCGAGAGAGCGGCGGAGGTCTGCAGAGGGACCGTCGGGCTCGGCACTGCCATGTCACAGCGACACAATCAAATTGTAGGTTTGAGCTCATCACTCTCACCGCGCCGGCTTCCAAAATAGCTCCCCGAAAATAAGCTGACAGGAAGGAGAACGGCTCTGTGGACGAGCTGCGTTTGACGTCTGTCGGTGGTGGGATGAAGGGATGAAGGGCATCTTGAGAGCGGGAGCTGATTAGGCGAGGTATCACACACCTTTGTTTACTAGTAAATAATTGGCAGTAAAGCCAGTGATAGGGGCTTTATCACTCGGCTGGGAGCGACACACTTACAAAGGTAAACAAGCACACTGGGCGTTCAGAGCCAAAGTACAAACGGTGGCCAGCAAACTAAATGTCAAGGAAACTCACACCGGTCACCGAGAGAGAAGTCTGACCCTCTGATTCACGCTCACAAGCAAACTAGGCCACAGGCTGGTGCTGCCATCTAGTGGACGTTAGAGGAAAGACACGCGTGGGCAGCAGCAGAGGAGCTGGAGGTTTTATTTTACGCCACACTCACCCAGCGTGCTCCCATCCTCTCCCATGATGATCTTCATGGAGGTGATGATCTGCTGGGCCACCGGGGGGGACATGGAGGCGGCGTACAGGGCGCTGTGGGAGTGTCTGCTCAGATAGTCGATCAGCTCCTGACAGAAGACGATCACACCACAAACACACGAGAACAAAAGTTTAAAACAACTGTCGGACATCAGACGGATGGAGCTGAAGGCAAAGAGGTGAAGCAGAAACCAGAGACGCTCCAATAAAACCAAACCTGTAATACAAGGAGTGGATTGAATTGTATTGTATTGCTGTAGTAAAGTCAATAATGTGGGCCTGTCAGGGCGAGTCGTGTTATTTGTTTCACTGCAGTGTCGGGAGCAAAGGGCGAGCGTCACTTAGAATGTGTTACACTCCTCTTACTGGTAAGAAGAGAGATTTCACATTTCTGGTAAACAGTCTTGACTAATACTGAAACTGAAATGTGATACGGGGCTTAACAGAGTTGGGAAAGAGCCGAGTCCCTGGAGAGGGGGAGGAGCTCTCCCACCACACCAGTCAGTCAGAATGAAACTGGAACAGCAGGGTGAGAAGTCAAGACAGAAGAGTTGAGTTGATTCAATCACACAAAGAGGTGAAGCAGAGTTAAGCCAGTTCACAAACCTTCTTCCCTCCGATGTATCCCCCCGCCGAGCCGAAGCTCTTGGTGAACGTTCCCATCATGATGTCCACGTCTTTGGGGTCCAGGCCAAAGTAGTCCACCACCCCCTTGCCGTGGGGGCCCAGGGCTCCTATGCTGTGGGCCTCGTCCAGGTACAGGTAGGCTTTGTAACGCTTCTTCAAGGCGATGACCTCAGGGAGACGCACGATGGATCCCTCCATGCTGCCAGGGGGGAGAGGCAGGGTTAGAGGGATACTCAGGGTGGTTGATCCAGACACCTAGAAGCTTAACTTCTCTACCTGTAAGTGTGGAGGAACGGAGGGCTTCACCTTTGACCCACCGGTGTGTGTGTGTGTGCTTTAAAAGAGTGTGAAGGAATTCTGGGAAAGCCAATTCACACTCCAACCCTGACATCACATAAGCTACTGTCTGACCTTCCTTTAGGTGTGTGTGTGTGTGTGTGTGTGTGTCTTATTTAGCGGCTGATGTATTTGCTTTGGAACTCCCTGTAGTGATTGAACTCCATTAAGGATGCATTAACAGTGTGTATTGATTACGTCAGGCCAGTTGTACTTGGGAGATATTGATCCAGATGATTGATTGTTTTTCTATAGTAAGCACACCTCCAAGAACCAGACAGAGGTTTATAACAGAAGGGACAACTCTGCAAACATTTGAACTAAATAAGCATGACATCATCTTTATGTATTAGAGCTGTGATGCGTCAGCCTTCGACCCCGTCCTGTCCGTCAGAGCGTACCTGTAGATGCCCTCCACCACGATGAGGATCTTCTTCCAGGGCCGGTGCGTCCTGGGCTGCCCGTGCACGATGGCGTCTCTCAGCAGCTTCTCCAGGCTCTGCATGTCTGCGGCACAGGAAGGGGATCGGGGTGAGCCGCCTTAATAAGGAAACCCGTCAACAAAGGCCAAAGCTTTTGTTGTGAAGGTTTAATTTTGTTCCTCTGAGGAAATATGAGAGCCTTTTTTAAACTAATGAACCCATGTTAATAATTTATGATCAGAAGGCTTTGGAGTTGTTGCTCTGTCACTCTGCTGCTGCTTCCTGTGTGTGTGTGTGTGTGTGTGTGTGTGTGTGTGTGTGTGTGTGTGTGTCTCTGTGTTCACATCCACTGCTGTGTGACTCAACATAATAAACACACCTCAGATGTCCCACTAAGATAGCAGCCCTACGCACCCTGGTTAAAGTATTTACTTTCCTGTTGAGTGAATGAGCTCCGGCCCTGTGTGACAGAGCGACAGAGTCACTGTGACCTTCTGTGCTCTGCCTCACTGGACCCTCTGGCTGTGTCGCTCTTAAGTAAACCTGCTTGTTACTGAGGTCCACTCACTGTTGTGTTTGAAGACCCGGATTGTGGATCCGGACAGGCGGGCGCCCAGGACCAAGGAGGCGTGATTCAGTTCGTCACTCAGGATGAGACAACCCTGAAGAGAGAGGGAACACGAAGGCACGTTCAGAGAGACGGACAGGAGGAGGAAGCTGCAGCTTTTATTGTCTCCTTTACAAGTCCAGTAAAGCTGCTCCTGTCAGCGCTGCATAGACACAAAGCTTCCTGGAACACTGCTGAGCCTGAGTTTCTATGAGTCACCTGGTCAGCCGCCTCGCCCAGAGAGGCTCTGATGCTCTACAGGTGAAAGCTGCCAGTGTGAACCTTTGGTCTGGGTTTCTAAATGACATGTTTAATATTGCTGGAGATTCAGTTCAGCCAAACAAACAAACACATCCACAGCTCTCACCTCCTCTGGTCAATGGATACATGAGCTGGTTACACACACACACACACACACACACACACACACACACACACACACACACAGACGCACACACAGGCACACACACAGATGTGAGCTGGCAGGAAGGTGACAGGCGTGGTTAAGAGTCCACCGAGCCCTGTGACTACAATCTCAGACCTTTCACTGAATCTCTGTTCCTTGTGTGTGTCAGGAGTTTACACACTCGCACAATGTTCACACGCCTGTCAGCTCACATTTCTACATCCTGTTAGAACACTATACTTGAGAGGTGAAAGCAGTAAGTCTACGCCGGTGTGTGTGTGTGTGACTGACTGAGGTCTGAGGTTAAAGCAACAGTAGCCTGGCCCCCCACCCCACACACACACACACACACACACTCAGGGTGTTTTGGAAGAATAAGCCGGAAGCGAGCGTGTTGTGGAACGGTGTGAACTGTTGGAGCTCTGACGCACACAAACATACACATTCACACACATGAACGCAGCTCGTTCCCAACTCAAAGAGGAAACAGTTTGGCCCCACCTGCCCGTCAGGACTGAGCTGTATTCTTTTGCTTTAGAGCGAAAACAAAAAAGGAGGAAGTGAATCAAATTCTCTACCTTGCCAGCGAGTGCAGGAATGTTCATGGAGTTGGTGGCGAAGCCCATGCCAAAGGCCATGGCCGACTCCACGCCCAGAAACCTGGCCACCATCTGCTCCAGCTCCAGGTGGATGTCCAGGTTCCCTAAAGACCACAGCCAATCAACAAGAGCCGCTGAGTCTCGAAAAGCAGCAGTGAACATTGAGGTCGGCGTGCCTCGCCTCACCCACAGACATTCAAAGGTTAAATGCTGAACTAAACAAAGGCGACCAGGTCAACAGTAGATGGAACAATAACTAGAACAGGACTTCAAAGCACGGTGCAGTGTCGTTCACATAAACTCTGCCATCTTTCATGTTTGAGAGCCGCTGGAGTCTGTGGCTTCTGATGATTCTCTGCTCGAGCGCCGCAAACAAAAGCCGGCCGCAGCCTTTCAACTACCTGCAGATGCTTCTCCATCATTTCCTCGTACGATCCGCAGCTCAATTTTCGATAAAAGCACTCAGAGAGGAAGACGAATCAGCCGGGCCTCTTCAAAGGGCCAAGCTCATCCGTGTGTGTGTGTGTGCGTGTGAGAGCGTTGTGTCGGTGCGTACCCGTCTCACAGCGTGTGCTGCTCACTCCCACGCCGTACTTCTCCGTGACCGCCAGGGCGGCGTCCGCACAGGTGCCGGTGTTCTCGGCGAAGCCCAGGTAGTTGTACGAGCCCAGGTTCATGACGTCCTTCACAACTTTGCCTGTGTGACTGAGAGAGAGAGAGAGAGAGAGAGAGAGAGAGAGAGAGAGAGAGAGAGAGAGAGAGAGAGAGAGAGAGAGAGAGAGAGAGAGAGAGAGAGAGAGAGAGAGAGAGAGAGAGAGAGAGAGAGAGAGAGAGAGAGAGAGAGAGAGAGAGAGAGAGAGAGAGAGAGAAAAATGATTCTAGCTTCATTTGAATAATTACCTCCAGCATGTGTGACTGATGCCCTGGTTACTTGGCAACCGTTTCCTGCTCTATGTTGTGGGTATTTATGGTGGTATGGTGCTCTGTGATAATGAACCACACTGTACATGGTTTACACGAAGCCCATGCAGACAGACAGACAGACAGACAGACATGTGCAGATGAAACACTTTCTGGAACAACACTGAGGCAACACTCTCTCGCCACGGCAAGAATTAAAGCTAATTCAGGTTATCAGAGGATTTGACAGTGTGTGTGATTGTCGGAGGAGTGTGATTCTTCCCCCTGACATCATCCTCTGAGGCAGAGCTGAGGCAGAGCGTCCTCCCACGCCGCTCTGCATCGCCCACATCAACGCTTCACACCAGCTCCGTTTCCACAGTATTGCGATTTTTCCACAAAAAGAAACATGTAGCGTCTCTCTGAGAGGCCACGGTAACATTCAGCCACGTCCAGCCTCAATCACAACGACCAAACCTCCTCCAATAACTCTGCTGGAGACACTCAGCGTGCTCGGTAGTGATAAGAGGGGAAAAAATGCTGTGACAAAGCAATAAGTGAGGACGGGAGCAGAGAGACTTTGTGCTGCCTGGATTTGGATTGAAAGGAGATTGTGAGGTTTGAGAGATTAACAGAGGGTCGTCATGCTGCTGCTGCTGCTGCTGCTCTGGGTGGAGCGCTCTGTCACTGAAAGGGTTAATGCTCTTCCAGTACGGTAACATGTGACCGGCTCTGCTGATCAGTCGTCTGAGTCATACTGGTCAGAGGCAATAAGTTTTATATAAGTGAACTTTATCTCTCCGTCACATTCACAACACAACCGTCACACCTTCTGCTTTAACCACACACACACACCCACACACCGACACACCCACACACACACACTTACTGGAAGGTCCAGTTGTAGTCGTGGGAGACCCTCTCCACCAGGTCCATCTTGGCTCCGGGGACGCTGCAGATGGGCCGGTTCCAGTTGTCTCTGATCCTCATGTACAAGTTCCTGGTGTAGAAGTTCTCAAAGTCCTGATAGAGGGGGACGAAGTCCTACAGGGCGGAGAAAGAGAGAGAGAGAGAGAGAGACTAGTGCTCGTTCCTATTTAACTCCAGATACGTGGGAAGCTTCAGAGTGATGAGGCTCTGATGGGCCCGGTTTACCCTCTGCTCCTCTCTCTCCCGCGCCACGTTGCACTTCTCGATGCCCCAGTGGCGGAGGAAGTCGCGGAGGTAGCCGAAGACGGTGAGGATGCCGTAGCCCATGTAGGTGAGCACGGCCACCAGCAGGGGCGTCTCCTCGTAGGACTCGGCGAAGGGCTTCTTGTACGGCCTGGAGTTGTGGGCGACATTCTGGAGAAACACAAAGTAGAGGAGGGATTACAAACAAACATGGAGGTGAAGAGAACAACACTACTGCTGCTGCTGTCAGACTGTTTAGTTTAGTGTGAGGGGTTTGGCAATCTGACCAATATTAGGATCAACATGTAGGTACTCCAGTGAATGTGAGGCGTTTACATACATTTACATTTACATTCCCTCTGTCCTCACTGGGAGTAGAGACAAACTGACACCGATCACAATCACATCCTCTTTGTCTAGAGTTCTAAAGTGTGTGTGTGTGTGTGTGTTCAGTTTGTGGCCTGTGTCTGTGTCTGAAAGTGAAAGTGAGACAGGAACAATAAGGCGGCGGTGTGAACATGTTTCACTATGAGAGGGATTACAGGTTTGGGGGTTTTTGCTTGGAAAGAAAAGCAGAAAAGCAATAGGAGCGCTCACAATAAGGAGCTTTATGCAGGGGGGGAGGCTGAAGGAGGAGCGTGACTCCGCAGAGCAGCAGGCAGTAAACCAGGCAGTAAACCAGCCATCAAACCAGGCCTCTCACTCAGGCAGAGCTTTATGAATGGGATTATTGATCCTGGATTATGGGCCCGTATAAACCCGGGGAACACATCGGAGGAGCTATTATCTGAAAGTCAACACCAGCTACCAGGGGGGGGGAGAATACCTCCATCATTGCAACCTGTGAGCCCCGGTTGTGTACGAAACCAAACAAATGAGCGCCGCCGTTCATTTCATTACCACGCAGCTTAGCAACCACCACATGTGACCGCTCATGCTTCTCCAAGAAATACCTCTGCGCAGAAGAGCGGCAACACACTGCTCTGTGTGTGTGTGTGTGTGTGTGTGTGTGTGAACCTTCCTTTATAGATCCTATTTCAACCATTAAAGTCCAGCTGAACCCAAAGCCACATTCATAAATACGCTCAAAGACGTCAAACACAGCAGCTAAGTAAAGTTACAAACCGCCACATTTGCTGGATTTTTAATAGCTGTAAACAAACGGAGGGAGACAAAGCAGAACTGTGAGGTACACACAACTCTTGTTCCCGTTTGTGCTCGCAGGTGAACAGGAAACGGTCGTATGACATTGAAACCACGACGCTCAGAGAGGCGTTCATGTGGTCACCTGGTGTGGAGACCAGAGCGAGCCAGAGAACAGCTCCACACACACACACACAGCTCCACACACAAACACAGCTCATCTTAACGGCGTCATTATTGACACTGAGAGGCGTTAGTGGCATTGTTTATTTCTGCCCGCTCATAAAACCTCTGCTTCCAGCCGTTTTATCCTCTACAGGAATTACGGCTAACTCGATAAAAGAAGATGAAGGACGCAGACTGAGGTGTCAACGTGTTATTAGCTTCAGGCGACACACACAAAGTGTTTATCTCAGTGTTACTGGCTGCTGCTCATGTGATGACTCAACACAAAGGCAAGTGCCTGCTATTGATCCCTGACATACAGATTCTATAGATGACAGACACGCAACAGGCCTAAGTGTGTGTGTGTGTAACAGCCTCGTCTAGAACCAACGGAGCTCAGATCACCGTGGTAACGAAGGCGTGACGCTTTATTTTTTATTTATAATATAGTCTATCTCTCTCTCACACACACACACACACACACACACACACACACACACACACACACACACACACAGTATGAAACTGCTAATGGGTTCAAATGTTGGTCTTGTGACACTTTCATGCTGAAGTGAGGCTGAGGGAGACTCGCCCTGATTATCAGCTCAGAGCTCCACCAATATCTGCATTAACTGGGGCCAAACCAATACAGGTGCAGATAAGAATATCTACCATAAGGAAGAATCAGATCAGAACCTCACAGGAAATTAAAATGAATACTATAAGAAACTATAAGTAAGATCATAAATAGTAAAAAAGCAGCTGATCCTCTGAGCTTGAGCTCCATTGTCTTCACTGACAGTAAACATTGCCGTGACCTACAGTTGCCTTCACTTCTGACAGCCTGCGTACAGAACACAGCCGTACGGATAGAGATTGCCTGACAGGCGTGACACCTGGACCTGATTGTCTGGAACCCACAGCTCGGTGGGATCAGCACAAGTGCAGCCCAACACACTCGTCTGGAATGTGCCATCCTGGAATACAGGAGAGGGAGAGAGAGAGAGAGAGAGAGACGGTGCATTTCATTCCCTGTGTGATATTAATGAGACTCCTCTGTTTGGCTGTGCAGCTTGGGAGGACGACCCAACCAAAACATATAAGTGAAACTCCCAGATACACTCATACGCTCATACACACACACACACAAACACAAACACACACGCTGAGCCTTTAGTTCCAGCCTTGCAGGACCACACCCTTCACAGCCTGAAGACATTCCTCTCCCCCTGAACTGTCATGTGGAAGTAGGACTCCTCTCCAGACACACACACACACACACACACACACACACAAACACACACACACACACACAAGCTCCTCTTATAATAACACAACAGGACCCTGGTTTTCTTCAAACTAAAGTGTAAACAGAGACCGGTATCCCTCTTTCTCTCTCTCCCCCCCTCTCTCTCTCCCTCACACACACACATTGAGTAACAACAAAGTGTAGGGTTACCTAAGGGGATCGGGTGGCATGATGCACCACCTGTGTGTCTGAATAGTGTTTAAGTGCGGCTTACATCACACACACACCACTAGTTTTTCCTACGCAAAACAAAGCACTTTGAAGGCCACCTGACACACCAGCTACAAACTATACCTGTTACAAACATCTAGCCACCATTACGTCACGTAGGTCATGTTTTAAACCATTGTCCATAAAACTTTAAGCGGTTATTTAAGTTGCAGTTATCAGTGGAACAAGAGAGGTCAGGGAGCCGCAACTCCCACTTCTTTCCCCGGCTGTAACTACAAATCAAACACTCGTAAATTCATTCGCAGGCCAGGCGGAACACGGGACAATAAGCACGTTTATCCGGACCCAAACTGACTCGTCCCGGCGGCGGTGTTTGTTTGTAGCCCTTCTGCGTCGAGCCGTCTGACCGTCGGGCCTTACCTTCTCCCGGGGGTGGCGATACTTCTGTGGCTGTTCGAACAGGCAGTGGTTCTTCACGAAGCAATTTTTGCTAGCTTTCACGCCGTTTGAGGTCCGGTGACAGGCCTCCCCGTTCGGCAGCTTGTTCGCCGAGCTTTCCGTCATATTTGAGTCCGCCAAGCGCGCCCGTAGAATTCCCGTTATCGAGTGGCCCAACTTGTGTTACGTTGGCGGTGAAGTCATGTATTGGAGCTGCGGGGAAGAAGACGGTTGATGACGCCCACTCTCCGCCGCTGTGACCGCACAGGCAAAGCCGGAAGTCCCCGCCCCGCGCGCTGCCTTCACTGGCCAATGACGCACCGTCGCTACAAAGATCATCTACGAGAGAAGATGCATCACTCTGAGTGCGCTCCTCTGTCGCTCACACGGCGGTTCTCAAACTGTGGTACTAGCGCCACTGGTGGTCTCTCAAGCGTCCCCTGGTGGTTCAAAACACTTCCGTTTACTGCGGTAGATTATTCACAATTAAAATCGATTTCTTCGGTAAATTACAGAAGAGCAGAGGTGAGGTCCAGTGTAAATAAAAGTTAAGCGTGGTCACGACTTACACCGTGAATTTCTGTGACACAGGGCCACACAATAGTAATGCAGTGTGGACACAGACTCCTCTAGAACTCTACAAAGGTATTAAGTGTGTGTCAATTAATTCAAACAAACCCTGTTGTGTCAAACAAGGACTCCCTGGATCTAATCCAGGACTCAACACATCACCAGAATAATAGTGGATTAGAGTGTTGAACAAACAATGGCTGATTATTGGGGAAGTGTCAAAACTTCCACTCCAGGTGACTTTCGTTCATGCATCAGCTGAATACTCTCTTCCTTCACTCACCTGTCTCTCCCCTGTGCAGACCTGCAGGGGCAACCAAGGGTCTAGGACGCCTCCAAGGTGATTCCCATGAAAACAAATGTTTAAAGAGGAAACAGTCACTACACTGAATGGGTCATTTTGAGTGCAATGAGAAAACCCGCTTATTTCACCAGTAGTGAAAATGTTGAAAAAGGGGAAGAATAAGTAATACGCCTTACTTCTTTGTCTTTCTGGAAGGTTGTGATCAGGAGAATTGTTGTGATAGGAAAGGAAATAATGTTTTTAATTCACTCTGGACTACATATCTTTTTAAATGATGGTTTAGGATAATGTCTCTCAAGCCTGCATCCATAGACATGACTGATGAACAAAAAGACATAACATAACATCAGACTGTAACCTACACTACCTCACATCGGTCCACATACAAGGACACACAACACACAATGTTGAATTATTTAAAAACATGAAAATGAGGCAAGTGTCAAACTGAAAGTAACAAATCAATCCTCGCTCCTTATTTGTCCCCTTTTCCTTTTTCCTCAGAGGGATTTGTGTGTCACATTGGAGCCAACCATCTTAAATATTCCAGTAATGTGTAAAGGGATAAGACCTGTGGTGAGAGAGAACGCAACAATAGAAGTATTTCCTGAAGTCAAGGCTAGAGTCCTGTGTGGTAGCGCTCCAGGTTGTACTTCCTTCTCCCTTCCTGTTGGGTAAATATGACCTGACAGAATGTGCCTGTCAGCACCAAGCCCTGGTCTGGTTAGTTTGTGTGTGTGTGTGTGTGTGTGTGTGTAAGATAAGGTTGTATGAATGGCACTTCACCTGTTTGACAGCAGTAACTTCACTTTCCTCCACTATTTGCAAGTGTTTGTTTTAGGTTTGGGGGAATCTGTGTGTGTGCGTGTGTGTGCGTGCGTGCGTGTGCGTGTGTGCTTGTGTGTGTGTGTGTGTGTGTGTGTGTGTCTGTGTGTGCGTGTGTGTATGTGCGTGTGTGCGTGTGTGAAATAATGGAAATTCTGACTACTATTTCCAACCTCCTAGATGGCACTGTTGAGCCATGTAAGGAGAAAACAACAAACCCTCTGTTCTCAGCCTAGAAGCAGAGGTTAGGTGGGTGCTGTGGGTGCTGTTGGTGCTGTTGGTGCTGCGGGTGCTGCGGGTGCTGCGGGTCTTGGTTCTCTATGCGTCGTAATGCAGTCCGGCGTTTTTAGGGGGGCGACTTCCATGATTAAGACATTGACGATAACATCTGATGACTTGATTCCCTAATCAATTTTAAGACCTTCCTTTTTGTTTCGTCTCAAGGTTGTAACCTTGGGTGTGTAATAATGAAAGATCACACCGGCTTGCCAATGTGCACAGAGGCAGTTAAGCTCCCATCCATTCTGAACCTGATAAGGACGATAAGGATCCTGCTTTAATAGGATCAGAGGGAGGGTTAAAAGGGAAGAGGATCTGCTCTTGCTGATACAGATGCTGCAAGATTTAATAATGACTCGGAATTCATTCTGATAAGGAAGACAACGAAAATCGCATTGAGTAACATGGAATTAGAGAGCAACTTTAGAGTTTCTATCCTGGACCTGATGCTCCAAATCTGCAGCAACAATAATGACTGGAAACAAGTTGCTGTGTCATCTTGAGTTGTGAAGAAGCGCCGAGGGTTTCGATGAAGCCAGCTTTATGTCTCAGGACCAAGCCGGGATCACAAACGATCCCAAGCTCGGCCTCGACCGACCCCCCGGGGCCGCAAACGTCTTAAGAACAACGCCCGATTAAATCACATCATCATCTGAAATGCTCCTAGTTTGAAGAATGGTGCTCCACAAGTATCCAGGGCCGCATCAGCATCGGTCCCGATACTTTGTAGGACTCGGCTGAGGTGTGAAAACGACCTCCGGCTACACCAGCGTTTTCAGAGCGTGTTAGAGGGGACGAGTGGCGATGCCGGCCGGCTGTTTCCACACTCTGCTGCTCTCCGGCTTCATTAAACTCCAGGACACGTTTTGTTTCCTGCCTGTGCTCCGGTGGTCCCATAATGGCCGTGTGACAGCGGGGGAGTGTATTTTTAGATAGTAAACAGTGTGGCACATTATGCTGAAGTCTAGTTGGCAATGGGATGCACCTGTGTCTAATTGCCATGGCTGCAGCTGACTTATGAATTAGACAGTGACCTATTTATTCTGCTCCTCTCAGAGAGACGGCAGTGCAGTGTTCCTCCTGCTGGATGCGTGCAGACAGGGCAGGAAGCCGGGTGGGGCGAGAATTTAGCTTGGAGGGCTGAGAAAGCTGTATTTAAGTGAGGAAAGCTGGAAAGTTGTTCCTGTCTAATCACTGAGGGAGGAGAAATAAGAATCTGGCGTGCATTCCTGGTGTGTATCCCTGCACTGCAGCCATGTCTGTCTGCATGTCTGTGACTCTGAACCTGTGACATGGGGAAACAGGACAGTGGACATAGGTTAACTGGAAACTTGAAAATTGCCTGAATGTGTGAGTGTGTGTGTGTTTGTGTGTGATCGCCTAGTTAATGATCAAACAAACAGTCAGCTCCGGCGCTCCACAGACACAGTTGACACAATGTAGGCGACCTTTTTTGAAGAACATAATTCGTCCTTATGTAACGTGGTATTGTAAAAGCTCCGTCTTCCTCATCCGCACTGAAACGATATGCCAGCATGTTAATGAGGCACTGTGGGGGGGCCTCATAATTGATTTTTGCCCCGAGGCCCCTTAGCTGCTTAATCCAGCCTCTGCACAAGACCTGGATGACTAAAAGCCTGCAGTCACTGATAGTTATTGTTGGCTCTAATGACCATAACTACTCACAGTAATGCTCCTTTCTCCTGAGAGTTACATAAGAACACATAGATGAGGCAGCGGCTTAATACACCTGTTGACATCTCTTAATTACACTCCGTCCGTCTCCTCTGACAAGTTTCCGTGTCCTCGCCAGTGTTTCTAGGATATCATTCAAATGACATGTGATTTCCTGTTATCTGGAGATGTATTCCCGCTCTCTGTTGTAATTTCCCTGCTTTGATGTCATCTAATGGAATCAGCAGGAGAATCAATCTCTCCTCCTATTCCCCTGACAACCTATTAAGACCCAACGCTGCCTGAGAGGAAGTCTCGGCAAGCAGCCATTTTTCATACTCCGATGGCGTCTAATGCGCTAGATAAGAAATGATGAAATCACAACGGTACACAAGTAACGATACAAATGAGTATAAATGAGCGTGGCGTTTACTTTAGCAAAGAATTAGACTCCTGAACAAACCAACGCAAGTGCAAATCACATTCTCTGTTTGAAACGCAACTCCAGGGCCAACATCTGAATTCTGGCAGGAAAAGATTAGAGGTGTAAATTAAAAGACAGAGAGAGAGAGAGAGAGAGAGAGAGAGAGAGGGAGAGAGAAAGAGGGGGGGGGGGGGGAGAGAGAGAGAGAGAGAGAGAGAGATTTACCACCGGACACCACACTGTGTGCATGACTTACATGTTTAACTAGAGCTTACTCTGGCAGTCAGCATTGCATATAATACTTTTCTTTGTTTATTTCAGGAGAACTGCCGTAATATCTCTGGAACATTCGCTGGTAATTTTATTTAGTACATCTTGATTTAGCAACTGAGACTGAAAACAAAACTGAGACTAATCATAACTTCATAATCCTCACGTTGATGCTTTCACCTTTAGTTGCTAGCAGCCTCAGACTGCAGCAGACCTCCAGCTCCGTCTACTGCTCTAATGTTCTCGTCCATGTGGGCGGTGAAGGATCCGGCTGAGGCTTAAAGTGTTTGAGAGAGAAACAAGAGGAGATGTGTTGCTTTTCATCTCTTGCTAATAATACTTTGCTGCATCGTCATCCTCATTATCTTCCTCATCATCATCCTCATCATCAGCATTAGTATCCCTCTCCATCCCTTGCTTTCCCTCAGATAAAGACATTGGCAAAAGCATCAATCAGTCCCCGGAGCTGTCGGCGTGCACTCCCATCACGCCTGGGCGGGCCTCGCCACCGCCGCCGCCGCGTAGCAGGTCGGCCGTATTCTGACTGACACTCCCATTAGAGATTGTTACGCCTGTCTTAATCGGCCCACCATAATGGATTATCCACAGAGGGAGCCAGCAAGAGGAGGACCAAGCGTGGTCGACCGGGATTCAGGTGGAGACTCCACTACACACCGTAACCCAGGGAGACAGAATGACAGGTAGAGCGTTTTCCAGTAGGCAGTGGGCTCCGTCCAACTGTGGACCGCTGGCATAATGAGGAGTGAAATAGAGTCTAAATATGCGCACATGAGGAACTAATGATAAGGAGGCCAGTGAGTGACAGCAGGAGGACAGGTTGCTCAGGTGCAGGCAGGAAGTGTCAGATTGACAGATTCAATTTAAGAATCCATGGTTTCCTTCACTGTATGTTCACATTCTGAAGTAGACTGACAATGCACATACATCACATTCTAACCTGCAGGGGATGTGGAAGCTGGATGTTTACTGCAGGATGTTGTTATGAACATACAGTAGAACATATGGGGCTGTGATTCACCTCGTGCTGATAGATTGTCTGGTGTTGAAGGAGGAGTGGAGATGTTTGGACCTTCAATCGTACTCTGAAGGAAATGGGAGCTCTAGTTTGCCCCCTGGACCTGGACCTGGACCCAGTAGGCTCGTTCTGCACTCCTCCTTCTGGTGATTTACTGACAGTTTATCTTAAAAGATGGATACGGACTTCTGGAATTGATCTGCGCCCGACCACGTGGATGAAGAACAGTGATGATTTCAGAGAGCTACGGCCGCTGTCTTCCAGGGGAGGAGTGCTCCTTTAGCAGAAATCCAGTTCCAGCCGCAGCAGAGTCACAGAACAGAGATAAAGATCTCTCCAGCCACTATTTTGGACCGGTCAACAGTAGCAGTGGGTGCATTCATCACCAAACTTATTGCTTTAGTGCTGCTGAGGGGAGGAAGGAAGGAGAACTATCGCAAAAAGACATCACAAAACAAAGTCGGGCCGCTCTACCTCCCATATAAAGAGGGGAAAGTGCGCTGCAACACCTCGGCTATTGTTTATTTCAAGGTTTGTTTCCTTTTGAAGCAAAGATAAGAAGCTATCCATCATGGCCTCTTGTCTGTAGCCAGAGGATTTCATTACGGTCCACACAATATGTTCACCGTTTACATCCAGTCCCGCACAAAAGCAAAGCCAAGGAACCAATTTCCTCTTTACCTTCATGAATAAGAATCTCATTCATCTTCCTCCGCCGTTTCTCAGCGCGTTCATAAAAGCGAACGAGCTGAGTGGAGAGCCATTATCAAGCTCTTCCACACTGTTCGTCCACGAGGCCGGCGCCAGCAAAAAAGAGAACGCGCTCCGCTCCGCTCTGTTGTTTCCATATTTGAGGCGAGAACCCAGCTGGATTGGAATGCTTAAAGTGATTGGCTCATCCAGAGTCTCCACTGCCGCGCTGCCGACGCCGCTGTGAAGACTTTGTTCACACGGAATCAGGCACAAACACGACACGTGCCGCCACAACCGCACACAACAATCAAACCCCCGATGATTCAGTTACAGTACACGGGAGATCGATTCCCCGCATTGTGATATCAGCACAGGCCTTCATAACAGAGCCCTGCTGGTAAGAGAGTGAGGTAGAACACGCAGGCCTGTTGTGTGTGTTCTGCAACAGTTACAGGGAATGTTGACGATTCATTTTTGGCTGAACGTGTTACCGATACCCGTTTCTCTCATTACACCTGAATCTGCCAGGGTTATAATGATTCATTCCCCGAGAGCTGCTAGATTGCGGCGAGCCTGCTCCATGTTTACTTCTGATCTTAATCTCTCGGAATGAGAAAAGTACGGCTTATTTGCTAACATTTAATGGAAACACACTTTAGTTTAACTTTGTGGACTTTTTAAAAGGTTTGCACTGCAGAAAACTTAGCAAAGGAAACACGACTGGAGACGATATGGGTTGGAACGTACACACTAGAGTAATATAGAGGTGAAAGCTCAGGGTCAGGAAGGAAAACCCGGCTCTTCATGCCATAAAGGTCAAAGGTTAAATCACAGCAGGGGTTCTGATCACGGAAAGTGTCTGATTGTAATTTACTTCACTGGTTCTTCACTCCAAGACAGGAGGCTGGAGAGGACAGCGTTGCACCTCTGACCCAGTGGACTGTAAACAGGCGGTGAGAGCTGTCAAACAGAGAATAAAGCATTTGTTGTGGATGTGAATAGCAGCTGTGAGCGGAGGAAACGGACATGTCTCTACTTATCGGAGCAGTAAAACTCCACACAAGCGCATTATGAGGGTTTGACGTCGCCGCACAATTGCCAAGACAGGTCATTGTTCCAGAGCAGTGAAAGCCTAAATGTGGGTGTTTTTTTACTTCAGCCTATTATGATTGAAAATGCTTTAGTTGGAACAAAAGGCCCTGGAGACATTTTTGTCACATGTATAAAAAAAAAGGCACAAATACCACAGTGTCACCTTGAAATGTTCCAGTTGGATTGAACGTGCTGCAGATCAGGCTCAGCTCCTCATTATGATCCATTATGCTCTCTGACAGCTCGCTCACAACCATTTCTTATGTTATTGAAAGAGACATAAAGCAGGCAGCGAGTTCAGGGCGCCGAGCCAACACAAGAAGGCCGTTTCTAAAAATATTACCAATTGAATAAAGCATAAATCAGCTGCCCGCCTCATTCAGAGTCAGAGAGAGACGGCGTCACGCAGAGATTGGCGAGTCTGCCGGCCTGTGTAATGCCTTGTTGATTATTTTCCCAAGCCCCAAGAAAATAAAACTGTCAGAGTGCATAAATCATAATTAATTATAATTAATGGAACCAATTTTGTTCTCATCATCACATAAATCGCAGAGCTCATTTTGGGTAAAAATGTCACTGCTCACACTTTGGAATTGATGGCTCCTCTGAATACACTCTGGGTATTTAATCTTCTATGTAAATGGGATGCGTTACTCGGGAAGCCATTAAAATAGAGGAAAAGTACTACAAGCAACAATACAACAATTACAGCACTAATGGAGTTCACGTTATGCTGCTAAGAGTTTGAGCTAAGCGGCGCTAAACTGGAGAGAAAGAAGGATGGAGGGAAACATTATCAAGTCAGCGATGTTCACTGGGATGTAAACACCGGAGAAGCTCGTTCACCCGGGGACAACACACACACACACACACACACACAAGCATGTAAACTGCACACTATATCAAATTTATTCCATTGGTTGTAATGTACAAGAATTATAAAGCTTGTTTGCTTTATATCTTACAGAGAAGTTGGAACCTTTTAATAAGCCATAAGTAGAAAAAAAAAGACAACAGAATTAAATTGATTTACAGGCTTTCTGTACATATCTGGCATCAGCTGTGCTCTCAAACGGCTCACAGTCACACTGGGGACTTAAATAAAGCACAGCCAACGAGCCGCTGTGGACACGCAGGAGGAAAACAGAATATGGATGATCCAGAGTGTGTGGAGGGAGAAGTGGGTGTATATATTTAAAATAAAAGAAAGAAAGTCAAATCTAAGTATTTCCCGGTCTCACAGCCCATCAGACATAATTACACTCAGGACATTTACGCTCCACTTCACTCACGTCAACAATCCACAACTTCTCAATGCAGCAGAGTAACTATAAACAAAAACAGGGGGGGGGGGGGGGGGGGGGGGCGCGCGCAATCAATCTCTCTTTCACAACAAAAGTAAAGAGAAAAACCGACGATCCCTGATAGGGAACTGCAACACTTTAAAAACTCCCGTCAATCACAGCGCCGATGACCTCGCCGTCCTTTAAGCTGACAGCAGCAGCAAAATCCTAACCGGGCTCTGCAGGGGGGAGGGGCTTCTCACTCCTTCCTGCGCTTCTTGTCGTGGTAGTCGTCCTTGGACCGGCCGCTGGTGGACGGCCTCTTGGAGCCGCCGTGCTGCTTGGCCTCCTCCAAGAACTTGTCCAGACCGAAGGGATCCTCCTCAAACTGGACAGGGCCTTCTCGCCGCTGGCCGTGGTCGGCGCCTGAGAACTCCTTGTCTGGAACAAATCTGATGAGGGAGCAGGGGAGGAGAGGGAAGACAGAGAATCAGATTGTGTCGTGAACTCCTGCAACCTCTCTGTGGTTTGAAGTTCAGCTCACTGCAGGCAGAATACACAACTGCTGAGCTCTGTCAGGGGGGAGAACACTGACACAGACACAGTTCATGATTTGTCCTTCGGGTGTCTCTCAAAGAAGGACAGGGGGACAAAGGGTTAACAAGTGAACTGCTGGAGAACGAAATACAAACTAGTGTCAGATCCAAATCATCAGGGTGTCCCTCTGGTGGACATTTGTTTAGAGAGTTTTGCTTCCATCTAACATTTCTATTTCCAAGTGATTTGCCAAACGGTGTCGCACCAAACATAAGGGACCGGCCCCAATGATGAACACTCCTGCTGAGACAGATGTCAGACTCCAGCTGGGCCCATCAGCAGAGCGTTTAGAGTCTTTATGTTTGTGAAGAGTGAGATGTGAGGACTGACTCTGGTTGGGTCGTACCTGTTGCTGTTCATGAGCGTGTCAAAGTCGTCCGTGTAGGCGTCCTTGTCTATGTTCTTGCTGGGCCTGTAGATGTTCTGGGCCATGTCTCTGCCGCTGCGGAACGGCTGGTCGTACACGTTGTAGGTCTCGTCCTCACCGCCGGCAAAACCGCTATCCATACCCTGGAGAGAGAAGGAGGAAGAGGGGATGATGGTTGGGTTAACAAACACACCTCACAGCTG
Organism: Genypterus blacodes; assembly: GCF_046128005.1. Lineage (NCBI taxonomy): Eukaryota > Metazoa > Chordata > Actinopteri > Ophidiiformes > Ophidiidae > Genypterus > Genypterus blacodes. Next base: position 105,342 of record NW_027467021.1, on the reverse strand, counting down.
GCCCGTCTGCGGTTTGGACCCCAGCAGATGAGATCTCATCTCTCATCTGGCTCCTGGATGATTTCTGCCGGTGTGTGTCCTCATTCTCCAACACAAATCACCTCAGACTTCTCCACTTAAGCCAGACATCAGATGTGAAATGAAAGTGTTTTTGTGAAGACGGGAACAGATGTTTGAAGGACCTTTACAGCGACACGGTAACTGCCATCATTTTGTCTAGGAAAGGTTTCCTCCCTCTGCAGAGCTGGGAAATCAGCCGTGTGTGTGTTTGTGTGTGTGTGTGTGTGTGTGTCTCGAGTCCCCGGCTCACTGAGCACGACGGCGGCATGTTCTCACCTTGCTCTGATTGAAGAGTCGCTGGTCGTACTGGGCGTCGCTGGAGGTGCGGGGGTTGGGCACGCCCAGAGCGATGAGCTCGCTGATGTCCCTGTCCTGGTCCCTCTGCAGCTTGGACCTGTGGCAGAGAGTCACGTCTGACGGTCAGCGGAGAGTCACAGCACTTGAAGGACGCGTACTTCCATTAAGAACGATGTTTCAACACGATGTGAGCCTTCGACTGTTTATTCCTCTAAATGTCATTTCATTCTAAGGTATTGATTAGATAAAGATCAGTTAAGCCTCATTTCATTTAAAAGGTGAAACTTATGTCCCATTTCCTCCTTGACTTTAGAAGGATTGTCCTTCAGCTCACAGTCCAAACATGAGCCAGGTGATTCAACATAATGAGCTTTCTGCCGTCTGACAGCTGGAATCATCATTCTAATGAGTTCTCATATGAATTTCACTTCCTGTTACCTTAGGGATCCTCAATTACATCAACTGATGAAACACACACACACACACACACACACACACACACACACACACACACACACACACACACACACACACACACACACACACACACACACACACACACACACACACACACACACACACACACACACACACACACACACACACACACACCTAATGCCTGTGTACACTGATGGCTCTTGCTGCATTTGTTCAGCATTACTGCAGGTCCATGAATGATTCAGCAGTAAGCTGTACATCTGTGTGAGTGTGTGTATGTGGAGAGGAGGGCTGGCTGAGTTGGTGTGAGTGTGTGTGTGTGTGTGTGTGGCGTGTTTGGAGTGCGTGTCCGGCACCTCTTATCAGGAGCAGCTCTGGAAATGTTCCTGTCATGCTGTCTCTCCTTCCTTCTGTCGTGGCGGATCTCGTCACGCTCCCTGGCCTCCCCGTCCTCACCACCTGCTGTGTGAGAGGAGGAGGAGGAGGCGGAGGAGGAGGAGGAGGGGGGGAGAGAGAGAGGAGGAAGGAAAGGCAAGAAGCAGAAAATGAAATTTGCAAAAGAAAACAAGCGGAAGGATGAGAGCGGGGGACAAAGTAAATGATGTGGAGTGAAGGAATGGACAGAAAGATGGAGGAGGAAGAGAGAAGTGACAGAAAGAGAGAAGGTGTGAGGGAGAGGAGACGTGTCATTGGAAAAAGGATGAGAGGAGGGAGAAAAGAAAAATAGATGTTTAAGGCAGAGAAAATGCAGTTTTGGAACATACTCCATCAGAATAAGAACTATTAAAAATAAACAAACTATCTTTCAAAATTCCTGGACTTTTTATCTTCCGTGGTTTCCCAGGACTCCGCCTCCTTCATGAGGTGCATTCATGTTCATTCAGAGTCTTTATAACGTATGGACACCAACACGATACACAGCATTGATTTCTTCTCCTGGAAAATGCATAAACATGAGCAGCAGGGAGGAAGGAGCAGCGTTTCACAGCTTGCTGGTCCTGTCAGCACAGTTATCACCTGTGCGTCTCACGTTCCCACAACTCGCCTGAGTCGCTGAGAAAACCACGCAGGCGTGCGGCGACTCACCTTTGTCCCCGTGGCTTTTGATCCCGGCCCTGCGGTCTCGAGCCATTTGGGCCAGCTCCCTCAGCTTCTCCTCCTTCTTCTCCTTCTCCTTCTGGGCCATCTTCTTCTCCACCTGAGCGCGCATCTCCACCGCCTCTCTGGCCTGAGGACACAGCCCACGCACAATCAGAGGCCACATTCTACACCGGACACATGCTGCTTTCATTTCATTGAAGGTGTTTGGCTATTTGCTTGTGATCCAGAGCGGTTCACAGTGGACGTATTTCTACAAGCTCATCCAGCGAGGCAAATACAGAAATACAAATTCATACAAGCCAGACAACAGAAGGGGAAACGCTCCTGTAAGGCTTCATTTAAATGTCAACAAGGCAAAGCTCTCATGCAGCAGCACATATTCAGTGGGGTCGGCGGTGCGTTACCTTTCTGTCAGCGATGTAGAGCGCCTCGGCCAGCTTGGCGAAGTTTTCATTGATGTGGACGGTTTGCAGTCCCCGGCCGTCAGCAGCCAGACGCTTGTCGAGGGGGATGGTGTAACCCTGAGCGACACCGAGCACATCAAGAGAGACGACGTGAGGAAAGAGCAGAGGGTGAAGAAGGCAGTAGGGCAAAGAAAAATCTGATTTAATGCAGAAATATCTCAAACCAAACGCCTGAGGAGAATCTGACCTGTGAGCTCACAACATGAACACGTTCGCCCTTAAGCTATAAAACGTAAACACCCTGCTCACGGTCAAAGGCTGCTTTGCTTTACCTTTGCGTTCTTCCAGTTGGAGATGCAAGGAGGAATCTTCCACTCCTGTTGCTCCTTCACAGTCATCTGAAGAAGAGGAGGAGGGAAAACAAACATTAACATCTGCCGGTCGATGCGATCAATGATGTTGATTTTACAGCGTTGACATGGGGCTGAAACGCTGAGAAGCCAATATTGTATCGCAAAAGTCAACGTTACCTTTCTGCTGGGCGAATGCATGACAGGTGCCGGGGGGGACGGAGGCCCTCTGGGGATCTTCTTGTTGATCCTTAACCACACAAACATTACATTACAGTGACTGCCTGTTAGAATAAAGCTACCCCCCTACAGGTCCAGGTTTAAGTTGCGGTTCCTTCCACTCACTTGAAGCGCGGAGGCTCCATGGGGTCTTTCTGCATCTCCACCATGCGGATCACCCTCTGCTTGGCCCCAGAGTTGAACGCCACCCCCTGCTGGGACGGGGTGTACCTGAGCGAGAGAGGGGGAGTTATGTGAACATTGTGTTAAAACAGTACCAGCAGATTTCAACTAACCAGACCCACATCCATCTCTGACTTCCTGTGCTACTTCCACACACACCTGATGTACTGTGCAGGCGCCTGTTTGTCTGCGGCTCTCACTGGCATGGCTGCGGCGATCTTCTGAGACACCTGCTTGTCCAGAGCTGCACGGGTTTTCTCCGTCAGCTACAAAGGAGGCACAAGAGGCCACAGACTGTTAGGTATGCATTAGGGTTATAAGATGTTTATTAGGTTAAAACACAACATAACGGGTAAGAGAAACTTTGTGATTGAAACCCCGTTGCTCCAGTGAAACACGCCTCACCTCTTTCACAGCCTCCTCGTCGGGCTTTTGGAGTTCCGGGGCTTCGTTGTTCAGGACTTCTTTGGGAAGCAGGTCTGTGTATTTGCTGAAGATCACCTGCACACAGAAATGATGAAGAGTAGAATAAAGATGTATGAAATGAAGTGGAACTCAGTAGGTGATGACATGTCTCTCGTGGAGTTGTTTACATATACAAACCACAAAGCTAAGTCATGGTTCTGAAGTAGTCTTATAGTTTTAGGCAGGTATGTTCTGTGTTCAGAGCTCTGTTGCCGTCTCCTTACCTTGTCCTTGCCCTGTCCTTGTCTGGCGATGGCGTCATACTTGATCTTTCCCTCCGCGTCCACCTGCACTGCCAGGGCGTTGTTGGTCTTCCTCTTCCTGCCCATCTCCAGAGGGAACTGGGCCACATGGATCTCTGGGAAAGCTCCTCCATCTCCAAAATCCTACAAAAATACAATGATTGAGAGCACATGGCAGAAGATGGAAGCAGTTTAGAGTCACGTCAATAACAGTGACTGTCTTCCATAACAATAACATGAGCTATAAAAGGATCAGAGTCATTCTTTCTGGGTGAACCTGAGCTCTTTACCTCCAAGGAGCGGGGCACCCAGCCTTTTCTGTGGCCGTATGGCGGGGGCTCTCTACGGGATGAAACCAGGGCAGTGGAGTGGGACTTCTGGGCCCGGACCTTCTCCTCTGCCTCCAGCTGGTCCTGGGACAGCTGAGTGGGCGCCGGTAAGAAACTGGACACAGCGAAAATCGCGTTAATCTCAGAGAAATGGCGGATTTGAGCATGTTGAAGTTACGTTTTCGCTAACGACACGTAGCATCTGTAGCTTCAGTTGCGCCCGACAAATACTTCAAAGACGAGACACGAGAAGCAAATAAAGTACGGAATACCTTCATTATAGCGACATTTAAAGAAATATATAATATTAAATTGACTCGTGTAACTTTTGAACACACTTTATTAAAACACACTGCTGATTCCGGGAGGCTTAGCATGCTAGCGTGGTGCCGAGTTAGCTAGCTGGCTCGCGCTGTTAGCGTTGATCCAAGAAAGCAAATGATCCCGCGCAGATCAAACACATCGCGACCGAATGTTTACGTGAAGTATACGAACGAAACGCGTAACAATTATTTTATCATAAAATGCGACATTGAAGCCCGTTCTGTCCCCATCTACAGACAAACAGGACTCGGGCCTGGAGGAAGGACTCACCTCGCCAGAGACATCTTTGCTTCTTCTCTGAACAATGGTCTGCGCATGCGCACAACGGAGCAGCCCAGCATGAAGCATGAAGGTAGAAGCAGCAAACATCTTAAACTTCACCATTATGACTCTGAATGCATGATATCGCTGAGATTTTTACCATTTGATTTTATTCGATAGGCCTAAAAATAGTGTATTTAACAAATGTGCAAGAAAACAAAATGCTTCCCCCCTGTTTTGTGTATTTGTTTTGGGTCCTCACCACATTGGTAGCTTGTATATAAGTATGTGAAGAAGAAGAAGGAGAAGAAGAAGAAGACCCTTTAATTTACCCCAACATTTTGAGCGATTCAGATTCAGACCCATGCAGTTACATTTCATGCAGTTTAACATACTGTAGGTACATGCTTTTACACACACAATGCAAAATACACACATGCAGTGGAGGTGGGCACCGTTTTATATGTACTCATGGGGGAAAAAAGGGTTTCAATGCAAGCTGAATTCTCCCCAAATTGATTAAATTTGTATGAAAGGTGGCGTAGACTGTGCCAGAGCAAACAGAGTAACAACAACAAAGTAACAAAAGCTGCACTGTTTTACTCCTACTATCTGCAATTGTTGCCATGTGACTGTTGGACACTCTGTGAGGCTTCTGGCTACATCAATAAGTGTAAGATAAGAATCCATAAATTGAGTGCTCTGTGAAAAATGCATCTCTGTAAGTGCCTCCTAATGTGATTTGGGAAAACCATCTGAGCCCCAAACAATACCAACATTTCCTCAATTATCAATCATCTCTCGTGTTCCTGTGCGGGAGTGAATGTGTTACTTCCTTCAGATTTCACTTTAAAGGAGGACATCTCGTCTTCTAGTCTCTAGGTCTCTGACAAATGACAAATCCTTCTTACTGCACGGGGTTTTTCCTCCTGCGGTGCGAGCAGTTTTCAGCTTCATCTAGTCTTCATTCCGTCTTAGTGCTAACTGATTGGCTGGTTGCGGTGAGAGGACGCCACAATGTGCCCCTGCCGACAGAGCAAAGGAGCCCTGCGAGCAAAGAGAACAGCAGCCATTATCTTCTGTTAAATAGCCAAAAGGAAATCCTCAAGCTGTTCCAGTCTCATTTTCCACTTAAGGCACTCAGCCAATTGGAGACCATAAAGCTTGCAAAATTGGTTTTGCTGTTGGAATAGGAGAATTATGGAATGTCACTTTAATAGACCCTGCTGTTATGAGTGATGAACAGCTTGACCCAGGCTATTCGGCCGTAATGACCAGTAATAAAAGTGACAAAACTCGCTGTGAATGAGTGCTACTGGTTGATCTCCTTTCTTTGCCCTTTGCTGTTCCCACATCTTGCTTTCGTCTTTGGCGTCTGCATCTTTTCCACCTTTCCATTCCCCTCCAATCTCTCTTCCTCTCCCTCGCTTCCGCCTGCAGAAGGAGGCACTCTGTCACTCTTTCAGCGGTGACATCGCTTATTAATGTGGCACGGGATAAAAGGACACGTCAGAGGAGATCAATCACAGGTTGTGGCACAGGACAAGAGAGTTTTTAATAAAGCCAATCATCTGGCTGCTTGTCTTTGTGCTGCTGTTCTGGCTTCTCTTTCCTTTGATTTGCTGGAACAGCATCTTTCCACCACTTAAACTAAAATTACCCCCCTGGGAGTTTGTAAGAGGCGCTTGTGATTTTCAGTATTTTCTGAGAGATGTTGGGAGATATTTCATATATTTACAGCAGCGTGCACAATAAGGAAATAGTTCTCTTTGTCTCCAGGCCACAGCTGACAAAGGGAGGGCGGTGCAGGTGCTGCCAGCAGGCCTTGATGCAAGCTGACATGGAGCCGGCACCGGTAAGGCAAACTCATTATTCACTCCTTTTAAAGCGGTGGTTACACATTAAAGTCGTGCCTCAGCTCCCACTAATAGACTGTGTAAGCTTGAGCATTTACTGGAAATGTATATGTATAGTCGCAGCCATACAATAGGACCATACAGATGCTAAGACAGCAGCACCATTCCTCATTCAGTGGCTATAAAGGAGTTAACGCTTCTACACACTGGCTCAGAACTAACAAACTAACAAATATCCATCCAAACTGTGATTTTTTCGGTTGTTAAGGCCAAATCCACCCATCCACTTTAATCCGTGTTGTGTTTCCAACCGCCAAATCCTGCGATGTTTTCAGCTCACGCCACCATCATGACAAGCGGCAACTCAATGTCAAGCAGTGCCAGTTTGAAGGCAAATCTGGGCCAGATCTCCTTCTCTCCTGTTCAGGCTTTTGCATATGTCACCGAACAAGGAGGACAAATCCTGACGCACATTTCTGAACTGTCAGAGATATTCATGGAGGGAAAAAAAAGGAAGCAATTACCAAGTCAGATTTCTGCAAGAATGCTCGTTCACCTGGAAATGAAAGTTACAATTACCGTGCAGACATTTAAATGAGAACTTGGCAAGTGATTTTGTATTGTTTTGCACCTGGGTGAATGTTGTGATCTTTAGTTTTCCACACCGCTCAGCCCTATACTTGCTTATATATTGTGGTTGGTTGAGGATTTGCATGGAAATTGCAGTAAGCAGATAAGCAAAGATAAGTGGTAAATCCCACTCAGCCGTTATAGAGAGAGAACCTATAAAGCAGAGCTCATTTAGCTGTCAGGCGGCTCTGTGGCGGCGCCATTTTCATCTAAGGTTAACTGAATAACTCCAGATAGAGGTAAATATAATGTATCCCTCTTTTATCTGCCTTAAAGAGGATGGTATGTTTCCTCTCCGACTCAAACACGGGCAGCTCTTGTAAAGGAATCAGCTGCCGAGCTCGGGAAATCAAAATAAAGTTTCTCTTATTCTCGCAGGTTTTCTGTTAGTGAATTTCTTCTTAAAGCCGAGCCCCACCTTGTCAGAAGTGATTCATGTCACCATCATTACCAGGTGAGCGCTGAGAGGAGAGAGGGAGGAGGGGGAGGAGAGGGAGAGGGAGGAGAGAGGGGGAGAGAGGGGGGGAGAGAGACGTGGAGGGAAGCCAGGGCCTCTCAGGCAGCTTGTAGGGACTGAATGAAAAATTAAAATATTACTTAAAGTGGGTCAGTAGCCTGCCAGTGTGTGTGCGCTTCACACACACATACACACACACACACACACGCATGCATACAAATTAAGATGCTCTGGAGGACATTTACTGCGTTAGCCACAGCACATCTGACAGAGTAGTAATAGAGGTGGTGGCATTCTGCTTATTCATCATTCTGCTGCAGTATTCCACCTGATGCAGGACTTTAGTAGCTTGTTTACTGATTATCAATGGCTGCTAGATGTTATTGGATTAGTGAAGTCTATTACTGAAGACTACATAGGAGGACATAGGTGGAGAACCACTGCTCTACAGAGAGATGGACGATGAAAGAGAAAGCGGGAGAAGATGGAAAAATGTGTTGGATGAGTAAAATGGAAGCCGGCGTATAGGGCGAGCCTCTCTTAATGGCTGCCAAACTCTCCTTAACCTTTCAAAAGTGATCTCAACCCGCCAGAGCAGATTCGCTCCTGGTTGCCAGAGCCAAAGACGGGGCAGCCGGGGTCAGCAGAGGGCTCGCACCGCTTATGAAGGCTAAGTACTGAACTCCAGACGATGCCAGGCGAATAAATGGGAGACCGGGAGACGAGGCTAAGAGGAGGAATTTAGGAGAGCTTAGAGGAGGAGGACGAGTTCACACGGTGAGGGAACATCCAGCTTTCATTCTTAATTTATTGATGTAGAATGAACCTGAAGGGTTGAAGGTCGTGACATAATCATCTTACTAAAGGCTTCATATGGCTCACACACAATCAATATGTCCTTATAAGGCAAAGACCAAACATCCAACTGTTCTATTATGATTTCAGTGGCTCTTTTAAGGAACAAAATGGAAAATGTATTTGACTTTCTTTCACATATTTGCTCCCTCATATGTGGGCTCCTCAGTTCACATGTTCACCAGTAGATGGCAGCACCACTTAAAGGTTATCAGTCTTGGGTTTTGAGCATGCACACACACACACACACACACACACACACACACACACACACACACACACACACACACACACTTTCAAGTGACAACAAAGATGCCTGCAGGTGTTTCCGTGACTCTGAGCTGGATGACACTCCATCTGTTTAGCATTAGAAAGAAGCAGACATTGAAAATGGCAAAGATGATGGGTGTGCCGCTGTGTGTGTGTGTGTGTGTGTGTGTGTGTGCCTGTGTGTGTGTGTATTCCTCTGTTAAGTGTGCGCGTGCAGAGTTCTGTGTGAGTGCCAGGGAGCACATTAGCAGAGAGCGAGTTAGAGAGCCAGCAGCAGCCAGTCAGAGCCTCTTTACACCAGCAGGCAGCCCGTCTGAGATCCTGTGGCCTCTTCTCACGCTTGGACCATCTCCACTCGTGCCGATCCCACTCAGCGGGGGGTGGGGTGGGGGAGGGGGGGAGCTGCCCTCTCATCAGCACCAGCAGTCCCCATCATCAGCCTCCCAATTTGGAGTGGAAGTCATTAATTTCCTAATCGTCACAAAATGGCTTTGTCATTCAGACGGAGCTTGTTGTTGAGAGGTGGAACACGACATGGGTTAATTAAAATGCTCTCAGCTCACTGGCAGCCTTTTACACACTCACTGAGCCGGCTGCCTGTGTTCAAATAAACAAGAGGCAGGGTTTCTCCTACTATCGCCATTTTATGCCACCTCTGTCCTGTCTCTCTCACACACACACACACACACACACACACACAGCTCTGTTTTGACACTGATGTGACCTTGAAGAATGAATGGGCAGCACAGGCAGCAGAGGCACATGGACGGACCTAAACGTGTCGCCCGTTGCAGAGCGTGGGCGTCTCCCGGCTCTGTAGATTCGTATCGCTCCTAACGTTCTGAGGCACAGCAGCACCTCTGGGAGGCGCTGAGGATTTGCATAGGAACCTTTTCACGGCTCTGACTCCATCAGTTTACACACAATTCAGTTCAAGACGTGACTGGAAATCACAAAACAGCGAGGCGACTTCTCGCTCTGTCAACAGAACACACGGCGTTTAGGAGCAGACGCCTGTGATAATGAGGCAAACTGCTGCTAGCATAACAAACCTGAGACAGGAAGTGTTATTGTTTTGGAGGCGTGTTGGCGAATTGAACCTCTTAACCCTATGAATCCATCCATTTTGTGTATTCACAGGTTGTCTTCATTTGCGGGAGGGTTCCGTCTGTCTGTGGTTCCATGCGTATCGGCGACAGACTTCTCGACCGCCCGGCTTCTTGTCGGACCACAGGTGGGAATTAAAATAGCGCTTCCTGCCAAGCGGAACAGGAGAAGCGTGCATGTTGTGCAGGTAGTAACATTAATCCACCAATCTGCTGCGGCTCAAATTTCATCTCGCTTCTCTTCCAATTTCACCAGGATTTGTAGGGACATCTTGGGAATGGATGCAGGGTTAGTGAGCGTGTGTGTGTGTGTGTGTGTGTGTGTATCTGTGTACAGTATGTGTGTAAGAGAGGGAGAGAGAGAGAGAGAGAGAAGTGCTGCATTAGGTATATTCCTATTGGGGAACTTCCAGCACAGTTCCTTCTGATTGATTTGTCGGAGCAACATGGCCGACCCCCCCCTCCACGCCGGTTCCCCATGAGCAGATCCTCACCCTCTCCTCCATCTCATTTCCTCCGCTCGCCCGCCCGCCCCTCTATTAGCGCCCTACCCTTTAACAAAACCCCACCACAGGCGAGCCGGCGTTTCTAAAATGGACCCCCTATTATCATAATAAGTGGCAGGCAGGTTCACCAGGGGACGTCTGCATTCTCCACAGTACGGGCGGGACGCGGCGGGGGCCATTCCACCTTAAATGCTTCCGACAGGTGAAGGAGACATGGAGGTGTGCAGCTGTGCTCCACACGTTCACGGGAGAAGGACACGAGCAGCTGCGACCGCCAGTGTGTGTTGAGTTTGGCTACTTAATGATTTAGGCAGCTTACAAACATAAATAAGTATAAATCTCATTCTTTAGTCTTAACGCGGCTTACAATGATTTATTATTGTGAAAAAGGAAACATTTCTTTATCCGGGGTTGCTGCTGGTTTCCGCAGCCTCCTGTTAAAGGTATTAAATTACAAATGGAGCGAGACCAGAGACGGCACATTGGACTGGGGCGAGGGAGGGGATCGTCATTTGCATCTCAGAGCCAGTCAAGGGTAACCAACCCAAATGGAACTGCCACCGCCGACTCCCCTATGGTTTTATTGGGCTCTGTGAATTAGTATTATATAAAAAGGGAAAGCGTAATATGGATTTGCAAGGCCCGGCCCACGTCAGGAGATAGCTGGAGCGGCGTAGCGCTGGAAGCCGAGGCGCCAGGGAGCACGGGGGGAAGATCACGGAGGGGGGGGGAAAGCAACGTTTCATCACGTTGGGGGAGGGGGGGGGGGTTGGTTGAACTGCAAAGTAGCCGAGCGTGACAGAAAAATACAAAGCATGAAATTAGCTACAGCTCTCCTCCTCCTCCTCCTCCTCCTCCTCTTCCTCCCCCTCCTCTCCCTCCACGTCGTTTCCTCCCCGCTGTATTTCATATTTCTTTCCGTATTTCGAACGAGCCGGCAGCGAAATGCAGATTAGATGTAGCATCAGGGGTCAACACGGGAGAAGGGTGTGTGAAATGGTCCATCCCACGTTCAGTGAAGATAATACTCCTCTTGATGAAGACGGGATGATGTCATTCAGATGAGAGCGTATATCTGATGCCCTGGATGCTGGGAGCTGAGAGGTGCTGGGTTGTGCAGAGACCAGGCGACTGTAAGTGCGACGCTGTGTACGGGAGACGACTGCACCGTGCTGCCATGGAAACGTGTCAGCTGACCTTTAACCCTTGACGGTCTGCCATTGTCACCCTGCTCGTTCTGCCACTCCGCATCAAACCAAAGGTCTAAATGTTTCAGCAGAAAATCCTTAGTTTGTGTTTATATTTCTGCCTATTTGTTTGTGTTCAGACTTGGTAGTGACAGAAAAGAACGATTTAGTTTGGCTCCATTACGTATTGAATTCTGAGACTCTACTCGGTTTTCATGTCAGTTGCGAGATGAAAGAGTGCAAACCTAAAGAGGGAGTATGGATCGTGTTGTGTAAAGGTTCAATTCCCTTTCCATCCTGACACCGTCGCACCTCCTCCCTCCTTCATCTTCCCCGCGTGACAAACCTCCGCTTGTCCTTGTCACGTTCTCACGCCGCCTCCAAAACACGTCAATTTGCCCGGGCGGCCCCGTCGGGAGCGAAGGAGTCGCTCGCTCGGCGTGGACTGGCATGACCCCGGCTCTCTCCCGCCGGATTGAAGTGTTTTTTGGCCGAGTGAACAGCGCTTCAAGGTTACGCTGAGCGATGCAGTCAAAACTACTGGCAGCCTGTAATGAGCGTTTTCCTGCGGGACGGGCGATGACTTTGTGGATGGCAGGTGATTCAAGGCCTCGGGGAGAACGGATTAGAAACTCTGCCGCCAAGTCTGACTTCAGACTAATGCAGACTGATGGAGCACACGCTTCCTCTGCGTTACGTCTATATTTGTCTTCTTCTGTCTGTTTCACTTCTCCATCCAGCTCGACTCTTATCTGCGCCTGCTTCATCCCCTCTGTCTGCCTCCGTCTGATCTCCTCCCGTTTGATTTTTCACCTCTCGCTCTTTCATTCTCTTCGTCTTTATCATCTTCCCACTCTTCACCCTCCCTGCTCTCCCTCCGCAGCTCTCCACAAACTCTCTGCTATATCTTTTTGCTCATTTTACGCTCCCTTATAAAGCGTTTTCACGTGGAGACGTCCTCTCTGATTCCTCAGTCGTATGAGATGTCATGCACAGATGAAGCGTTGAGGGTCTCAGTGGAAATAAGGGTAGAATCAAAGTGAGCTGAGTTTGAGCTGTAATGTATCAAAAAAACACTTTGCTGGCTCTCAGATGAACAAGATTACCCTCAGGAAGAGAGGAGGACTCACACAAAACACAACAAACATAAAGCCACTGTAAATACATTAGCAACAGAGATCTGGGACGCAAAACTTGGATTTATATTAATATTTTAATATTTAACAAAGAGACTCAAATCACACACATTTGAAAGTTTGTGCCCCCCTCCTACACACACACACACACACACACACACACACACACACACACACACACACACACACACACACACACACACACACACACACACACACACAGACATTGGAGGGGGCAACGCAGGCAGCCAGCAGTGAGTGTCTGTGGAGCAGGTTGGGGTTCGGTGGGTTGCTTAAAGGCACCTTGGCAGTGCCCTGAAGGTAAACTGGCAAATTTGTAGCTGCCACAATCCACACTTTTGGTCCACAGGGGACTCAATCCAGCCACCCTCTGGCTCCCAAGCAGAATCCTGTATTGATTGAGCCACGGTCACCCCAAAAGCTACTTGCGTTGGCCGGGAATCGAACCCGGGTCAACTGCTTGGAAGGCAGCTATGCTAACCACTATACCACCAACGCCATGTGAAACTGTACAATATCAAGAGAGTTCACGGTCAAATCTGTATTCTGTACCAATTCTGTTCACATTCAGAAGGATACAAAGTAAAAGTCAGTATCAGGTATACTTTAAGAACAAAAGAAAAATACAATAAGTACAGCTTTTCTCTACATGTACATTCTGTACATACATGTATTTCTGTACATACATGTATTTGTATCTGCATAGAGATTGTAACTAGTGTGTACTTGTGTGTTTGTGCCGTAGACGTGGACATGTTGACACCAAAGATCGAGGAAAACTTGCGTTAACGTTTGTGATGTTGACAATGAATGACGGCTCTGCGTCATAGGTAGGCAGGCGAGGCCCGCACACACACACACACACACACACACACACACACACACACACACACACACACACACACACACACACACACAGAATGTTGTGTACCATTGAAGCCCCAGTGCTGCTCTCTGTTTCACACTCTAGGCTCCTTAGGCCACTCCATGTCACCTCACACACTCTAGCGATGCGGCCTCCTCTCTCTCTCTCTCTCTCTCTCTCTCTCTCTCTCTCACACACACACACACATGCGGCGGCAGTAAATGCTGCACTATGAGGATTGTGGTCCCGAGCAGCGTGGCAGAGATAAGTGATAAATCTTGGAGCGGCGTGATGTGGACACTTCATCAGGCTGTGCGTTTGCTGAATATGCCCTCTGTAATATCCAACTAATGAATGCATCACTTGCCCCTCATTGTAATTAATGTCACCAGAAGAAGAGAAGACTGTGGAGAGATAGGGGAGGAGAGAGAGAGAGAGAGAGAGAGAGAGAGAGAGAGAGAGAGAGAGAGAGAGAGAGAGAGAGAGAGAGAGAGAGGAAAGAGAGGAAAGGGAAGGGGGGGAATGTTAGAAATGAAAATGAGGCGCTAGCAAGCCTGAAAGGAAGATATAATTTAGTATCTCAAATAGTGTTAGATAATGGTATTAATACTAGAGCTGGGGCTGCCTCTTCTGGCAGCATGTCAATGCTTCTAAAGAGAAGATTCCTATAATTTCCGATGGTTTGGGATAGAGCACAAAAAACAAGGATTACACAGCAGACTGGAATATGTGACCTCATGAGCTGAAGCATGCTACAAACAACTGAAGAGCACAAAGACTGCTCAGCTCTATTATCTGTGTTTATTTACAGTATAATAAGAAGAAGAACGTAAACAAGCTCTAGGCAGGCAGGTAAGTATGGGACGAGTGTGTGGATGTGGAGGTTCAAGAGCGACACCTAGTGGGCAGGTGAGGGACTGAATCAACCAATGGCGTGAGCGAAGAGGAGGGAGAGGAGGGAGAATAAGAGGATGACGCACTCAAATGACCTCTTATCTCAATTTCAGGCTTCACATCACAAAAAAGCTTTAATTTCAGCTCCAGCCTGTTTGTTGTTTTCTATCTATCCACTCTAAATTCTTATAAAGCGGCTCATATCCCCGGCGCCTCCCTTGTGTGGCACTCTGGTGTAATATTCAAGGTCAAACTCTGCTTGAATAATTATGTTTCCCTCCCATGTTTTGAAAAGAAGCATTGGTTGATGTCAGGATATTGTGTGTCCATACACAGTGTAACGTTCTGCGGTGTTGTCAGATGATACAGGGGTCTAATCTGGTTTACTCCATCTGGCTGAATATCAGGTAGCATCTTAGTGTTTTCAGCTGACAGGCAGGGCGACGGTCTTACGTGACGTTATCAGATACGGGAACTTTTGCTTTGTGTGCAAGTCTGTTCTGGAAATGTTCTCAGTCTGGCATTCCAACGTCGCACGTCTCTGTCTGCTTAAGCTTTACTTTCCCAGAAGGTTTGTCGCGGTCGGCCTTGGAGAGAGAGAGAGAGAGAGAGAGGTAAAATATGGTAATGGATGAGTAAGCGGTGCGTTTTGGAGGCTGTACTGGAGAGCAAGAGCAGCACAGGTGTAACAAATAACATTAACGGCAGCTCTGTTCTGTTCCTTAATGAGTCGCCGCTGTAATTACTGTCATCTGTTCCACCTGTGTGACGAGTCTGAGCGTCCCACATCAGAGGGCTGTCAGCGATCACATCAACCTGGTGGACATCTTGATTGATCAGCGTCGTCACTCGTCTCTCCTGCAGAAGTTCACTTTGACACCCTTTGTTATGATCGTGGCAGAAACAGCTGCATTGTTTAACGCGGTGCAGTTTTCACGCTACAGCACATGCACGCACGCACGCACGCACACACACACACACACACACACACATACACACACACACACACACACACACACAGGGAAACATCAATGTACGGTTGCACCTCAGCCCAGTTAACTGATGCAAGCGGAGCAATTTCCCCCGCCAGCACCCCCAGGGCTCAGCTGTATCTAAACCCCAGCGCACCTCTGATGGACATGCGTGATGCATTTCCTCGCCTCTTAAACGGGTTGCAACAATGCATGCTTCAAAAAAAAAAGAACCCTCTGGGAAAATGCTACAAATTAGAGGCGGAGGGCCGGAGGAGAAACACCAGCGGCTCTGGGGAACGAGCGCTCTCACCCCCGCCCCACGCTCTGCTCTGTTTGCATTAAAAACAAATTTCTCCGCCGCTGAAACCCGAAGCCCCCGCTGATCAATGCCGCCTTAATTTGAGAGCATGGATTATAATAGAGGCATTAGCTTCCATTGATTAGAGCTCAGAGGGGCCGGTTCCAGTATGAATGGAGAGTCGATAGAAACATCGCTCGAGACCGGAGGCCTCCACAAAGACCTGCGGACCCCCTCCAGGCCCCCCCGCCCCGCCCCGCCCCCCCAGCCCCACCTGCAGGGATGTGAAATGTCAAGAACAGGCCCGATTCATGAGGCGACTTGACATTAGTTTGTTGTGGCGCCTTAAGTTCATGCATCTGTAAACAGAAAGGACAAAGACATTATGGATGTGAGTTTGTGTTGAATCAAACTGGGATGAGACGAGGAGAACATCCACCCTCCCCCAGGTTTCCAACGGGGCCAATCAGAGCAGCTGATCAGGGGTTCAAACAGCCAATCGGATCTGTCATCACATTCCGATCCTGCCTATGGGAACACGTGGGGAGCGGTAGTGATGCTGTGCCTAATAAAGTGCCAAAGTAGTGTAAAGAGAGTAGTTGGGAGAAAACTTTGACTAATTCTTATTTAGCAGCATTATTATGGAAGTTCTCGGCTTCTTTAATGTAAGTTTCAGGCGCCTCCACCATAAGATAAGAAGCATTTTAATGACGTACTGTCCTATAAGCTCACTGACATCAGAGACAGTTTGGTCAGCCGATCTGATTAACGAAGAACAACAAAAACACCCGATTGTGTTTATCTGTTAGCTGCACATTGCTGCTGCTGCTGCTCACCATCTGCCTCGGCCATTTGAACCCCAATTAACTCTCTGGAATTGGATGTTTCCGTCCTCAGATTATTGTTTATCTGTTTCCCGGCTCCACTCTCTCTCTCTCTCTCTCTCTCTCTCTCTCTCTCTCTCTGACTCCATCCTGGCCGCAGAGCCGCCACCTCGCTCCAAAACAAAACCTGCTTTCTTTCATTTGCGTGGCATAAACAGGACGTGTCATCGCTCGGACAAAGCTAAGACGAGGAGGAAGAGGAAGAGGAAGATGCGTTTGGGTTTAGAGCCCTGCTGCTGCTGATGATGATGACACTCCTCAGATCTCTGGCATGTAGTTGTGGTTTCGTTTCTTTGAAAGCACACACACATATAGCGTTACCAGTGCCCTCATTTCCCTTCTTCCTCCTCCTCCTCCTCCTCCTCCTCCTCCTGTGAAGCATGAAGTAATAGTGGCACTGCGAAAGTGCTTATCTTGCTCTTTCATTTCTCCGTGGAACATTCACACACACACACACACACACACACACACACACACACACACACACACACACACACACAGCCCCCATGCTGTGATGCTTCGTGTACTGACGCCGCCATGACATCTTCCAACGGAGACTTTTCCCAGGCTCATTGCTAAATATGGCCTTCATGTGGGCCGGAGACGGAGGTAAAGCAGCTGGAGAGAGAGAGAGAGAGAGGGAGAGAGAGAGAGAGAGAGAGAGAGGTGGAGGGCAGGGTCGAGTTGGGAAAGGTGAAGCAGGGACAAACGGCGCTTATGGGAATGAGGAATGTGAGGGGATGGGTTTAGGGGGCGTGAGCAGGGGTGAATGGTGTTGTCATGTTTTGTAAGGCTCAGGGGGGCCAGAGGCTAATTTGACGCCGCGAGGGAAAACGAGGAGGATGGAGGAGGAGGAAGCGGTGGGCGGGGCTTTACGGCGAGGAGTGGAGCCCGGTGCCGGATTCAACCAGTCAGTATTCTCACAGAAAGAGAGAGAGAGAGAGAGAGAGAGAGAGAGAGAGAGAGAGAGAGAGAGAGAGAGAGAGAGAGCAGCAGGTGTGTGACGTCAGCGACCTGGACGAGGTTAAATTCACCTCTGGGTCTGATTCCAAACCTCTGTGCTGCCTTAAAGCTACAACACAGAGCTCTACAACAAAACAAGAGAGGAAGAATCGTCCCTAATCCTCATTAAAGCTGGATGGGAATCCACAAACTGAACATTCTCCCGCCCCCCACAGTTAATACCTGATTTGGAATAACCCTGAGGAACAAAACTCCCAAAAAAGTCCTGAATTTTCCACAAGATGAAATTCCCGATGAAGTATGACTAGGATCTTTGTTCATAACAGAGGAAACTTCCAGGCTTCGTCTCTGTGTTCTTACAGTCTGAACAGCCTGCTCAGTCACCTCAGGGTGCTCGCCCCCAAAACAAAGACACGCCTGGAGATGTTTGCCTTTTAGCAAGGCACTCTCTGCTCCTGACTAAGTGTCCCTGCTCCGTCTCTCTCCTCTCTCCTCTCTCCTCTCTCCTCTCTCCTCTCTCCTCCCTCCTCTCTCCTCTCCCCTCTCTCCCCTCTCCCCTCTCCTCTCTCCTCTCTCCCCTCTCCTCTCTCCTCTCTCCCCTCTCCCCTCTCCTCTCTCCTCTCTCCCCTCTCCTCTCTGCTCTCTCCTCTCTCCTCTCTCTCCTCTCTGCTCTCTCCTCTCTCCTCTCTCCTCTCTCCTCTCTCCTCTCTCTTCTCTCTTCTCTCCTGTCTCCTCTCTCCCCTCTCTCCTCTCCTCTCTCCCCTCTCTCCCCTCTCCCCTCTCCCCTCTCTCCTCTCCTCTGTCCCCTCTCCTCTCTCCTCTCTCCTCTCTCCTCTCTCCGTGGTTTACCTGCTCTTTCAGCTCTGCATTATGCAAGTGCATTATGAAATGCTTTATTATTAATTTAGACAATTTGTTGTTGCATAATGAATGTCCTCTGTAGATGAAGCGTCTCACTTCTGCTACATTCCACAAACACAGACAAATTCTTTATTCAAATCATAACTCAACGCTGTTTCTCCTTTGTTAGTCCTCATTCGCTCTCTCTCTCTCTCTCTCTCTCTCTCTCTCTCTCTCTCTCTCTCTCTCTCTCTCTCTCTCTCTCTCTCTCTCTCTCTCTCTCTCTCTCTCTCTGTGCCTGTCTCTCACTCTGTCCCTCCATCTCTCCCTCCATCTCACTGTATCTTTCTCCCTCTCTCTGCCTGTCGGTCTGCCTGCCTGTCTGCCTGCCTGCCTGCCTGCCTGTCTGTCTGTCTGTCTGTCTGTCTGTCTGTCTGTCTCCCTCCGTGTCTCCCTCCGTGTCTCCCCCCCCTCTCCCTCTGTCTCAGGAGGGCTCATTCTTCCGAGCTTATTTCCCATGAGCCTTTGCTGATTGTCTGAATGCAATCACCCTACGCAGCTGCCATGGTGACAGGTAGACTGTACTTCTGCTCCCAGCACAAATTTGACAACCCATTTGATGACATAAGCAGAATAAATTGTTTGAGTATGCCTGCCTATGCCTGTGTGTGTGTGTGTGTGTGCGTCTGAGTATGTGTGTATTCTCCCCTAATGTATCTAACTGGCTTATGCTTGCCACAAAGCGCAGTGTTCCTCCCTGTGTGTTGTGTGTGTTGTGTGTTGGGGCTTATTGCATCAGGAAAGCAGGGCTACAGTAAAGTTAGATGTCAGTTTGTCAGCATGATGCCTCTGAAGGGAGATCAGGTTTTCCAGTGAATTGAGGTTTGAGTACGAGTGCCGTCTGTCTGTTTGCCTCTGTATCTCCTCCCTGAAACCTCTCGGAGGAGCGCCGGATGCCCTTGCTCGTGTCACGGCAATCTGTTTTGACAGACCGGGAGAAGATGTTTGTGTTTGATAGCGAGGTGCCGCCTTCCTTTCAAGAAGAAGAAGAAGAAGAAGGAGGGGGAAGAAAAAAAAACACAGAGAAAAGAAGAAATAGGAGAGGAAATTGGATGACTTTTTCCTCCCGTGTGGTTCGGGGGCCCTGCTAAGCGGCGGATCACCCCGAGCAGAAAAACATACACGCCTGAGTAGATGATGTCATCCTCTGCTGGCTCCCTGCGATTGGGAGGCTGCCAGCTGGTTCAACATTGACGGCGCCAGAGTGTATTACAGAGAACAACACCTGAAAAACTTCCAATTTCACACCACATAAAACTGTATATCAAAGAGCTAATTACCATTTCATCTCACGTCCGACTCCGTAGCGCCGCAGGCAGTGGAGCCTCGGCGATATAGAGTCGGCTCTCCTCCCCCGACGTGGCCTCCGCCGGCACGGACGCCCCAGCGAATTAATCGAACCCGTCTCCCCTCCGCCGACCCTGGACCGAAGCCACTAACGCCTCCTCCACGTCTTTCACTCCCTCGCATTTATAATCCCCGTCCCTCACTTTTCATTTCCTTTTTCCCTCCCCGTCTCTTTTTGCTTCTTCTTTCATTTCCTTTCCTCCGCTTTACCTTTCACTCCCTCTATATTTAATACCAGCTTGCAGCCTCAGTCAGGAGAGTAAATGTCATGCAAACTGCCCAGACGTGAAGCTCACCATCTCAAAGCCATTTGGAAGGAAGGAGCGGTAGCCCTGGCGACGGCTGTTTAACGTTTTCCTCCGGCGAAGCGGCGAGTTGGCAAGCGAGCGAAGGAAGCGGCACAGTCACTTCCTCTTCCCCCGCTCTGCGGATCGGTGGCAGTCTGGCTGAGAGGAGTCTGTTGGCCCTCGCCTCGCGCATCGACTCGGTTCAAGATGAGGCAGAAGAGCTCTTGTGAGACTTTACAGGGGATGAAGATGATGCAATAAGGAGCCAATAACACCCACGGGCCCAAACATCACCGCTGAGCAAGGAAATAAAAGCAGCCCAGGGCGCCGACGCTGCTCACTTAATCTGCACCCTCAGCTCTTCCACACGTTATTTATCATATATATATATACTTTAGATGTCTTTGCCACAGGGAGCCCGGGTTAGGAGCCCAAGGTTCCAGGGGTAAACAAGGTGGCAGCGAGTGAGGGGTCAGCACATGGTGTCTCCTGGTGCAACACCTGAGTTACATCACCATTTTAAGTATGTAGTGGCGCCTTTTTAGTGTCAGTCTGTGAGTCATTGTTGCTGCTGTGGCGCTTACATCAGATTCCACCAGCAGGAGGCGCTACAGAGACGCTGTGTTCTTCATACAGCACCGATTTATGAGTGTGTGAGCCTCCTGTCCTGCTAAAAGATGTGATAAAGATGAGGTCGTCCCTGCTCTCACCTCCACTCAGGCTGAAGCCTTTTGGGTTCATGAAGCTCCGCCCCCTCTCATCGGCCTGTCAGGGATGTTGTTGTATCGCCTTGATGTGCGCCTGCGTCCGCTTCGACTTGGCTGTGCACTCTGGCAGGTAGATTGGTTATGTTTGTGTTTAAACACAGTGTGTGTGTGTGTGTGTGTGTGTGTGTGTGTGTGTGTTTGTCTTTTATACTTCCCCGTATCCCAGGGGAGCAATTTCCCCCCACGGTCGAGCAAAATTTGGCGGTGATAACACGCACGAGTGAGAGAGAGAGGAGGGGAACGCTCCTGATCAAAACAAAGAGAGGCTCCACTACTGCCACTGTGTCAGGAACACAGAGCCACACACACGCACACACACACACACACACACACACACACACACAGCATCGCCGCTCTGGAGGACCACGTTTGGAACGGAAGCGCTCTGTAATTTTTTTTTTTTTGTAAACTTTTCTTATTTTTCCTCTCTCTCTCTCTCTCTCTCTCTCTCTCTCTCTCTCTCTCTCTTCTCTGTTTCTCTCTCTCTCTCTCTCTCTCTCTCTCTCTCTCTCTCTTCTCTGTTTCTCTCTCTCTCTCTCTCTCTCTCTCTCTCTCTTCTCTGTTTCTCTCTCTCTCTCTCTCTCTCTCTCTTCTCTGTTTCTCTCTCTCTCTCTCTCTCTCTCTCTCTCTCTCTCTCTCTCTCTCTTAATTGTCCACCGTAGCTGGGAGCATGGAGGGACAGATGACGTAATTCCTCATCCTGCCGTGCCTTGATTGGCTCACTCAGGCGGCCGCGAGGAGGAGGGGCAGGGGGAGGGGCAGGGGGAGGGGGTTACCATAGGTACACAGAGGTATGTGGTGGCAGGCGCTGCCTATTTCCACGGGTCATTGCTTTCAATATACACTTACACATATATAGATAGAGAGCGGAGTGACAGATGAGTGCAGGTTATGTCCTCCTCCTCTTCTTCCTCACTTCCTCTTCCTCCTCAGAGCTCATTTTCTCGGCAAAAATGGAGAAAATGTTTCCATCAACGGCACTAAAAGCACAAAGCGAGACCCTGAACCCAACGCCGGCGTAGTAAATAGGAAAGTAAATAATTTCTCACACACACAGACGCGTTGATTCATGAGGTTTACACACACACACACCTGTTAGGGCGAGGCAGGGAGCGAGCGTTCCACCAAGCTGCTCGCCGTGGAAATGAAATGGAAAAGTAGAATTCTTTAAAAAACACTTTAACCTCACAGCAGAGAGGGAAACTTGATTTGATAACGTTTCGATTTCCAATCAGAGCGTCGTTCCTTCACTCGATGCGTTTGGAGTCTCAGACCGCCGCACGTTTGATGAATTCCTTTAAAACAATGGCGTCCAGTGCCGCCGACGCTGCACATGCATAATGGATGAGAGCGCACCTGTTCAGATCAACCAGAATTTAACAGATCGTGACGAGGGAAGGAGGGAGGAAGAGCAGACGGGAGGAGGAATTAGCATGCAGATTTGCCTCTAATAGCGGCGTTGTGATCGGATTTAAAAATGAATGTTTACTGCATGGAAAGGTTGGAAAAAGCACCTAAACACACCATTTTCCCCCTGTTTTTGCTTTTTCTTCTGCCCCTCTCTGCAATCTCACTGCCGCAAAGAGATACAAGGGACAGAGAACGAGCGGAGAGCAGATAAAGAGACAAGGAGAGAGAGAGAGAGAGAGAGAGAGAGAGGGAGGAGGAGGGCAAGCCAGGGTAGCAAGAGATAGAGAGAGGGAGGAACAGAAATAAGTGATTGCGTAGGAGAGAGGGAGAGATAAAGAGAGGGAGAAGGGTAAAGAGCTGCAGAGAGGGGAAACGTACTACACCAGGGCTCTCTGTGTGTGTGTGTGTGTGTGTGTGTGTGTGTGTGTGTGTGTTTGTCTCCATCTCTCTTGATTCACAGCGGTGTTACATAACGTCAGACAACAGACCTTGGCTTTATGTAACACACACACACACACACACACACACACACACACACACACACACACACACACACACACAGTCCATCTCTCGTTTGTTCTTGAATTGAAAGAAACAGAGTGGAGTCAGCTCAGGTCTTGGTTTCTCTCCCAGGGTGCAACGTTTCACTTGAAGCATCGGAGTTTAAGCTTTTATTCCGTAGCTAATCCTACAAACACTTCCAATTCATTCATATGCATTCATTGCTTTGGATGGCGGAGCTTCTTAACGGTCCTGCAACCTTAAAAGGAAATCCACATTCCGCAGGGTTCATTGGGGGAAAAGGAGCGATATCATTAACCACGCCGCTTTGCAAACCAACGCCGCTCATCAATTATACAGGAGGGCTGCGGCGGCGGGAAAAGCTGACGGAATTCAATCATGTAAATGACTTTACAGTACATCAATAGCAAAACAAGTAAACAGCGGCCCGCTGTGGGAATGTTAGCGATATTAGAGCCTGAGCTTAAACGGAAACTCCATCCCGTGCTGCGGATTTGTTTGCAGTTCTGAATTTACGACAGACTTTAGATGTAATCAGTCGCTCAGCTGTGTGTGTGCGTGTGTGCGTGTGTGTGAAGCTCATCACACACACGATGGTACGACCTCGTGTGTCAAGTGTTTGGTAGGTGAGGGCCGTGCAGCTGAACTCTGTAGCCACTTTAATAGCTCCATTACTCTCCCGCTCACATGTCACAGCCATCCAAGATCTCACAATCAGGAATCCTTCTTTTATTTATGATCCGTCTCTGCTGGAGCTAACGGAGACGTTTGGAGATAAAGAGAGTGAGAGAGGAGCCGGAGCTGCACACACTCTGAACCCAGCCTTCCATTTCTATATATTTGAGTCGTTTTGATACTTTGAGGGAATTTCCTGACACCAGGCTGCGCTTCAGCAACGGCCACGCAGTCTGAGAACCGCTCCTCTAATGCAGACACATGCCAGCAGCTCACACACACACACACGCATGGACGTGATGTTCGATGTGCAGCAGGAAAGAGACGAGCGGCAGAGCGATAAAAGATCCTTCAGCCGTCTTTGCTGAATAATCAACAAACAAAACTAAATCCATACAAGTGTTGGCATGAATATGGGGCCTTTGTAGCGCTTCATTATGAGAAACAGCTGAGTGTAAACGTTGTGTGTGTGATAGCGGCCCTTCAGAGGAAGTGGCTGCCCTGCAACAACCAAGGCCCTGCAGTTGTTTGTATTGAAATTAAGGATGCTGCTGTACATCTACAGAGCTCCTCCTCCTCCTCCTCCTCCTCCTCCTCCTCCTCCTCGTCTCTTCCTCTCCTCTTGTCGGCAGCAGCTCTCAGTGTAATCTCCGGCCCTGACACACACACACTCACACACACGCACACATGCAGATTTGTGTGCGCACAGACAAACGCACGCATATTCCCTGTGAAATCCCTTTAGCAGGAAGCACATGGCATCTTCAGCACGCGCTGCAGCGACTATATATAGAAGTCATCATCGTCGGCTTTCAGCCCCCCCATCTCCCTCCCCCCTCCCCCCCTCGTCTATTCTCCCCTCTTCTTCTTCTTCTTCTTCTTCTTCTCTGTATTAACCGCACCAGTGGTTTTCTTTTCCTAAAGTGCTTTCTAGCCGGACAGCCCATCCTCGCTGCTGCCCTTGGAAAGGTTACGCGCATGTTTCATTCTTCTCCATTTTGTCCCGTCCCCTGCAGAGAGAGAGAGAGAGAGAGAGGAAGAGGGGAGGGAGAGGGGAGAGAGAGGAGAGAGAGAGAGAGGGGGGAGAGAGAGAGTCTGTCCCTCCTGATTGAGAATGATTAAAAGCAGCGGGTTGTCACACCCTGCTGGTAGTGATGACACGACAAAATTACAGCGTGTAAAAGACAGTGGGAGGAGGCAGAGAGCACCAGGGAGAAAACACAGGGGGGAGGGGGGGGGGGGGGGAGAGAGAGAGAGAGGGTGGGGGGACGACAATCCAAAACCTGTTTCCACAAATTGATGTGGAGCGCAGCCTGGAATCCCTGGCGTCTTTAGCCGCCCCGCCCCCCCATAAACCCCATCAGTTGCCTCATTATACGCCAAATGACCTCATTATCTCACAGAGAAACCAACATTTCTTCTTCCCCCCCCCAGACAGGCAGACAGGAAGCTCCCCCTGGTCCAGGGTTGAGCTGGACGTATCAGCTGGACGTCGTTGATGTTATTGATTTATCAGGAGCTCTCTGATTTGACATCTGGGCTTCATGTTAGCAGAGGAATGTGGACGCTTGCTGAAGCGTGCGTGCTTCCCTCAGCTCTGGGGTTAGGAAAGGAAATAAGCAGTAAAACAGTAATTAGATTAGTTTAAGGGTGGAGAGATTAAAGAACATTCCACTGAACATATAGAGATGACATCACAATAATAAGAAGCTCCACTCACTGATCTACTGAAAGAAAAACTGGAGATTAAGCTGAAAGTTCACCAATCTGCGTCTGTCGCCATGCCAACATAAAAGTGAACATTGTTCCATAACACAAAAGGAACACAGATTTCTACTGATATGCACGTACGTACAGGATGTCTCCTCTGGCACGGCAGGGACACGCTTTCCTTTTCCAGTCAGCGTTCAGCGTGACACCTGAGTCACCGCATGGGTCACACTCACGCTCAACCGCGGCTCAGGACTGGGGAACGTGAGGTGACGTACACAGAGAGACATACGCGTCTTTTGCTGCCTGCAGTTGAATAAACTTCCCCCTGTGTCCTGATTCCAAATGGTGGTTAATGAATGCACCAATGTTTGCAGAGTTAGCGAGCTAATTAAGCGACCACATGTCTTACCGCAGGCTTCGAAGGGAATCGACACATGGTGATTGTTTCATACGCTGCTCCGCGCCTTCTTACGGCCATCTGTCATATTAGCGATCTTAAATACATATCGCACGGCTGATTCAGGCGATAATGTGTTTACACGCGCCGCAGAGGCTTTAAGGGATTTGTTTTCCCCTCACAAAGCAAACAACGGGGTCGGGTCGTAGTGTAAGTCTCTGACCTCAGCCACAATCAGCCACACCTGCTGACGATGACCTCACCTGGGCTGCTTCAGTGACGCTGCATTCAGGTGCAATGGGAAAGTAGTAAATCCCAAAATCAACACCGGCACAAGTCGGTCTGAGAAATCCTAACCTCTGAGTTGTAAATGTAACCTTTTCCTTTGCAACCTACTCGCGACCTTTGAACCTTTGGCGTAGGGAGGAATAAATCTGA
This sequence comes from Genypterus blacodes, assembly GCF_046128005.1. Classification (NCBI taxonomy): domain Eukaryota; kingdom Metazoa; phylum Chordata; class Actinopteri; order Ophidiiformes; family Ophidiidae; genus Genypterus; species Genypterus blacodes. The sequence goes on along the minus strand of NW_027467021.1, from coordinate 79,311 downwards.
AAACACCCAAAACTATTTCTGTATTTCTGTACAATAAAGACCTAAATCAACATTATAATCCTCTTCACGTCCATGTTTATACTTCAGTGTTTAGGTTGTTGCTTCTAAGACGTGATTGACGCACTGAACTCATTCATACCGCTTTACAAAATGGGGTTTACCACCTTTCTCACGAGCGCCTGAACGCAGCACTGTGTTCTGTTTGCTCCACATGTTCCTCCCTGACAGTGAGGAGTGATTTCCAGTGATTTCTGCTCGATCCTCAGCCTACAGGTGAGTCTGCTTCTTCTATACCTGTTCTTTGTCCTTTTACTTCCTGTTTTGATCTTATCTCGCCTCACGTTCCTGACCAATGAGAGGTCACACAGCGTTTGCTCATCACTTCTACTTCCCTTTGAGTTTCTTTCTGGCGTGAAACCAAAACAAAGTCACAGATAAATGCAATAATGGAATGATTAAGTCTCTGATCTGATTTGGAATAAATCAAATGAAGCACAGGTCTGAAAAGTCCCTGCGGAGAGTGTGTGTGTGTGTGTGTGTGTGTGTGTGTGTGTGTGTGTCCACCGCTCCCACGTTAACATTTAAATCGCACCTCGCTGCAGGCCCCGAAAACCAGCAGCAGAAATGTCAGCGGTGCCGAGACGGCGAACAAAGCGGCGCCTCTCGCTCCCGCCCCTTCCTGGATGGGAAAGTGTGTAAAGCTCCGTTTTGCATTTTAGAGAAACGCGGCCCAGGCAAACTCACACAAGCGCACATAAAGAATCGCCCGCGTGACGCCTGCAAATATGACATCGTGCCTCGAATAAAAGTCAACACCTCAAAGGCTACACGCTTTACCTCACACACACACACACACACACACACACACACACACACACACACACACACACACACGCTCCAGCCCAGCGGCCATTTGTGGTTTGAGCAGCATGTACCCATCAAATCCTCTCTGCTACCTCACCCACACACACACCCCTCCATCCTCTCTCTCTCTCTCTCTCTCTCCCTCTCCCCCCCCTCTCTCTCTGAGCCTATATCACAGGCATGACAGACAGCTCTGGGGCCGCCGTGCTCCCTCAGCCCCGGAGGTCCGGGGCGGCGAGTAACGCTGATGTGAGCGCCATCAGACGCCGTCGGCCTCTTTAGAAAGCAGTTTTCCCCCTAAACAGAGAGGAGGAACTATTTATTTCCCAGCATTTCTAACACAGCGGCTGCTGGTTATTAAGCCGTCTGACACGGCGGCGGTAGTTAAACTCTGACACTCGCTCACGCACAAGCTGACGTCAGCAAAGTGTGTGATTAGTTTTTTCCTATTAGTCTAGATTTGGAGCCTGGGAGCGCCGTTGGAATCCTTCGCCGTCCCAGCGTCCTACAGTAAACAACTTCTCATGTGACTTTATTTGAAGTAACCACGTTTGGGATGCGATAAGCAAGCAAGTCTGAGATTCGATTCGCTTTACAAAACAGCACTTATCTGATTACCGACGGCACAAGTTAGCAATCAGAAATATGACTGCGAGGCACATGAGAGCTATTCCTGGAACGCTTTATTAGTTTTTCTTGCAATTCTACCTTTATGAGCTCTCGAGCCGCGTGCGTTGCCACCGAGTGCCTGGCAGAAACAGCCGCGTTCCTCCCAGGGTTCCTCCCTAAATGAACACGGAGCGAGCGAGGTGCGAGCAGATTGATTTGGCGCGCGAGCAAGATAATGTTTAATCCGTGAAAGAAAAGATGTTAATCTGTTATTTATGTTGATGACTGTCAGTCCCCAGCTGGATCTGCTCTCCTATTCATAGAGTTGAGACTGAGACTTCTCGCCTCAGCTGCTCTATGCGCCGTTAAGGGCATGATTTACATGCTGGGCTCAGATCTGCTGTGTGTGTGTGTGTGTGTGTGTGTGTGTGTGTGTGTGTGTGTGTGTGTGTGTGTGTGTGTGTGTGTGTGTGTGTGTGTGTGTGTGTGTGTGTGTGTGTGTGTGTGTGTGTGTGTGTGTGTGTGTGTGTGTGTGTGTGTGTGTGTTTAATGTATGAGTGTGCAAGCATGTCAGTGTGCCAGAGAGGGAAAGAATTTTTTGCTTTGGCCCGTAGCGCTGAAGAAATGCATGAATGTATGAAGAGTATGAGTGTGTGGCGCCGCTGCTCTGCGTGTGTGTGTGTGTGTGTGTGAGTGTGTGTTGTGCAGTGAGAGGTGATGGCCGTCAGCCGAGGTATATTTTTACTTTACTCAGAGCTGCAAAATTTCTCTCTTTACCTCTGGTTTCCTGCTTCCAGTGCTGATCCATCACTTTGAGTGTGAAAGCAGTGAATAGTAACCGTAGTAACTGTACGCCATAATGCCCTGAACCAACCTACTTACAACACATGTTAACACCTAATGCTTCACACTTCACCGGTATTTATTGTTGCTAAAGCTCAGTGACCTTGCAGCATCTGATATCGTAAAGTTTCTCATCTAACGTGTCGGCGTTTGTTACATTATCCTGTTCAGTCGCTGTGAAAATTGAACTTTGCCCTTTGAGAAGTGAACGAGGCTACGACACAACAACACACGCACACACACACACACACACACTGAGCTAGCTCATAAAACAGTCCTATTACCAGCACTGTGTGTGTGTGTGTGTGTGTGGTATTATTTATCAAAACTTTCCATATAAATAAATTGATTCATCAACTGATTTGGGCTCGGATGAGATTTCCGCTGACACATACGAGTCACATCTAAGTTTTAAAAATCCCTCAGCTTCCATTCTGCTGTAATTTACCCTCAGAATGAATGAAGTGTGATTTGGTTTAATGAATAGTGGATTGGGTGGATTGAGGAAATTAGGATCACATCAACCGACACCTCTTTCAAGGCAAACGCTGATTGAGAACGCTTAGCGAATGACGAATGATGAATGACTGAGCGATTGTGGCGGTGTGATGTAATGCGGCGGCATGTTTTATGAGTCACCCACCGTGTTTTGTAGCTCAATCCACACCCGGGGAAAATCTCACTCTCGCCTCTTTGCTCCCACACGGGAAACCACCAGCAAACTACCGCCAGCTTTCATGTCTCACATATGAGTCTCTTGAGATTAGGCCATCACACACACACACACACACACACACACACACACACACAGCATTTTAATGTTTGTTGTGTGTGTGTGTGTGTTGCATCCCCCGCCCCACACAGCCACACAATAGAAGCTTTCCAGAAATATGGAAATGCAGTAAAAGCGCGGTGCTAAAGAGATGAGGGCTGTGAACCCATGTGTCAAAATGAAGTAGTATGTTGTGAGCGATTTTCTCGTTGGGAGCAAACACCTAATAAAGCCACTGCATGCAATCATTTAGCCCCCTAAGTAAACACACAGGAGCATAATAATTGTCTCTAATTTACACAAATAGTTTAGTTACACTACAAACCACAAAGCCGCTGAGATTCCTTTATTTTTCTTCTACTTTCATCGTCTTTTATTTGAGTCTATATCTGCAGCGGGAACAAAGTTACACCGACCCAAAATAAACAGCATTTAACTTAAAATTACACAAATGACTGCACAGCTCCCGTATCCGAGCCGTATTCAACCTATAGGTAACGTACAGCGCCATCACGTATGCTGCACTCATCATGTATGCTGCACTCATCACGTCTGTCCTGCATGGAGCCGCGTCCTCATTACGTCGCTACTCACGAGAACACTAATCTGAGTGTCAAAACTGTCTGCGCTTGTTCGGTTCAATAAACTTATGTTGATTAATTACTCAAAATTCACACACACACACACACACACACACACACACACACACACACACACACACACACACACACACACACACACACACACACACACACACACACACACACATCCATTAAGTGGTGTGTAGGATATCCAGCCGTGAAATCAACCGCTGAATATGGAGTGCTTCCGTTCAGGGAAAGAGAGAGCCATTGATCGCTGTCTCCCGACATAAAAGTATTGATGCCATACCCCACAAGGGCTGGTGTTGGACGCGCAAAAGGAATCGCACACCGCAGAGGAATCTGACCCCGCTGACCCCCATATACTTTCTTCCTCTGTTGGAAGAGCTTTGATTTGTACCGGTGGCCAACTTCAGGAACACACTTAAGCAACACTCTGAAGCGGCCCCCTGGGGAGGAGAGGCTGCCGGCTCCTTCCCCGAAAGTATACAGTTAACAATCGGGAAGATGTTACAGGAAATATGTTTTGGATCAGGGTCAGAGGCTGGCGCTCTTCATACGTGCAATTTATGTCGTGCAGCGGCTCTCTCCTCACCCGCTTGGTTCAGAGGGGAGGGTTTTCCAAATCAATCGAACTTTTGACCGCAGATTCCATTCGCAATCTAGCAGGACCCGGGCCTCAAATGGAACTGTAGATCGAACAAACGCAGCCGACGATGAGCAGGAACACCAAAACAGAACAAAGGAGGATGAAGTTGCCGTTTGTGAATTTATGACCTGTTCCATTTTAGCCGGCTGCGCTCCCAGTTGGCGATCGAACTTCCACACTACACGGTCTGCGAGCTCGGCCTCCCCCCCCCCCCCCCGCCCGCTCCTCCCCTAGACCGCAGGACGTCGGCCTGGACTCGGATTGTAAATAGTGAACATGTTTAATATTTATGCTTAGAAATCCTTGCATGGCTGTCGGGCTTGTGAGCAGACGGGAGGAGGTCAAGTGCGCCCTTAAGAAGAGAACTCACACGTCAAGAGAATACGGACATAAAATGCTTTTCAACCATTCAAAGAAATTGCAGCATCATCGGCACGGACAGGGGGCAGAATCGGCTTAATCATCCCTACTGTACACTGATTCGCTGCTCTTCTTCCTCCTCCTCCTGCTCCTCTTCTTCTTCTTTCCTACACCCTCTGTGCGAGGAGACAAGGCCACGACACTCCCTCTGCTGCAGCGGCTGGACTGCATGAACATGTCAGCCATAATGAGCCGTATGATAATGACCGCCGTGTGGCTCTGACTCCTATCTGATCCTTATTCCTACTCATTATGATAGGACAGAGTTTCTTTAGCCCCCGGACCCCCAAACTGAGTGGATCCCCCCCTGCCCCCCTGGTGATTAACACACCCTCTCTCCGTCCCCTGAGAGAGAAGTGGCGTTGACCCACTGCGGTATAATATTATAAAGCTTTCACGTCTCAAGTATCTTATCTGCCAGAGAAGCTGCAGAACATCCAACGACTATATTTAATACACCTGCAATGTGAGCTTCACTTCCTATAAACTGAATTTATTAGTGTGGCGTCAGAAGAAATGACTCGCTAAATATTGTGCCCGCAAGCAAAGGATGTGACTCAGTTTTCATGTTACACGTCCCCAGTGGAACATTGGCTTATAAAGTGCTCCTCCATAAAATGTCTGCTGTTATGCCATTCCGGCTGCCTCCAGGCACAAAACCGGAGAGGCGGTTTGATCTCCTCAGACGTAAAAAGAAGTGTTTTTCTCTCTCTCTCCCTGTGTAGGAGAGAAGTTTTCCCGCTAAATATCCTCTTAAATGAGGCCTGTTAGCAAACAGAATCATCTGCATAATGACTTGTTTTTGTCTTTGGGTTCGTCTTTCTCAACAGCCTCTTATTGGCCAATCGCAGCATCAAACCGCTGGGAGAGCTTCAAGTAGACAATCTGCGAGAAAAATGCTGTCAATTCTCTCAAACCCTACATTCATCTACAATAGCGTGTTATTTCACGCGTTTCAGTCCCCGTTGCAGAGGCGAAAGCTGTTGTGTTACTTCCTGTCGGAGTGGGAGCTGGATAGCCGCCTGTCCGTGTGAACGCACATTAAAGCCTTCCTGTCAAAAACTTCTGATGGAGTTGGAACACTGACATATTTCAGCGCTATAATCAGTCACAATATGACAGAGAAATTACAACCTTCCCTCAAGAGCAATCAGTCAGCTCCCGTACCAATCAACACATCTGACGCTCACACAAATAGACGTGTCAGAAATCCCGCTCCGCTCCAGCGCTCCACGTTTTCGGTGTTGGCACTGAGCAAATTCCAAAGAGGGCTTTAAATTAAAACACATACTCAACGCTCGCACGCTCTTCTGTCATTTGCATCTGTGCCATTTTCTTGCGCGTTACTTCAAAGACATATGGCAGCCGCCGCGTCTTTGATGCTTTACTCTTATTGACACGTAGCAGCAGGTCGGCGGTGCTGAGCGTGTTTCCTGTTTGATGGGCCGACCGAGCCCCTGAGTGACACGGCTCCATTTGGGCAGAAAGATAAGACGGCCTCCAGACGGCCTCCCGTCACAGGGGAGCGCAGCGGGGGTGAGGGGGGGGGGGAGAGAGAGAGAGAGAGGAGGTGGAGGTGTAAGGATGAGACCAGGGACGCAGAGGAGGAGAGGGGAGGTGTGTGTGTGTGTGTGTGAGGGGGGTGGGGTGGTGTTCTGTCACTTCCCCTGCTATATGACTGAAGCAGAGCGACGGAATGGAGGGTGAGGGCGGGTTGAGCAGTTGTAAAGTGAATGTGCCACGCCGACAGGCCCCTGGGAAGACCCCGTAAACACTGCTCAGTCACAGCTCTGATTACAGAGGCCAGGCAGGCAGAGGGGGAGGAATGGAAAACGGCAGCCAGGGAGGGAGGGAGGGTGCGACAACAAACGAGGGAGGAAAACAACAGCACTGGAAAGGAAAGGATGTGGAGAAGGGAAGAGAGGGAGGGAAGGAGAGAGAGGCTAAGTGGAGGGCGGAAAGCAACCTGGAGACGGCTGATGAAAGAGCAGAGGGGGAAAGACTCAGCCGCCGGGAAAGAATCGGAGAGGACGGCCGCGTGGAAAATCCAACCCCCTCCTCCTTTATCGGGGTTGTGCTCCCACCCTGCATGTTTACGTTCCTCCTATAGAACAAGAAGCAGTCGGCAGTGTATTTCCATCAGAAAGTCAAGATGTGGTTTTGGTTTGTAAAGTCAATACTGCAGCTACACTGAACACTGAATTTGCATTACATCCAAGCTGTGTGTGTGTGTGTGTGTGTGTGTGTGCGCGCATGTGTGTTCGGCTCCCCTCGGCGCCATTGATCCGTGAAGCCTTTGCACTGCGATGATTTCAAACGGTGGCGAAAATGTTTTGATATGCGAGCGGTGGCACCTAATTATGAGCCGTGAACAACAACAGGAACAAAAGAGTGAATTAGCATTGGTTTCTGCTACAAGTGCTAATCAGCATCCTTTGGTACCGAGGTCACGTAAAACGCTCTCACTAATCATTCAAGCAACACTAACCCGATAATAACCTGATCTGAATCGGTAAATTGATGCTCTGAGGAAATGAGCGCCTCGGAATGCTGGAATCTCCTCTGTGCTGATGTACCTGAGTGTTAAGTTTACTGGAGATTAAAGCGCTTAAGCCTGTTTCCTGCTCCATGGATCATCAACTCGCTACTGCTACTGCTAATGCTATGAGAAGAGACCCGGTGAGTTCAAACCAAACATCTCCAGAATACTGCAACTTCACCAGCGACCGAGTTTAGTGGTGAATTCCCTGAAAATCCTTAAAGTTTTCCAAATTGCTGGTGTATCACTTTAATGACGGCCCCGCTATTAATGCGCTCTACATCAGCGACCACATCCTCTCGCTGTTGGGGCGGCGGCGGCGGCGGCGCGAGAGCCAATCTGAACGGGAGGAGTGGCCACATCCAGCACATCGGTTTTAAAGCCTAAGAGACAGCAAAGAGAGACGGAGGCCGGGTAATGAGACACAGTGTTCCTCTGGCTTTGGGCTCAAGGTTGTTTCAGCTCCTGATAACCATCTGCATTCAGCGGCGTGGGCCAGATGGATTAGTTTAATATTGAATTAGAGCTGTCTCCTTCCACAATGCCTCTGCAGCACGCCGCCGTTTGCTCCTGTAATGTCTCGTGTCATTCATTCGGGCCGGCTTTCTCCTCGGCTCGCTGGCACAAATCGTGAATAGAGGAGTGGAAGTGGTGAGAGAGAGCGAGGGAGAGAGAGAGGGAGAGGCAGGAGCTGTGAGTGTGGGAACGGAGAGGAGGTGGAGGAAGAGGAGGAAGAGGAGGAATCCTGCTTTGCCCTCGCTGATGTTTGACTTTAATCAAAGTTTGTAAAAAAGCCCTGAACAACTGGAAATATTGCGTAAAGTATTGCACAGCTAAGCTCGGGCTCAGACTCGGCTCGGCTAAATTGCTCGTGTGGCAGAATTCATCAGGAGCGTATAAAGTAAAGAATATAAAGTGCTGTTTGAAAAAAAAACAACAGATATTTTGTAGAAGAAGCTTGCAAATTGGGATTTGCTTAATATTTAGCCTCTGCTTTGAGCCGTATTGATTTTAGAGGCCTGAACAGAATAATGTTGTTAGTTTAAAAGAATGCTAATGGGACTAGACGCCTCAGATGTGTATTCTTATCCTGATTTCATGATGTATTTCATGATAATCCTCCTCTGACAATACACAGTCCTGCTTTTTAGACCACAGTTAACCAAATGAATAAGTGATTTGACACTCGAGAGTTTCTTACACATTACACACTTCTGTTCTATGCAACTGTGCTGCTACGTAAACAGAAGCAGAGTCGAACCTACTAGCTAGCAATGTAGCAGCAGCCTATGTAGAGTTGGAAGTTAAAGAGCGCATTTGCATTCATTGTGAAATGAAATAGGGCCGTCTTTCAGAGGGTCCAAGTTGGTGTTTTGCCGCTTTTCAGTTTGAAACCAGACACATCTTCTTGTCGGGTGTCAGCAGGATGCCAATGCTAGTTTGTAGCCGCAGTGCTAGTTTGTATCTAGCAAGGAACGCTGGCAATCCGCTGGCAGCTTTTGGCGTAGCGCTACAAAGAAGCTAGGCCATGTGACGGCAGAAACGTTGTGTGACCCTGAAGATGAAGTCGGACTTGCTTTAACTAAATACAACAAATTGTAAATCTGTTCTCACACACACACACACACACACACACACACACACACACACACACACACACACACACACACACACACACACACACACTTCTTCCTTCTTCTCCACTTCCCTTAGCTTCTCACGCTGACAGTGTGGATGAGCTCTGCTGTCATTCCGCCTTAAGTGGGCACTGCCACACCACACTCTCTCTCTTTCTCCCTCTGCCTCTCTCTCTCTCTCTCCCCCACTGTCTGGCGCTCCTTTATCTCCTCCATCACCTCCCGCAGTCTCGTGCAGTCTCAAACCGCCGCCCTCCTCCTGCCTTTTTTCCGTCCGACGCAGATCTCCTCGTCACGGCGTGGGCGTCCGGACTGCAAATGGGAGTGCGATAATTGGCTTTCAGGGGGGAAGCTGGCGTTCTGATGGGTGATGTGCGCCGCTAGCCTCTGCGATCTTGCCGTGTCAGCGGCTGCGTACCGAACGAGTACCGAAGTGTTTTCAGAGGCGTTACATCATCGCTGAAACACAGGCCAAGAATAGAGTTCAAGCTCTGGCCCCACGTGTCTGCTGTCCGCCTGAGGCCCGGCCCGGACCGTGCAACGCAAGAGACACAGGGATGGACGTACAGTATGTGCATCACACAAATTAAAAGGGAAGTAGAGTGTGCAGAGGGAGAGAGAGGGGGGGAGAGAGAGAGAGAGTTGATGAGACAGAGGGAGGGACAGATAGGTCCAGAGCGGCGGAGATGCCTGCTATCATAATGGGGAAGACAGACAGTCGGATAGATCCATGTGGGAAAAACCACAGCTAGCACTCTAACTGGATTCTGATCTCTTACTGGAAATGTTTGCTCGCCGGAGAACCAGGATGCCGGCGGCGCAGAGCGATACAGCAGCGACAGAAACAAAGAAGCTCCTAAACACAAACGTCTGCTTCTGCCCCCATAATGATGCATGTTTCCCATTAGTTCCTAGGGTTGCGACGCTTGAGGACAAAGCCGGACGTAATCGGACTAAGTCACTTGTTTGGATGCGGTGCGATAGTCGGGGTTGTTCCAGCGCTGTGCTGTATACGGCCTTTAATAACTCCTCCGGGCTCACTTGTAAGGAGAACAGACAGGAGGATCCAGGGCCATTCGTCCTTATCACAGCCGTTTTTGTCAATTTGTCATATTATTGATCGGACAGAAAGGCCGAGCCGCCGCAGCATCCAGGCAGAGCCGGGAGAGGAATAGAGACGGCCCGGTTTGACTGTCACACCACATAGGTCAGGACCAAAATATGGAGTGTGGCGTGCCTGTGTGTGTGTGTGCGTGTGTGTGTGTGTGTGTGTGTGTGTGTGTGTGTGAGCTGTATGGACCAGCGCTCACGTTGGTGGCCCCCTGATACGTCCACTGAAGGGGGAGATGGATGAGGCAGAACAGAACCGTGTACCCTCTGACCCAGATGCTAATGGATCCTCACACACACACACACACCCCGAAACACAAAACACACACAGACAGGCACACACACTTTTGCTGCAGTTCTCCAGAGTTCCACTCACCATTGAAGCAGATGATCTTGACTCATTATGTCACATTTATAGAGGCAGACGTGTCGGACCGGAGCGTTATCTCGTCTCGCGGCACCTCGTAGCGTTTGCCTCTTTTCTCCACACGACCCCGAGTTGTTTACTTAGCGTGTGTTTTGCTTCACAGACTTGTATGTATTTATTTACAGGCTCTGGCGGCGAGGCTGTGTTTGCCATTATGAAATATTAAAAGTGGGAATGTTTGCTCTGTCTGATAGAGCCGCCGCTACTAAGAATGTGTGAGAATGTGTTTGCCTCTGCCAGTGTGTGTGTGTGTGCGTCTGTGTGTGTGTGTTACTTCCTGGGCTCGTCGTCTTCGAAAAAGGGGAAAATGCTGGCAGTAGTTCAGCCAGAGTGACTTAGCCCAGATTTACTGTACCTCTGTCTGGGTTTGGACGTGTGGTCCGTCTCAGTTCCTCAGCCATCTGTGTTCCTGCTCCTGTCTCCGCACTGAGATTCACTGCCGCTGCTCAGGCTTCACTGAGGGACCTCGGCGAATTCCCAGTAGCCCTGATGGAGCGTGATTGAGTTGCAGTGTGTTTGCCCCACGGTGTGTAATGTCCACCCCTGCATCTCCTCACTGCTGCTCAAACATCAGTGTTGTTGTATTAATGTGTAAAGACTCCTGCATACTCTGTGTTGTTTGGCCAAGTGTTCTGATTGTTTGGTCTCCTGTAACGAGACGGTTCATGTTGACTCACTGACTGAGATTCTGTAGGTTCAGAATTTAGTTGAAGATTTCACGGTGACCGATTTAGACGGACGATCAAAGATCTCTTCAAGTTTCTTCCTCTTTTTTGAAAGATCTGAGCTCATTTCTATGTTTCTAAGCCTGGTCCAACCTGTCAGGTTCCTTGATAACGTCTCAGTCCTGGTTCAAGAGTACTGCAGCTCCGCTTATCTTCGGTACGTCCATAAGGTCGAGTTCAGACCGCGAAACCTCAGAAGTTTCAAACCTACGTCTGAAATTCGCAAAAAAAACAGCCACAGTAAAACCATCCTGAACCGTAAACATGTAGTTAAAACTTAACAGGGCAGAAGTCAGTTTGATTTGTCAGATATGAACCCGGAGCAGCAGGAAGTGTTACCTTACCTGCTTTTGCTCGTTGCTTGTCATCGATCCGCTCAAAGTACAGCAGCAGCTCGTCATAACTTTGAGGCAGCGAGCCGCGATGGAGTGAACACGCCTGACACGTGTCTCACCCTGGTATCACCTGTCACATGTGGACTCCTGCCGTCTTTCACCTGCAACGCGCCCGGCTATTGTTTCCTGCGTGGCCGCTCGGGCCCGTTTGTCAGCTGTCTTACATGTGTCCGCTCTCTGTCTCCTGTCTTCTATCTCCTCTGCTCATCCGTCTGTTTTTATCTGTGTATCAAGCCAGCGACTGGGAGAACACGATTAAAGATTTATCAAAGGGATTAAAGATTTATGTCGAATTAAATCGTGATCCTCCACAGTGGAGGAAGACCTGTCCTCTAAAAATTTAAATTTTCGTTTCAATTATAATGTGGACCCGGTGTGTGTCGCGTGGCGATGGAAGCATCCAGCAGCCCGGTGCGTTGATAAGCTCATGCAGTATGCAGACACACAGACATGCGGGCCCAGGCTGAACTCCTCACACCGCAGCGTGATTGATGTACGCACCGAGCGCTCTGCCGGCTCCGCTCTACAGAGGCGTCGCTCTCACGCCTCCCGTCCTCCTCCAGAGGGACGACGAGCACACGCCAGAGTCTGCTCACAGGAGAGGAAGAGGCTGCTCGTACTCAATAAGGGACAGACAGCGGTGACATTTAGCCAAGGACGACTGCCCTTTAACAAAAGTCAATTTAACAGGAACACACAAAGGTCAGTTTGTTTAGGCCGATCCTCATCATGAGGTATAGACTCGCCGACACGACGCCATCAGAGGCGTCATTTACTCTCCTGCACACCTTTACTGTAGCCTGAGAGCTGGAGCGCCAATGTTCTCTTCTTCTTCTCCTCTTATTTGGATCACTTCCTGTTGTTTGTACCTGTTACCGCCATAGGAACATGGATCTCCTGAGTGCCATAACCTGCTTCTACCTGCCCACAGATGAGCCTTATTGATTAGGCGTTACTGCATGGAATAGTCTGTGAAAGTATAGACGTATGGCCTTTTGTTTACAGATCAAACCGTCCACCGGCTCCCCGATTGCTGCGCGCTCAGACCGGCGAAATGCAGAGTCAGCAAGTCGGCGGATCGAGGAAACGGCTTTGGTCTTCTGTGTTTTCTGCTGACTGACCCCCCCCTCCCCCCCCTCGTCTCCCCCTGACTGTAATTGGACCAAATTTCAGACAGTTGGTCTCATCACCAGCCAACAGACTGAGCTCCACTCTTGTTTTGCCTCCTTTACTACTTCCTCTGCAGTTAGAGCATCGTGTCCTAACTCTGCGGCGCGTCCATCTGGATTTCCATTCACCTCAGAGTTCTTCAGGAATACGCTGTGCAGAACATTGCCTTCAGTCTTCTTTAATGTGTATTTTGAAGTGGAGAGTGAAGCAGCGGGTCGGGATCTGTGTATGAACGGAACACGGTGTCAGGATCCTTATCTGCCATTGTGGATCCCAATCTTTGCTCTAATCTCGTCCGGGCTTGATGGCTCTGCAGCCGCCATCATGGATCGCTGTCGATCGCCACATTATACAAACCGTCTCGGCGACATCCACCGAGCACGCGCAGATGCCGATACGCCTCTGCGATCGGCGCCTTCGCACTTGTCAAAGCCACGCGCTCTTAAGGAGGCTATTATGAAGATGATATTGGATTGTTAGCGTCTAGGGGAGTAAAGTCGGCTCCCTGGCAGCAGCCGTGACCCGAGCAGAGACGGGCGGCCTGCAGGCAGTTAAACCGATGCGAATCAGGAGAATAGACTTCAAAGATAAGCTGATTTATACACAACTTTTCACCTCGGAATGCTGATAGGGGGATGTTAGCGTTAGCGTAAGACAGGAATCTGGAAGCGGGCCTGCGTGTGTGTGATGTACGGCACAGAGCGGCTGTAGATTATTCCCTCTGTCTCCGGCCGCTGTTGTTGTTTTTCTTCCAGGACGGAGCGATTATTCCCCTTCAACCGCTCCTTTTACACACATTGATCAACGTGATTTGCTATTCGCCCAAGCAGACGCAGGAGCAGAGACGGACAGATAATACAGGAAGAGACAGGAGGTGTTTAAACTCTGATTGGGTCTTAGGAGGCGGTCTGAATTAGCATCGCTACATCGGGGGAATTTGCTTATCCAGAGCTTATTAATTTAATAGGAAAACGCATCTTTGACTTTAGTCTGTAGAGGATTGATGTGTTTGGGTCCCAGATAGAAGAGTCACCTGCCCTCCGTTTGCTTTGGGGGCCTCAGAGGCTTTGTGATGTGCTTTGACTGGACCGGACTCCCGGCAGACGCACTTGGCCGACTTCCTGTGTCGGTCCGAGTCACAGCGGTGCCGTGAGTCAGAACCTCGCCAGGGACGGAGATCCTGTGACCGAGACTTATTAAAGCGCGGGAAGGAGATGATTATGTTGAGATCTTCAGGACATCCTGGAGCGTTAATGAAGCCGTCTGCGTGTCCACACACTCCAGGGGCCTCTCTGGTTCTCACGCCTCACCACAGCGTATTATTGGTTAAGATTCAACTTTAATCTACTTTGCTCCTTGTCCGTACAAACACTTATAAGTTTGGGAGAGGTATTTTAATTCAGAGGTGGAAAACCACATGTGAATATCAGGATGGAGGAGGAAGAGGAGTAGAGATCAAAGAGGAAGAGGAGCTGCAGAGCCTTTAAATGTTCAGACAGTTATTGGACTTGGTCAGCGTTGGAGCAGAACCGTAAAATACTCAAAGTTTGAGAAAGTGCAGACGTGAACGTGCAGCATGAACCGCTCGCTCAGTGTTCATCAGGATCATCATCATCATCATCCTCGCTCCCTCGCTCCCTCTCTCCTCTCCTCATCGGCTCTGACAAACTCTTCCCTTCTTCACCCTCTCTCTCTCCTCCAAAAAAGTTTGCCTCCATTTTTCATTCCGTTTTGTCTTCCTCTCTCCCCGATCAACCTGCTCTCACGCTGCCTCCTCCTCCTCCTCCTCCTCCTCCTTTTTCATTTCTCCTCTCCTGACATTCTTTGGGGGGGTTGCGGGGGCTCTGGAGGCCATCGCCCCGGCTCTTTGGCAGACGTTGATGAAGGAGAAGATGCGGCAGTTGCCAAGCCGTACACATTATTTCAGGAATGAAGAGATCAATAGCATCTTTTAGCAAATCCTCCTTTTTCCCAGACCACCGTTCACCCCCCTCCCCCTCCCCCTCCCCCTCCCCCTCCCCACCCGGGTGTATTTTCCACCGCTAGACTAAAAGTTAGAAAAGGAAACAATAAAACCTCAAACAAAGACGGCAAGTTTGAAACGGGCTCGTGCTCCAGAGAGCCAAAGACGCCGTCGCAAAGACAAGACGACTCGCTCTCACGTTCACATTTACATCCCCGAGATGAACCCACATTCCAGAGTGGATAATGGATCATAATGGATAATGGGGTTGCGGGGCAGAGAAGGCGTCTGTTTGGAGGATATCCATGCATTAGCTGCCGTAGGATGAAGCCGTCTGTTCAGTTGTATAATGATCTCTGTAACACCACAGATCCGTCTCTGCCGATATCAACCAGCACTTCCACGCCGTGCTATTACTTCAGGTCATTGCGATGCCACTGACTGGTTAGCGGCACTGAATCTTCATCACCCCCCCCGGGCTGCTTACGCTCCGTGCATAATGAGCTGCGGAATCGCCCATAGATCTTCCCGCCTACATTAAAGGAATAGCCGGACATAATAAGGTTCCTGCAGCCGTGAGAATGAGGCGCGGATATGAGTGATGGAGCGCCGCGCCGCCACTCTTTGTCATTTTCACTCATGTTGCAGCTTCATATCCATGTGCAGACTGGCTCATTAGTCTTCATTGGCTATCAGTTTATATGTGTGTGTGTGTGTGTGTGTGTGTGAGAGAGAATGAGCGATGTGGGGATGTAGATGAGAGCCCGAGCGCCTGGCCCCCTCGGTGTGTGTGTGTGTGTGTGTGTGTGTGTGTGTGTGTGTGTGTGTGTGCAGTCTTTTGTTAGGAAATTTGCAAACTCATCCTTGTTATTTTGGCAGTTACATCTCGGCGTCTTCAGAGAGGACGAGTCACAGCTTCTCCATGTTCAGAGGAATAAATAGACGTGTCAGTGTTTGTTAAATAGTTAAATATTTGTCTTTCCCTCACAGATCTCTCTCTGATTCTCGTCTTCATCTTCGTCTCCAACATCAGTACAAATCATTTCATAGAAAACTGGCTTGTTCTCGTCTCAGTCGCACCCTGAATGTGCGTAGACTTCGACTTCGCTCCACGCTGTCCTCGTTCCCCCGGAGCAGCAGCTGGTGAACCTGCAGGGGGAAGAGGCGGGATCGGGCGGCGACGCACCCGCGTAACAGGCCGCCATCCCTACTGTGACACGAGGGAGCGACAGAATAGATTACAAATGGTTTCTTTTTTTAACGTGAGAGAGGAGACGTTGACATCAACAAGCTCTTAAAGGAGCCGCCTCCCTCAAGGTGTCCTTCAAAATGGCAATAAGCTCCTGGCGGCTCCGCTGGGTGGCCAGCAGGAGTTTGTGAGTGTGTAGAGCGGTGACTGGTTGAGCGTAAAGCAGAGTGTGTTACTGAGAAAAGATGGAGTCGGAGCCCAGAGGTGAAGGGAGGGAACGGCCCAGAGGCGGAGAGGCGGAGAGGCGGAGAGGCTGCCAGGATGAAAGCTCCCAGCTCAGCCTCCCTGAGCGGAGAAGAAACTCCAAATAACTCTTATTGTGTGTGTGTGTGTGTGTGTGTGTGTGTGTGTGTGTGTGTGTGCTCTCAGTGAAAGCCCTCTAAAAAATTCAGGTACTTTACACACACACACACACACACACACACACACACACACACACACACACACACACACACACACACACAGATAATTCATCAGTGATTTACGGCTCGAGCTGCGAGCAAAATGCTATGAAAAACTTTAACCTTTTTAACATCCAGCCAATGTGCTTATGTGCTTTTTGAAAGTGAAGTAAGAAAAATGATCAAGGACGCGTTTACAACTCCACGCCACATTTAAATGAGACGTTTCATCAGGGAGATAAATGGAGATCCTGTGAATGAGATCTGATTAGATGTAAAGGAAACACGGTGATGTACAAGGACGAGCCGCAGAAGCAACACGGCTGTGATGCTTCACCGCCGCAGCCCCGCCCCCCCCAAACCGCCACAACCCCCCCCCCCCCCCCCCCCCCCCCCCGCCTCTGATCAGCACAGTCACTCAGGCGTTAAATGTCTCCTTTACACTCATTCTCTCTCGCTATCGGATCTTTCGGAAATTAATTTCTCTCGCCTGTCGGGCCGGCGAAGCTTCCAGGCGTCGCACGCCTCCGTCTGATTCACCTCCACATTCCACAAATCCCCCCGCCGAGCCTCCTTTAAGTCCAGGTTCCTGGGTTTTTGATTTAGCGTTGTAATCCACAGCGAGCCGCACGTTACACAACGTCCCCAAAAATAAGGTTGATGTGGGTTCAGAGTGTGTAGAAGGTGATTTGATCCGTGCCGCTGGAACACTTAAGCTCTTTATCTGTGTCAGATATGAAAGAGAGAGACTGGCGGCGGGAAGAGAGCAAACACACAGGGATAGGAGCTGATATTGTGGAGGACGGTCCCTGGTGTACTGTGGACGCTTGAGGACCACGTGCTGGACCGACGGAGCTGCCAGTCACTCAAAGTCTTCAGTCGGGTCTTGTTAAGTTGTTGAGTCGTTCAGCATTCATACACTCGTCTCGTCTAATTCATAGGTTTGGTGATGATAACGTGTCATTAAGGCGGGGGGGCTTTTATGTCCACACGTCTGCCGCCAGCACACCAATTTCCTGCCTCGTCTTTGGCGCAGGTCGCCATGGAGAATCGAAGACTCCGTTCCCTCCCATGTGACCGCCTGATGAGCAGAGATCTGAGGCAGGCGCTCTGTGGCGTCTTCACAGAGTCAAATGCGTGTTGAAGCTGTAAGTCATGACTCAGTGTATTCACAGATTGATCCTCTGTCTTACTCCGGTGGCGGTCGGCCGCAGGTGCGCGCCGTCGTTCATCTTCATCATTACGCTGTCACCCCTCGTTTTCATCCGGCAAAAAAAATACTATCTCCTTCCTCAGCGAGTCGGCGGTAACGGCAGTGATCACGCTAATAGCACAGCTGTTGCCGGGCGAAAAGGAGCTAAACGCCTGAAACGGTGCGGAATCAAACCTCTTATTAAAACAACAGTGGGCAGAGTGAGCGGGCGGCGAGGCTGAGCCCTGATTCACCCACAGAAACTGTAATTATAACGCCAGATGCTTTTGTTCCCCGTTCTCACTCGCCGTTAAAAACATGGAAGCAAACACCTGCTGGGAAACGTTATATTTATGATGTCGCTGAAAGTGATGGGACTGAACTTAAACGTGTATATATATGTGTACACCCGGGTGTGTGTCGCCTTCAGGCCCTTTGCTTTCCCCTCCACTTAATTCGCACCATTTCCAGGCGAGCAAAGCCGAGAGAAGGCGAGCGACAGGCAGGAAGGCGCGAGATAAGACGTGTCAGTAAAGTGGAGGAAGAGGAAGGAGGAGGAAGAAGGGGAGCAGAGGGGTGTGAAGTCACATTGAGCCTCAGCAGCAGCAGCAGCAGCAGCAGCAGGCGGAGGAATGGAAGCAGCTTCAGTGCTGGGGCGTGGATGGAGGCAGGGAGAACAGCCGGGCTCCCCCGCAGCGAACGCCACCAGCACAGCCAGATGAAATGACGCTTTCAAAACACCCCGATCGCACATTAAGGCAAATGACTTCCCATCACACAGAGAGGAAAATAAGAAATAATTAATAATAGAAATCAGTGTGCATTTTCAGCGAACCGTGCAAAGGCAGTCTGCGACGAAGAGCGGAGCAGAGCGGCACAGAGCGGCACAGAGCGGAGCGGAGAGGATTCACAAATGAGATCCGGGGAAATGTGTGTGTGTGTGTGTGTGTGTGTGTAATTATGAAGTAGAGCGGCGTCAGTGTGTAACTTTGAAGAGGGCGTTTGAAATAAAAAAAAAAGAAGTAGTATTTTAATAGACAGGCGTGCTTCATCGCGGAGATACACTTCATGTATTCATTAGGCCCCAGCCACATTGCTAATTAACTTCCCCTGCGCGCGTCTTATCGCAAATTGCCTCCACGCCGCACAGATGTGGGAGAATCGTCTTTTCAACCCCCGAAGCCTTGTAACCGACTCTCCACTCCCTCAGAGCGCAGGAGAACAGGCTGAGCTCCTAACGGTTATGCGGTCATAAGGACGACAAAGTAGTATAGTATAGTGTAGTGTAGTATAGTGTCCTTATGTGTGTTGTTTGTGCGTACATTTGTCCCAGAATGCAACACAAAGTGGAAAGGGAGGCTCCTACATTCATGTTGTTTGGTTGAAATACTTCACAGTTTGGATGAGAGTGCAGAGAGTAGACGGTATAGTGTAGAGTGCAGAGTGTGTAGTATTCCTTTGGACACACACACTAGGAAGTCTCTGCCCACTCCATGCGTCCACACTTCACACCGGTCTGAGTCTGAATCCAGAAACCGATTCTGACTGCAGCTTGGCGTCACATCCTTACCGCACATTTGATTTGTCTGTGACTAAGGCGATCAAACCTTCCTCTCCTCTCCTCTCCTCTTCTCTTCTTTCCCGTCTTCGCCTCGTGCTGCAGGTTCTTGTATCCGTCTGGGACTTGGCGAGCGTCGGCAGCTTCGCCGACGGAGGAGCTGGGGATGGGGCTTTGTGTGGGAGGAAGGACAAAGCACTTCATCCCTTCGCTCGGCAAACCTGCATTCTCTTTCTTCGCATTTTTGACAAACGGCTCAAAGGCGAATCTGCCAGGGAGACGGCAGCAGGCAGACTGAGGCGCGGGACAGGAGGTCACCGTGTGGGCACGCTGCATGTTTAAATAGATGATGGACCAAAACATCCGACTTCACATCACAGCTGCCTCTTGTGCTGTAGTTGGCATGTTGTTGTTGTTGTTGTTGTTGTCATGTTGGACCTTTTGTAGCTGCACATACAGATTACATATGATCCATCCAAACCACAAGCTTGAGCTGATTTATGAAGATAAAAACCCAAACAACAGCAAAGTCAATTATCTCAACTTTACTTTGAAACGACGAGCGGGGACTAACAAATGGAACTCTGCTTAATCCATTTCATTTTGGAAGACAAAGGCTTTTTCTCTTCTCTTCTCTAGCCATTGATTGGAGTCGCAGACACACACGACCTTTCCTCAATGCCAAGCAGCATTTATCAAATATAGATTAGCCTCCTAACGGCCTCCTATTGAATGATTGATCTGGCTCGGCTGGTGTGTGTCACAATGTTTTAACTGCACAATACGCTGCAGATCGCCACGGTGATGGAATGCTGCTGCCGCAGGCCGGATCTCAATGAGTTCTCCTCCCTCAGGGCTCTGTGTACGTTAACGCAAGCGAGCTTCTTTTTCTTCTTCAGGTGTTTCTACCCGCTGAAGGTAAAGAAGCAGATGGCTGCGACAGCTTCAAGCAAGCAGCTGGGCCTCACATGTCATTAGCTCTACGCTGCCCCTTCTTGCCATGGCGCAGATCACACTGTCTCACCCCATCTTGTACCTGCAGATGTCTTCCTACTTCCTACACTCGTCCCACACACACACACACACACACACACTCAAAGACATAGAGGGAAGGCGCTTACTCATTAATGTTTGGAGACTACACCTGTGTGTGTGTGTGTGTTTGGTTGCAAGGTTTGTTGCTGCCCAGCGACTTCCCTGTCTGCCAGTGATCAATAGGATCCAAGAATGTGTGTGATCATGTGGTTGTGTGTGTGTGTGTGTGTGTGTGTGTGTGTGTGTTTTCTCCGCTCACATACAGTGTGTAGGTGATGATTAATGTGTGCAGGTTGTGGTTTGGGCTCAGCAAGCGTGTCTTCTGCCCGCCATGCTTTGTCTTCACAGGCTGTAGAGACACCAGGACACACACACACACACACACACACACACACACAAGAAGCCTATACAGCAAACAAAGCGGTGTGTGAGGACGGTTTTCAGTTTTTACCCCGAGGGCCTTTACTCAAATACCAAATGATCATTTCAAAGGAATCATCTCCATCAGAGGGTTTTCATTTCAGAGGGTAAAGAACACATTAGGGCTGATCCTGAGTACATTTAAGTGTAACTCAGTTTCTTGTTTTCTGTGGTGTAGCCGATGTGTTGGGAACCCACACACAACAAGAACCAAAGAATGTGACTCTGACAGTGGGCAGCTCGGGTTCTAAGGTTCAGGGTTCTAAAGGGTTCTCTTGGTTCTGCTTGGAGGTTTAGTCTTGTTTTGAGCATAACTCCTCTCTTACATCATCACAGTTTGCTGCAGGACTCGTCCGCTCGGCCCGGTTGCTGAGCGATGGAGCTTTCTGACGCTCCGGTGCGTGTCCTCATTTACATCCCAGTGTAGCCCGGCGTCGCTTCCATGTTATGCAAATGAGCTTCCACGCTCCAGATCTCAGCTGGGATCCTGTGCCGACACATACGAGCGCCGTGCTTCTCGTTTTTCCAGATCGTTACTTAACTGGTTCCTACTTTGCATAGCAGCCATATGACAGCAGGAGCTCATGGTGTTACAGCACCAGCGGCAGAAAGTGCACTTTGAACAACTGAGCTGAAGAACTTTTGTAATATAACCGTCCGTGCTGAAGCCAAACGGTTCCTTTGCTTTACTTTCACTTTATTTTGGATTCTGCTCATTTCCATTTGTGCTGCGCCCCAGTATGGAGGCAGATGTATTGGATCACCTTGTCTATGCATCAGGGGGGAAATCTACCAGCTTCTCCCTCAACCCACTGTCTTCACCGTTTGGCTCCTGCATGAGGACTCAAGGACGTAAGTGATTCTAAGAGGGCAGGAATATCATTTTATAATGGGGGACTCCCGGTGACATAATGGGAGCGGGGACAGGCGCCGTCCCCGAAGCGGTCGCCTGAACGATGGACGACCTCGGGAGCTGAGGGTCCGCCGGCGTAAATAGAAACGCATCCCGGGAAAATCCAATCTACTCGACAACAATGTTGTTCCTAGACCGTGTTGAGGAAATAAAGGGTTCTCTGCTTAATTGGGTTCTAGATGAAGATGGAGAAGTGAGCAGATCGTTGTTGTTTTCCTTGTGCGATGGTGTCAACGTATCAAAGTAAACTAACAGACTCAGCTGGATACATTCCCTTTATTCTGGTCTCGTATTCCTGCTCAGGCATTGTTTGGCGCTGCCTGCCTCCCGCCTGATGTCATTTAAGGCCTCCTTCATTTGAAACCTGTCACCTTTACAAATGGCCCGTGCGTGCGTTGTGATAACGTAGCCCCGAGACCAAATTTTCGCTTTTGCATATTTAAAAATCCCATCAGTTCTCATTTAAGATTCCTTGAATATTTCATGCTTTGTTTCTGAGGGACGACATGGAGTCCAGCGCACATGTTAGGGTAGCGTGAAACAAGTTTAAAGGAAAGATTAAGACGGGCCTGGGTTTTGTATTTCCTGCTCTGTTGTTATCAGATGGATTAAGACATTAAAGACGGCTTTGTCGTGCGGTTTGAAGATCATTTCTTTGTTTTGTTTCCTTGTTGCTACTTCAAGATAACAAACTCAAAGTCACAGAATGGTTTTGTTTCGTATCATTTTGTAGCACTGGCTGCTCAATCGACTGGTCATAAGTCGTACTTTCACAATATAATTCCCTACATAATCATTGTGTAGACACAGAGCAACACTAGCATCCCATGGGAGTCGCCTGACAAACCCAATAGATCCAGTAATCTCTCGCTTTGCAGAGCTTTCACATGCAAAACACATATTGTTCCATTCCCTCTGTCACTTGCTGCAGTAGCACCGTGCACACTGAGTGAAAACAGACCATAGTAAGCAGGTAAGGGGTAAGGAAGTAATCAGGACCAATAGCTTTTCTTTCCTAGATGCATTTCCTGAGGGGTTAACTTCACGTTTGGCCTCTTTGACAGCGTTGCCCACATCCGCCGCCACACGACACGCTTCAAAGTGAGAAGCGTGTCGTGTCAGACTGCTTCATCGTAGCGCTTCTGCCCACCGCGTTATGCAATCCACCGCTGCCCTCGCTCACATCATCCTCCTTTGATGTGCCTGACGAAAGCCACAGAGCATCTGCGATACAATACACTCCCACAGATAAAGGAACAATCGCACCGGCGTCGCCCCGCAGTGGCACTCAGATGTTTCTGGGCCACTTACTGTCAAAACAGGGCTGTGGTCTGAACGTATTGTGACAGCCTGAAGGAAGGAAGCGAGGAGGAGGAGGGAGGGGGAAGCGTCGCACATCGATTGATCCGCCGGTGTTTGGTATCAGGGCGGCCGCAGGGACAAGAAGGCACCAAGATAGGGCGGCTCGGGAACGCCATTAGGACACACAGTCTGCTCTGCCCACATCTCTCCCTCAGATCTGCTGTTTCAGGCCGTCGGCATGACCTGATGGTTATCTGGAGGCCAAGTCGCCCCCCCCCCTCCCCCCCCCCCCCCCCCAACCCAACCTCCCTCTTCCCACCCCGCTGTGATCCATCACTGAATCACCTCCCGCCCCTGGGGACCCTGCTGGCTCTTAGATGCCTCTGATCAGGTTAGCAGCCACGCTCAGATCCCAGGGGTCCAGACGACATTTCTTAGCTTCATTCTTTTAGAAAGATTTATTCCAAGTGTCTGAGATAGAGATTTCATTCAGACATGTAGACGTGCTCCACCTGTCAACAAACGACACAAACAACCACAAGATCAAGCTCCACTGCTGCGTTTAACCCGTAAACATCCAGAGGTTCTTCAGAACAGATCCGTTTTTCCTCCCTGAACTCTCCCACGGACTCCAACTGGCAACCTTCCACTTCTTAGCTCCTGCTTCTATTTCCCCCCAAACTCATGTTATCTTGTTATCTTGTTATCTTGTATTACCGACGCCCCCTGCAGAGTCACATGGTACAAATAAGAAAACAGATGACACATTTGTATCATTTCCTCATAAATATTCTCATTGTAATCACGGTGGTTGATCAGACCGCAGGTACACGCCTCCTCTTTAACATCACATTTGAATATGGAGATGTGAGGGTCGGGTCTCGTGTAGCGACGGCCCTTGATGTTGCTGTAGGAACGGTCCAGGAGACCATTACAGCTCAAGAACTCAGCCAACCACTTGACTGAGGATAAACAGACAGGAAAGCCATGCAAATGAGCCCAATTAAGTGGCGAATCACAGCGCAGCCTCTCCCTCCCTGAGCCCAGATGCAAAATGGCAGCTGTGCGGATGCAATTTCTCTCTGAAACACCAACACGGCCTTTTATTTAGCCGTGATGTAGACGTATACTGAGAGCAGCTCAGTGTTGTTGCCCAATTATCCTCCTCTGGTCGCTGTGGTCAAGTGCAGTTCCCTCGCTGTGGCTCCCCATCAAACTCCCACGGCTCCCCTCTCTCTCTCTCTCTCTCCCTCTCTCTCTCCCTCGCTCTCTCTCTCCTGGAGTGAGGGGAGAGTCGGCAGGCAACAGCAGATGAAGCCGGCAGAAGGAGAGCGGCGAGGGAGTCGGGTTGCGGCGGGGGGCAGCAGGTGGGGGTGACACGGCAGATCGAGACCCGAGGCCGTGACGGAAGTGAAAAAAAGCAAATGTGGAAGGAAAGAAGAAAGGGGCGAGAACGCAGGAAGGAGGCGGGAGGCCGAGAGGCTGCAAATGACTTAAGAGACGGGAGATAGAGGAGGTGTACGCGTACGGGCGGCGTTTGAAGTGCGGGGATGCGGTTAGAGGCCCGGGGATTGCGGCCTCCTCCCGCTGAGCCGCCCGGTGGGGGGTCGCAACAACTCCTGACAGTGGAGACACATTCAGAGGTGTTTGAGAAAACCGTAAACACGCGCCTGTGTGTGTGTGTGTGTGTGTGTGTGTGTGTGTGTGTGGTCCTGATTGTATTGGCTGCTAATGTGCATGTCAGCTGCGAGAAATGCATCAAGGCGTTGAAAATGTACATTTGGCAGCACAGACCTCATTTTGTGGAGTGTTATACCTGCCCTGTGTGTGTGTGTGTGTTTAGTCTAACATGAGGAGATGATCATTAGGACCTGTAGGCTCATATGGGACTCCTCCTCCTCCTCCTCCTCCTCCTCCTCCTCCTCCTCTCTAAGCAGAGGTAACACCTGCATGTGTTCCTCCACACTCTATCTATTTATTCTTTGGTGGCAAATCCTCTTCCAGGCGTGTCAGCGTTTATTCACTATCTAAACACGCCGCCAGCCGCAGGAAGCTACTTTTAATGATCTCCAAAACTCCTCTGCCAGAAGTTTATTGGATCAATTTGCCACGCTGGCCAAACTACACAATAACTCAAAATGAAACTATTTTTGATCAATGGCGCGTCCAAAATAGTTTCTCTCTCTCGCTTACTCTCTCTCGCTTCCTCTCTCTCCCTCTCTCTCTCTCTTTCGCTCTCTCTCTCTCTCTCACACACATTTCACACTTTTTAATGTTCATTTTTCTCTCTGCAAAATATCTGTGCTCCCCTCTCATTCATCTCTGTTTTCCATCTCTCCATATCTGCAGTCCTTTCATATTCTCACTCACTCTCTCTCTCTCTCTCTCTCTCTCCCTCCCTGCTCCCATCTCTATAATATCTAAATCGTCCACACACACACCCTCTCTCTCTCTCTCTCTCTATGTGTATCTCTCGCTCTGTGGCGTAATTATATTCCCTCACTTTTCATTATTCTTTACAGTTGCTTCCCACAGGCGGCTAAAGATAAGGAACTTGTTATTATTCGCTTTATTTTTTTAAGAGCTTATGCTAATTCCACAAAGCGGATGGAAGGTGTGGGAGTCTTTCCTCTTGTTTTTATGGATTCACTGTGAAGCTCAAAATTGATTTCTCTTCCCTTAACTACTGTGAAGTCCTCAGTCGAACTGGAATGATACGTTTAATGCAAAGCTATCTGACGGGCGCCGCCGTAATCTGCAGGTTCCCAGCCTTCAAAACAAAGATGCATGGACTTGTGACGGCCTCCTCACGTGTTTCATAGATCTGTGAGCTGTGAGGCGTTCAGAGGAATAAAGGGATTTGGTCACATTTAGAATAACTTAACTAAGATGTTTATGTTTACTAAGACATTTTTCTTCTTTTCCCATTAAGCCCCGCCCCTTTCATATGTCAGATTGATCATATCTAACACATGCTGATCTGTCATGTTCTCAGCTTTATCTCCCAAATAATGCATGAATACACCCAGAACCAGCTTGTGGTCATAATTAAACCTGTTAACAAAGCTCCTGACCCAACGTCCTCAATAGAACATCAACTGGAATTCAATCACAGCTGCTTCTTCCAAAAAATGTAAACACTGCGGTCCTATTTCTCTTTTTTCACAGACATACAGTGAGTTTCCACAAACGGGATGCTTCCTTTTGTGCTCTGAGACGCTCAAACTAAATCTGCACAACCTTGATATTGACTTTGTTTTTGGAGAAAGTAAACATTGCGATGGAAACCAGATGAAGTTGAGAAGTGCTGACGGCGAACATCGTGCAGATCAATCCAGGATTGCATTGGATGTTAGCGAAAATCTTCAATATCAAATCTATTCTGGTATATTTTACTGCAGATATACGAAACCCTTTTGTAATTCTGAATAGTCTTTTGCTTTCCTCTTCACTCTGTGCCTGGTTGACTGAACCTCAGACTGGGGTCGGACCTGGAGGCCGCCCGGCTCCTCGTAAACAACATTTCTCACCCCGAGCTACAATTTCAACATTATTTCTCTGGCTGCACCTTTGAGAGCGGCAAGGTCGTACATCACACTGGGTGCAGAGTGCAGGCTGACCTCAGCCGGAGAGCAAGGTCTCTGCATTAACCTCTGCTGTCCTCCTGCGGGAAGGGATCTTCAACAAGAGGAATATTGGGAAGAGGAAACAGACGCATTAAGAGGCCAACGTGATGAAATCTCTCCTCTGGATTTCCTCCAATCCCAGCGTCAACCTTTTTCAAACACGTTCTCGGGTCGTCGTTCTGTTCCTTCTTTTCCAAATTTGTTATGAGACCAATTTACAGGTAATTACCTCGGTAACGACGGCGCCGCGTGCCCTTGGAGTGATAAACCGCCACCGGGAAACACAGGGAATTATCTGATGGTGTTGTGATTTAGGCTGAGAGGAGCGGAGCGATCCTCCAGAGTGGAATCTAATGGCACGTCAACAAGAGTTAGCTCCTGGAGGACATTACAGTAACAGCCCACGGAAATAAACACACATATATATATACGCAGAGGGCCACTTCAATAAAGCTAATGTAAGTGCTCCTTTATGTGCCCCTGGTATCGCTGCAGCCACGCCCGTAAAACAAACACACACTCCAGCTTTACCCAGATTCACTTCACGTCCAAGCTCCTGGCAGAAGAAGAGAAACCAGTTAAGAATAATTAACGTGACTAACGATCATCTTTCACCTCCTTGATTTATTATAAATGTAATAGAGAGGCGGTTCTTCAACCAGACGCCATTGGAGCTCATTTCTAAAGGCTCAGGTCCGCTGCAGGGACACTCAGGGACCCAGCAGATAGCACTGAGGCAGGCGGGGCCCAGCCTATGAAACAGCGCCCCCTCTGGTTACATGTCTGAGTAGAAACGTCAACCTGTCCCACAACTTATGAAATAAAAATGAATCACACTTCCATTTTATATCCCTGCCAAGTTAAATTGATTTATGCAGTTATTAGGTCGGCACCTAAAAGTTTACAGTGCTGTAAAACTTATATTACTTGTGAACGTCTCGCCGTAAGAAATTTGGGAGCCGGCAGCGTAAAATATTGAGATTGGAACTGTTTCCTCACCCGGTCAGGTACATTGGGTTTAAATGATGCGACCGGTCGGCGCTGCCCGGCCGCATACACACACACACACACACACACACACACACACTCACGTCGGGAACGAGCTGCTGTCAAACACGATCATGTTTACACGTGACGTTAACTCGTACGTTTAAAAGTTTGGCTAATAGATTGGCAAGTTTGAAATGAATGTTGTGAATGTCGAGATGATATTGGTCGCGTGATGCAGACATTTGCTGTCACGGCAACATTTGCCTTCTGTTATTGCCACCTGAAGGGTCTAACACACACACACACACACACACACACACACACACACACACACACACACGTGGTTAATCGTATTAACACTAGAGGCATCAGTCATATAGGAGTCTAAATTGCGTTGTGATAAATGCCATCAGAGATGAATAACGGCGGTGAGAGCCGGCCGCCCGAGGCAAAGAACACGTGTGCCGATGTGTGTGTACACATATGAACGGGGGGATGGTATGTGTGTGTGTGTGTGTGAACCTGTTCTGTTTGACTTGTCAGTACCAGTGTAGTTCCACCTTCCGCATCCCGAGCGACCAAGCTACACACACACACACACACACACACCTCCTCATTCTCTGTCCCAAATTAGCTCTGACCTTCTCTAAATGAAAAGAAGCAACAACACCGGCCTTATTACGGCGGCGGTGGAATAGCACGCTGTTATTTACCAGCCTACCCCCCCGCACACACACACACACACACACACACACTCTCCCCCTCCCATCCCCGGGTGGCAATTATGCAAGCGCGCCGATGCAAGGCTCCCCCCCCCCCGTACTCCACCCAGCAGGGGGTCCTTTCACATACAACACAGAGGGATGACAATAAAAGCAAACAGCTCGACTCGGCCGCTCCGCTCCGATGTAAACGCGGCCGGCCGTAAAGAATAAGAGCAGATTTTTATGAGACAGCACATTGATTTCTCTCCGTTCCCTTGCTGATAGAGGTTCCTAAGTATATAATTGAGTAAAACATATATAAAAGATGTGCGGAATGAGGAGAAGCCAGCGAGGGTGCGGCGAGGAATCGTCTGTGATCGAATTCATGCTAATGGCGGACGTATTGATCGTTTTGTGTTTGGCACAATCACACAGAATCCCACAGCACAACAAAGAGTTATTTAGCGTCTGAGAACACGTTCACACACACACACACACACACACACACACACACACACACACACACACACACACACACACACACACTCATGAATATGAATCTGTTGAAGGGTACTGGCTTAAACACCGGCTCCTCGCTCTCTCTGGCACGAAGACGCGCCGTAAATCTGTTCCTGTCTATAATCGGGTCGTTTAAGTTCAAACATCCTGAGCCTTATTTAGTTTAAATGATCACAGAGCTCATTTGTGTTTGTGGATCGACATGGATTCTGAATGATGCCACCTTTAGCAACGACTGCTGCTGATGTTTTGATGTAAACTAGCAGCAAGCTAGCATGGAGATACGTTTGTTTGCAGATGATGTCATCATTTACTTTCCTCATCTCTATGGCTTTCACTCCTGTCCCTGATTGGTTACCTATTAGTCCATTGTCTTCTTCTCTATTTGTGATCAAGCTGGCCCGAGTTTCCCAACCAGGACAGAAAGCTGCGGCTGTTTGATGAATCAGGAGGTCTGGAACGTCGGGAGCGTCGCCCTAAACCCCGTAGAGCTCATCTCTCTCTGTCCGCCTCTCTGGTCCTCTGCTCGTGCGTGCAGGCGGAGGACAAGCAGCCGTTTTCTCTCCGATTAATTTCAATGTTCAAAGATTTCTCTGCATTTTAGGCGCTGGGTTTTTTAATTAAACACGCGGCGGCTGTGCGTCTATAAACAAGGCCCATTTGGCTTAATAGTGTGTTCATTAATGTTCAGTGTGAACGTTACGGCGGAAAGTGGATGAAATTCTAATAATCGTGGATCGCGTCCATCCGTCGTTTGTGGTTTGTTCATTTTCCCTCCCGTTAATTTTATTATGTAAGTTAATTAACTCGGCGTTTGACTCCGTGTTGTCGTTTGGCTTCACCCCAATTAAACTCGCTCTCAGAGAAAAGTGTGTGTGTGTGTCTGCTCGCTGTTTGGCTGTTTCCCAGCCTCCGTGTGTGTGTGTGTGTGTGTGTGCTCCTCCTGAACCGCCTGCGCTCCGGTATTCCCGCCGGGTCCTTCTGACGAGCACTTCCATCAACGCCCGAGTGCTCCTGGCCAACACACACACAGACACAGACACACACACACTCACTCTTTTTTTTTTCCCTTCTTTCTTCTTCTGTGCCTTTGAAGAACAAATGCCACCCCTCTCCAACTTGAAACAGCTCTGTCCATCCAGACGCGGCCACTTCACTCTGGTCAAACGCCTCCTCCCCTCCTCACCTCCCTCGCCTCCTCGCCCAGTGTTTCCCTCTGATGTTTACATTCACGAGTGAAGACAAAGCAGCGTGACCGGGGCATGTAGCGTGTTATGTCGGCCGACCAGTGCTCTCTGAATCCCGACGAGAGAGAGAATTCCATTTCTGAGACGCTTTTGATCTGGAAATTCAGACCTTGAAGGCTGCAACCCTGAGCTGTGATGCAGCATCTGTACGCCCCTTCATCTACCAGAGAGAGAGAGAGAAATGTAAAGAACTCAACATAAAGCTACGTTTGTTCTGTTCACATCCATTCTCTGACTCAAACACTCGTTTCAAGCTCGCTCACAGATCGACCAGCTGCTCGACGGCTCTTTAACATACATCAACTTCCATTCTTGTGATTCCTTGTATTGCGATTGAATGAAGACCTTGTAGAGGATTGTGTCATCATTCTTCTTATCCACTTATCCGTTGGGTGTGGGTGCAATCTGGGCAGCTGGCCAGAACACATTGAGTACATGACAGAGAAAACCCATGTAGACGGTGGTGAACATGCTATATGTGGAGGGAAATACACCTAAATACTCTCAGGACAACAACAACAACAACAACAACAACACTAGAGCACGTCACAAAGGAGAAGCTTGTTACCGATTTCTGACAAACCGTCCACAGGGTTTTTGCCGAGTAGACGTTTCTTCTTCCTCCCTTTCAGACAAACCGTCCCGTCCCTGTTGACGCCTGTCCAAGTCCGAGCGCCTGATCTCTGTTTCATGCTCTAGAAGCCTGGATCAACCAACTTGGTTGATGACACGGCGTCATGAGTGCAAACATACAGCAGCGCCTCCTCTGAGATGTTACAGCGCTCATAGGTGTTGCGGTGAATAAACACACCCTGCAAACACACTCCTCAGACTGAAGGACGGCTCAGTACTTCACTCTGGAGGCACATTTACACCTCCACTTTACTGTCGGGGGGGGGGGGGGGATCTGCCCTGAGCAGTGGGAAATAGGTAATCCAGAAATTGTCCATTACTGCCGGCACAGCGGGTTCATCCCCTAAAGCAATATCCGTCTCTATCAGCGGCCATATTACCCGTCTAAACTGCGGTCCAAAGGATTGCAGAAGCCTCGCAGCTCCACTTTATGGAAGGAAATGTCCACGTTTCACTGAGCGCAATGTGTCACCGGCAACTCCCCCGCCCTGACCGTGACCTCTCCACCCCCATCGCACCTCGGGGGGTGGAGAGGTCCTGGGGAGACCGGTGAACAACATGAACACATTTCATCCCAGCTCCACCCCCTCTCGTCTCTGCGTCGCCTTATCTGTAAATGAGATCGCCCGGCGGCTGAGGTACACCGAGGCGCCTCACGACCTTTACAATCTCATCGCCTCACTGTAAAAAGGAGAGGCCGCGCTAACACACAGCAAGAAGAAATAGAGAGCAGATCTTAGTTGCAAAGCCAAGGAAGAGATTGCTGCACCCACACAAACACACACACACACACACACACACACTTCTGGAGATGATGTGAGAAAACACGATGGTCTCACTTGTCATCTGGCGGTCGTCTGTCGGCACACTTCCTCACACTTCCTCTCACTTGCCGGTTGTTTGCTCTGTGATGTTTGAGATGTTTGAAGTTGTTATTTCTGTGTCTTGATCCTTAATCAGGATTTTGTTTACTTGAGCGCGTGTGAACTGATTTAAAGTCACCACACATTGTCCCGTGTGGAGGAAACACAGACTTTTCATGTCGGTGTTAATTACTTTTTTCCTGGCAGATTTTGAATATTAACAACAAATGAAATCAATATGCAAAAAGTCACAAACACAGGATGAGCTTTGGGTTCAGGGTCGACGCCGGCCGGCTCTGGCTTACGTGACGGCACAGGAAGCAGGAAGGAGTCACACAGGCAACTATCAACAACATACGCATAGTCTGTATAGGAGCGGTTCTTAAATTGTGGTGTGTGGAGCGCCCCCTGCTGGTGAACCAGATGTGTCTGGCAGACGATCAAAACTATTCGAAGTGGCGGCTCTTCCATTATTAAGGGAAATGATTGAGAAACGAAAGACGGAACTTTTGTCCATGGCTTGTCGCATTAAAGCAGATGCGAGCTGCGATACGTTTCATGTGAACGTTGGTTGATTTCCAGCAGCAGATGTCTGAACTGGGGCGTCAAACTCTCAATAATAAAGCGAGCAGACGAAGGTGGAGTTCAGCCGCCAACATCTGTTAGACCGGCCATCCGTGAGGTAATAAGTAAAGTTCCTCACTCATAATTATAACAACCGCTGGAGTGCAAAATGCATCCAATCAGCACGTTACCAGCATGTCGCCATAGCAACATTGACATCTTTTGGTAGCGAGCTGAGCCGGGGATCACAGGGAAGCCAAGCAAACAAACAAGGGGCTATAGTTGTGTGTACTGTGTGTGTGGAGGTGCATGTCTACATGGAGGTGCATGTCTGTAGGGTTTGTATGGGCGGCGTGTACAATACGTACTCAGGTGTCTGAGCGGATTGCATCCAACAGCGAGAGATCGACACACACACACACACACACACACACACACACACACACACACACACACACACACACACACACACACACACACACACACACACACACACAGCTGCTTATTATGTTCATCTGGCACGGCGAGGCTCTCACCCGTCTGCCTGTCTTCTTGTTTTCCATCTCCTCTGGTGTGGAGTGACAGCTCCCACAGCGCGGCGGTGAGACAGGGGGAGGGCAGGGGCGAGGGGGGGTGGGGGGGCGGGGCAGTCTGGCGCGATCACCTATCAATCCCCAGATTTCATCGACGGTGACATTTCCAATTAGCATAACGTAACGGATCACAAACTAACCTGCAGAGCCTGCAGGAAGCACATCTGACTCGCCCTGCGTCCATGAGTCGGTCTGTGAGTTTGCGTTCTAGGCTGAAACGTGTGAATCCCAACCCCCCTCCCAAAAAAAATCAAAATGTGGGAGCTGTTTTCCTCCTGTCACTCAATGTCAGGGCTGGTTTCGCGCCGCAGCAGCCAATTAGTATGTTCTCCATCAACCACAGCCGGGCTAGCCAGCGACAAGCCAGCGCGGCGTCCGTGCAGCGCCGCTGTCCGGCGGCGCTGTCCGGCGGCCTCGACACATCAGAGCGACGGGCTGACAGGTGAGCGGCCCGCGCAGAATGGGAGTAATGATGAGTCGCCGCAGCAGCTGGAGGAGCTTCAGAACACGCTGCCTCACGTAGTAAATGACTTCATAAGACAGAGGGCTAATAGTTTAATAATTCATTCTGCTTTGATTGTATCGTGGGCTCTGCTCGGGGTTAAAGCGAGTGTGTGTGTGTGTAGGGGAGGGAATCCAGCCAATGGCAAGGAATCGTTTCAAACGCTCGCCGAAGCAAGAGTCAAAAGTCAATGTATGGATTGCAACTTCAGCTTTAACCCCAAATCAGGCGAGCGATCAAACAATCGAGCAATCCAAAGATGCATCAAATCAAAGGCTGTGTAATGTGGATTGTGCGTTTTGTATAAAGTGCCTGAAGAAGGAGGAGGGAAGGATTTCAGAGAAGTGCAGAGCAATGATACATCAAAGTCCCTTTGAAGTCTGCGACGCTCTCTGGAGACGTCGTAGTTTGAGCGATGAAAAGGACAAAGTCCCGTATGTTGACGTTTGTGCAGTATAGCTGCGTCATCGTCAGCTGTTCTCTGCATCACACAGAGACTTTGAGGAGACGTGAAGTCCCAACGCGGCAGAACATACAGTACAGTGGAACAAAG
The DNA here is from genome assembly GCF_046128005.1 of Genypterus blacodes. Lineage (NCBI taxonomy): Eukaryota > Metazoa > Chordata > Actinopteri > Ophidiiformes > Ophidiidae > Genypterus > Genypterus blacodes. The sequence goes on along the minus strand of NW_027467021.1, from coordinate 45,722 downwards.
GGCCGTGTGCAGATAGAAACCTCGGTTTGGACTTCCTGCGACACGTAACCGTCCACTGGTCTGTGACTGTGGAGCCGTGGTGACCTGTGTCGGGTTGAATGGTGGTCTAGGGTTCTCTCACTCACTCTCTCACTCACTCACTCATTCATTCCAGTCAAATATGTCTGCTTTGGTTCCTTCCACAGCACATGCATGCACACACTAATACACACATCCTATCTCACACAGAGGACATATTTCATCTCCCCTCTCTCACACACACACACACACACACACATGACACACACAGACTAAGAACACATCTCATTAATATGCAGCGTATGTGCTGCGGCTCCAGCTAATCAAAGTGTAATGATTTTCCTTAGCAAAACTAATTATAAATTCCTCATCTACGGTCATTCAATAACATAGCCATTAAATCATAATAGCGGAGGCAGAAGCTCTATTGATATTTCCCCCACATAAGGAGCCGGGCGTCCTCCTGTAAGAGCTTTGAAGCCGGCCTTTGAGGTTTAGCTCCAAAGAAACCACAGTGACTGAATGAGTGATGACAGAGAGCGCCAGGCAAGGAAATCATATAGGTAGAGAAGGAGAGGCATGTAAACATAGAGACCTGAGTGACGGTATGTGAGACAGGCTGCATGACAGAGGGCTGATGGACCAGATGGGTTGAGTATCCATCAGGAGGAAGCAGAAGGTTTGATTCCAAAGTCACGTTCTGGCCCAGAGAAGCTCCTCAGTGAAGACATTAGAGATCATTGGATGGACTTTGCAGGACCAAACTCCATTTCCAAGTTCATTTCTTGACCTATAAATGTTTAAAACCATGGATCCTGATACAAGTTGTATCAACAATTTCTCCACCAAATCCATTTTTTCTCTTCATCTTGGCTTCTTCTCCCTCCACAAACAAATCTGATGGAATATGTTGTAGTGCTGCCGTCCTGCCTGCTCTCTGGCTCTGCTTCGTCTCCCTGGAGCCTCGTTTGCACCCCAAACTGCCGACGCTCACCTGCTTTTCACACTTTTCCCCCTGGTGAACCTGCAGAGTGTGTTGATGTAACTGCTGCACAACTCCAAAGTGATTCAAAGACGGAAAAGCAACCGGAGTACAATCGCTGCCTCGTGTGCTTCTTTCTATAACGTGGAGCAAAAATGAATCCTCCATGTTTATGTTATTACTTCTTCTTCTTCTTCTTAATGCCTGCAATCATGAAATCCCCATTTCCAGGTGAAGAACTTAAACTCTCATTTTGTAAATCCTAATCATTCCATCTCCGTATTCATATTATTCCGTTCCAATCTTCCGAAATGTGATATTGGTGGTTGTTTACTCCTTTGGGTGGAAAACATAATTAGTTTTGTAATTAATGAAACTCTGAGAGGCGTCGCCGCTCAGAAGTACTTTCACCTTTAGATGCTTCAGTTTTTCTTGCTTGTCATTTCACCAAAGTAGAATTTTGAACGCCGGCCTCTTCCTCGTTAGTGAAGTACTCACTGGCCTCTCACTGAAGTCAGTAATGTTGGAGTCCAGGCCTCATGTGGAGCTCCTCTGTGTGTTCTGCGCTCTGTGAGCTTTGAAGTAGCAGGAAATGCACAAACTGAGACAGTGCGTTTCTAAAAATCAATCTTCTTCTTCTTCGTCTAGCCGCCGCTCTACTTTTGATTGCATGAATTCACAAGTAGAAGAAGTCTGCGCTCCTCTGCCATCTGTACGCAAAATAATCTGTTTAATTTCCCCCGTGACCTCAGGTGCTAGCATTTATCTCATCCAGGGAGACGTCTGAAAGCAGATAAACACACTTATTACAATATGATAGATCTACACGCCATATGTGTCCCTCTGTACAGGAGAGCAGGCAGAGGGACAGGAGGGCAGGCAGAGGGACAGGAGAGCAGGCAGAGGAAGTTTACCTTGAAGAATTCCTTTAATAAAGGGTCCAGTGTGAGAGAAGAAGAAGAAGAAGAAGAAGAGTGGAGCTTCAGTGTTTTTATAGGAAACCATATTCTGTAAGGTAAAATGATGAAAGAGAGAAATAACTCAGGGTTTTTATTTGAAGAAAACATTTTAAATCACATTTTATGCTCTTTGTGTTTTATTTATAACTTTTTAAACAGATTTTTTATTTGAACACAGATCAGCTTTGATTAGATTGGATTGATATTGGCAATAATGAAGAAAAAGCTAAAAAATTCAATAATTAAAAAATACATTTTTTTAATTCTTTCAATTTCATTTTTTTTTTTATCACATTTTCTTGAATTTTTAATCTTTTTTTCTTGTGCTTGAACCCATAATTAGTTCTCTCTCATCTCCATGATGCTAATGAGGCTAAATTAACCTGACAGCCTCTCTGCATGTATCTACTGTAGCATGTTCACACACACACACACACACACACACACACACACACACCCACACACACACACATAGCCTGGATCCCCCCCCTAGCCCCCCCGGGCCCCCTGATGCTTCTCTCGCACAGATCTGGCATTTTAATTCACATTTGCGTGACCGTACTGAGGAATCGGCCTTGTTTCTTGTTTCCACCTTATTCTCCCTCCTTCTTCCCACACACTTCTCAAATCCCCTCTCTCTCTCCCTCCTCCTCCTCCCTCCAGGGTCTGTGGGTCACGTTTCCCGCTCCTCCCTCAGGATTGCCATTTCGCCTCGCGGCAGAATCCTATTTGTCCCCTTATCTACCCGGACTTGAACCCGGACTCTCTGGCCTCCACCCCTTGGGAGTTCGGACACACGGTGCGACCAATGGAGAGCCCGGCCGGTCACGGGGGTTCGGTCCTCCTCCTGTCAATTCTCCCCGATAAGCTGCAGGGCTATGGATATGAATCTATACATAATTTATACAGTAAAGTCATTGGGCCTGGAGGGATACTGCTGAGAAAGTTAAGTGTGGAGAGCAGCCGAGCAGGAGGAAGTCTGTGTGCCGCTGCCACAGCAACAGTTTGCTCGTCGTAAGATTTGATGGAGGGCCTAATTGCACTTGACGTGAGTAGGGGAGCGCTGGAACATGGCGTGTGCTGAGAAACAGCAGGATTTGCCCGGAATGTAGCTTGATGTCTCTAAAAGGAGGAGTGCCCTTTGAGAACGGCTGCTGGAAGCGTTCTCTGGTAATGGCTCTCCAGTGTGTGTGTGTGTGTGTGTGTGTGTGTGTGTGTGTGTGTGTGTGTGTGTGTGTGTCTGTGTGTGTGTCTGTGTCTGTGTGTGTGTGCCAGAGATGTTTTGATGCATGTTGTCTCTTGCTGTTTGACTTGTCTCGGTTGTCATTTGATGTGTTTGGTTTTGTCTGTTTATGCTGCGGCTCTGTCAATCACCTGTGTTGTCTCAGCTTGCTCATTTATTCCTTTATTTATATATTTAGGCTTTACATTTCACTCCTTCCCTCACGCGTCAGCCCCCCGCCCCCACCGCCACCCAAGATGCATTTGGGCTTTTGTTTAGAAATCCTCACGCTTTCATCCGTCCTCATCCTGACTCCAGACTCACCTGAGGAGTCATGTGAGGCTCCTCCCTCCTCCCTCCTCACTCTCTGATCTGTGCTGGGAAACATTTCTTAACGAGTGAAGCTCGACATTGGATCGCAGCACAACACAACACTCATGCAGCACGGCGGTGATTCTGCAGCTCTGTGTCTGATATTCGTGCCAAACTAATATTCAGACGGTCGGTTGAACAATGGTTAGCTTAAGGGAGAAGTTAGAGCAGTGAGCAGGACGACACACTCATCTACAGACCCGACCTCAACACCGACCAAAAGGAAGTCAGAAGCTCAAACTTTCCCTTGAATGATTCCTTTAATAAGGGACCAGTGTGAGTTACTAAAGGAAGAAGGGTACACAGGTTTGCTAATGATCAATGATGCTGCCACTGATCCATCAGTTATGCCGTTCTATTCTCTTCTCCATGGCGGTGGGGAGAAATAAGTATGACATCACTGATGGAGACTTCATTGTTTATTAATCTCTCTTTGACTCTGTCTATTTGCTGCTGGGCTCCGTCTATCACCTGCACTCTTTCCATCTGTGCGTCGTTTGCTTGTGCGTAGCTTCAGCCTGAGCTTCAGCCTGAGCTTCAGCCTGAGCTTCAGCCGGAGCTTCAGCCGGAGCTTCAGCCTGAGCTTCAGCCGGAGCTTCAGCCGGAGCTTCAGCCGGAGCTTCAGCCGGAGCTTCAGCCGAGCTTCCATCCCGTCAGCTGCAGATGTTTTATTCATCACATTTACTGTTTCACTTATGCAACGAGCCCCGAGCTGCATTTGAGCTCTTGTTTTGAAATCCACATACTCCATACAACAATTCCCAAATCTCCCGTGCATAATTCATATCTAAGAGACGCCGCGGACAAACGCCAGCAATATAAGAGAGGAACAAACACAAACAAGCCCGACAAAGTGAGGACTGTTTACATACACAACAACATTTTTCGGGGGCATGGCTGCACTTCCTGCTGCGCCTTCCTGCTCCCATCAATACACTTTCTTGACGAGGGAGGGGGCCAGGGGGGCCAGGGGGGCCAGGGGGGCCAGCAGGGGGGACGGGGGGGGGGGGGGCAGACTGTAAGCCGGCCCCACTAAAAGGAAGAGGAAGCAGCGAACACACACACAAGCACACGAGGCCGCCGTGTCTTTTTTTGTACACGTCTCCCCCGGAGCAGCGGTGTGGAAGGAGCGCGGCTGAGGAGGAGAAGGAATTATTAAAATGTGCGGCGGCCGCAGAGTGCTCTCGCAGTAATTAAGTCGACAGCAGTTTTGCTCCGGCGGCTCCATTTTGAGTGTGTAATGTATTTCAATAATGACAGTGCACGGCAGCAAACTGGCTTGTCGTCACGCTCTCCCTCTCCCAGCTAATCCTGTTACTGCTGACCACTCTGTCCAACCGCCTGCCACTTTGCTGTTGGGGGAGGAAGAGGAGGAAGAGGAGGAGGAGGAGGAGGAGGAGGAAGGTTTGGATGAGCAGAGAAACAGAAAAATTAACGGAACGGCACGATTGTTTCCCTCTGCCTGTGTTTGTTGTGGTTGTTGCCCGTGTGACTGTGTGTGTGTGTGTGTGTGTGTGTGTGTGTGTGTGTGTGTGTGTGTGCGGTGCCTGCCAGTTTGCCAGCGTGAGTGCATATCCGGCGTAAATGTTGATTCAGTCCACAGTGAATACACTCCAGCCCCTTGCAGCTGGCTGATAGCTTTCCAGCATCATCTGGGGCTCTGAGCCGTCCGCTCTGCCCGGGCCACAATGACTAATCCTGACACAGGCAGCAGCAATCAGCACGCTCAGGCCACAGCGTAATGGAAGCCTGCCTGCTCTCATGTCTGTGACAGGCGGGCAGGCAGGCAGGCAGGCAGGCAGGCAGGCTGGCTGGCTGGCTGGCTGGCTGCTCGTCTCCATGTTTGGTCCTGTGTAGATACGTTGGCTGGACTGATGGCGTTGTTCATTTTTCTGTAATAGAAGTTTGGACACGGATAATCTTGTGATGTGTGTGTGTGTGTGTGTGGCTGCACATTCTCTTATGTCAGCGTCCAAACCAAACTTTCAGACTTCAGCTCCTCTCAGGTGCCTGGAAATCACATTTGATCTCAGCACACACACACACACACACACACACACACACACACACACACACACACACACACAAACAGCACTGCCGCTTCAGTGATAGCTTTAATATTTAATATATTGGCCCGCCGCTCCAAAGCGGTGCATGAAGCAGAGACATAACTGTGCTTTTATTGACCACAGATAGGCGGCCATCATGTTTTCTAATCAGTCCGTCGCTGATCTCTGTCCCCCCTTGCAGACAGACAGACTGACAGACAGGCAGATAGACAGGCTGTTTGTGTCATGGCTGTACACACACCGAGGTGGAGTTGCATGTAAACAGATCATTACACATTCATGTTCCGGGGCATCTGTGTGTTTGTCTGCACTTCTAAAGGCTTGAAAGTCGATTCTGTTGCACACAAACAGCCTGAGAGTGTAAAAGAATATGTCCTCTTTAATTAGAGGACAGGAATTAATTGAGGAACAGACTAATTAAATGTTTGATTGTGCTGCATGTAGTTGAAGGCAAACTGCATTGTGACATATTACACCACTTCTTATTTATTTTGTCATACTAATGTGAGAAACACTTCTGTACAACTCTAAATGACTCTAATAGCTTTAAGGCCCCAGCTGTAAATCCTGTGTGTGTGTGTGTGTGTGTGTGTGTGTGTGTGTGTGTGTGTGTGTTTGCATGCAGGGATACTTGCAGATGTGGCTTAGATTAAATATATATGATGTGTTTTTGTCGTCTCAGAGCTCCAGCAGCTAAACCTGCGCCTGGGTGTCGTTTACATCTCGGCGACTAAATGAGTGTTTCCCCCGCACGGTCCTGGTGGGAGGTGTGTAAAGTGCAGGAAGTGACCCCTCTGCCCCCGGCCTCATTGCTCAAAGTCACTTTGTCGCCGAGGCAATTTTGCCTGTGGAAGCCAAATACGTACTGTATCACACATGCAGGCGACCTCCGGTGACCTCTTTACTTCAACTCACAGCCACACGGTGATATTGGCTTTTACTTGTTGTGCTTTGGGTCTAAAACACTGCAGAATGCGTTTGAGCAGAAAGCCGAGCCGCTGTGTTACAGTAGAAGTGTTTCTCCTGCAGTACCGCTCAAATATTGGATCACAGCAAATAGTCTTTAATGGGAGGAAATAGGTCGATCCCTGGGGCCCTGAACACATCAGCAGCCTCAAACCTCTCTCTCTCTCTCTCTCCCTCTCTCTCTCTCTCTCTCTCTCTCTCTCTCTCTCTTTCTCTCTCCGTCTTTCTCTGTCTTTCTCCTTCTTTCTCTGTCTCTCTCTCTCTCTGTCTCTCTCTCCCTCTCTCCTCGTCTCTCTTTCGCTCTCTCTCTCTCTCTCTCTGTCTCTCTCTCTGTCTCTCTCTCTCTCTCTCTCTCCCCCCCTCTCTCCCTCTTCCTCTCTCTCTCCCTCCCCCCCTCTTCCTCTCTCTCTCTTCCTCTTCCTCTCTCTGTCTCTGTCCCCTCTCTATTAGCATGCTGTTTGATGCTGGAGTTGCCCTGCAGTTTGGAAGAAGAGCGCAGGAGTGCATGAGGGCACAAAGCTTCCGGTTTCCATAATGAGGCCAGAGGGTTGTGTTCTACGAGGGGGGGGGGGGTTAAATGGAAAGATGTGTCATATTCCGGAAGAGGCAGATGAAAGGCGAAATGAGTTTGTGAAAAGGGCAAGGGCTTGTTTGAGAGAAAATAAGAGTTGGTTTTGCTGCGTGTCCAAGGTTGAGCTGCACTCAGGGCTCGGTGACGGACGAGGCAGCGGCCGCTGTGCTGGAGCACAAACAAGGAGAACAAAGGTCACGGAAAACCATTCACTGTCCCTGCATAGGATGTGACGTGGAACAAGGGACTGGACTGGAGATACACACATGGACACACACGGACACACACACAAAGGAACATCTACCTGGGTAGAATCCCGTCCCATCCGTGCGGTGGTGAGGCAGAATTCCTGTCGTGGCGTCCCAGAAGGTGGAGGCTGCATTGACTCGACTAAAAAGCCTTTAAGGTCCCCGGAAAAAGAACTTACACAGCAGTAAATTAAATATGATTTGATGAATGCTGTGTTAATGTTTGTGCCCAGGCTGCAGAAACATTCACCAGGAGAAAAATGCCACACCGTGCTGTTTTTTTCTCCCTCTTTGGTGGATTTTCTCACAATTTCAAATCAGCTTGACTCATCATTTACAGGGAATCTTTAGAGGAATAGAAATTAGCCGTAAGAGAGCATCAAGTTCACTAAAACACCATGTTGTTTACCTTTATTGTTTTGGCTCTAAAGCTGCTTTGTTGTGAAGTTGAACGTTTCCTGTTCGTGCACTAGGCTCCTTTCCTCTTCGCTCCGGCTCCGTTCACTTATTCACACCTTGGCGAGCTCTCTGCTTTTGCCGGCTGACCACTTTTCAGATACAGCAAACCTCTAACAACGGGGCCATCAACAGCACCCAGAGGGCCTCCACATGCAATATTGAAGGATTTCCCATTAGTGTTTGTGCATCAGGAAACAGACGTGAGCCGCCATCATCAAAGAGAGAGAAGATGGAGAGAACACGGGAGAGACAAAGAGGGAAAAGATCAAAATGTAACCAGAAAAATGGAAATAATGAAGAACAATGTGTGAATTTGCTGCGTTTGCTTCATGTTCTTTATCTGGTTTGAAGCTCGTCGCCCCTCAGTGAGAGCGAGAGAGACATTCTGGGAAAAACAGGATGGGAACAAAGACACAAACTTTCATTTTATGCTGAATAAGGCTACCTGGCATCTGTACAGCTGCCAGTCTGTGTTTATGCCTTAAAGCTACATTAGGTAACTTCAGAACTAGCTGACGGTAGCTTATCGATCAGGGAGCGTCTCAAAACTTCCTCCAAACTGCATTCAACGCCAAAATGTCCTACTCCGCTGTATAGATCCTGAACATGTCGCCACTTTGCTTTTGGGAATATGGAGGGAGGGTCAAAGCGGGAACGCAGCAAAGTAGCTTCAAGCAGAACCGAAGCTAATGGACACAAACAGCGATGAGGTGAAATCTGGGAAAAGTGAAGTTTGTTTATATGCGTGTTAAATTAGCGCTAATGGCAGCGCTAATGGAGATTGTCGCAATAACATTAAAACGTCTCGGATCTCCTCCCATAAAGGAAGGAAGCCGATAAAAGTGACAACAACAACAACAACAGCGACGGCAGCGACAGCTTGTCTTCACACCTCGGCCGTTTGTCCTCTTAAAACCCATTTGGAACATCTGCTGGTGTGCAGGGGTTTGATTTTACGTTTAACGGCGCTGAAAGACGAGCGGCGTCAGACAGAATCACCTATTTAACCGCTTCCCCCTGTTCTCCCTCGCACATGTTCTATACGTGGAGGTCCGTGTGCTTTCTCTCCCTCTCTCCTCCTCTCACCCTCCTCTCACTCTCACTCTCTCTTTCTTTCTCTCTTTCTCTCTCTCTCCCTCTCTTCTCGTCTCTCTGTCTCTCCCTCTCTCCTCCTCTCACTCTCACTCTCTCTCTCTTCCCCTCTCTCTCCCACTCTCTCTCTCTCTCTTCCTCTCCCTCTCTCTCCCTCTCTTCTCTCTCTCCCCCTCTAACTCTCTCTCTCCCCTCCTCTTCCTCTCTCTCTTCCTCTCTGATTCTATACGTGGAGGTCCGTGTGCTTTGTATGATGGCAGCTTTGCCATTAGATGCATAAGGACTCTGCTGTCCTCTGCCCAGATGTGAGAGCAGCCGTTTACAGCCTGCAGCTACTTCATAGCTTTGGATGCCTGATTAATTCTCTGGCTTAATGCTCTTTTCTGCACTTACACACACGCCGACGCATGCACCGGCACATGCGTACTACAGGCAAACACACATATTACACACTCCAAAGTGCACACGTACACACACACACACACACTCATGCATCTAGAGTGCTACCTCCACTTAAGCCTGCAGATATCAGCATTAGCAGCTCCATCAGCGTCTGCAGCCGAGCAGAGCACTTTGCTGCCATGTTCGCATGTTTCTCTAATTCCGTGTAATTGAAATGATGAGCACGCCTCCATTATTGCAGAAAAAAAAAAAAAAATGTCGGCGGCGTATTTATCTGCTGATGTTTGTTGTTGATTCGCCGTGCGTGTGTGCGTGTGTGCGTGTGTGCGTCTGCAGGCCCGGGCTCATCAGCAGTCAGGCCTGTGAGCCGGCCCCCCCCCCCCCCGTGGAGGAGCCACAGCTCAGCAGCTATCAATCCACCTCAGGGTCGATGAAGACTCCATTCATTTTTCACTCACTCTCTCTCCATCTCCCTCTCTCCCTCTCTCTCTCTCCCTCTCTCTCTCTCTGTGGACTCTCTCCGTCCTTCCTTTTAACCGCCTCGTCTGTCTCTGCCGCCCCGTGTCCGCCCGATCTGACGCACGTGTCCGGGACGATCCGTCAAGTCCTTTTTGAAGGCGCCCAGCTCAAACACATCAGCGTGTCTTTGTTCCCTGCTCCTCCTCCTCCTCCTCCTCCTCCTCCTCCTCCTCCCCCTCAGCTCTCTCCTGCACTTTCTTTCTTCCTCCGCTGTCACCTTTTATTCCCGCCGTTGTGTGTGAACGTAGCAAAATACACTTCAGGGGGAGCGAGTAAATCGACAGAGGAAGATGGACTCCGGCTCGGGTTTTGGCATCAAGTGCCCTGGAACAAATTTCCAGACGACTCTCTGGAGACGCCGCCTCACCTCCCTGACAGCAGGTACTTGTTGCAGCACGCACAGGCAATCACATAAACACACACACACACACACACACACACACACACACACACAGCGGCCTGGGTGAGTCTATTTACAGCCTCCCTGATTGGATTGTAAATTCTTTAAGTAGGCATTTAAGTAAGATATTATAAGTGTGCAATCAGTAGGCGTAGATTTGAGCTAAATTTGGGATCAAAGCAGTCAGATTTACAAAAATAATCACTCCTCTCTCTTCATCAGCATCGTTTCCATGTCTGCATTTTCCCTCCGGTCTCTCCTCAGCTCAGGACGAAGACGGCATCCCAGCGTCCTCTTCCTCCTCACGCTCGGCTCTGCCCGCCCTCGTGATCGGTCTGGGCGGCGTCATGAGCGCTGCAGGGACATCGGGCCCGTTCCTCAGTCCTGAGCGGGGCCAGCGGTTCCGGCTCGCCCGCTCTCCTTCACTCTCACGCCGCGCTCCAATTTACTGGAAAGGAGACTTCAGGGATCGGATCAGTCTCTCACCCGATGCCTCTCCAGTTGTAAATATCACCAAACTATTTCTGCTGAACGATCAACCACTCATCGGCGAGGCCTAAATTTAGGCTCAGCCTTTTAATGCTAATGCACTTAGCCCTGTGCTGCTACCCACTTGCTCCTGATGCATCGCTCTCCTTGGCGTGATTAGTTCCGGCTCCCTGTTCCAGATATGGAACTGTTTATGATTCTGGTGAGACCTCGCCGACATCTTTGCACTTTACTCCTGGCAGATGTGTCCGGAATGACGATCCGGCCTCGGAGAAGGAAAGGATGAACGAAGGAAGGGAGGGGGGGAGGGAGGGAGGAATTGGCTCCTGAAGAGAAGGATTGTGGTTGTGTATGATTGGGACTGTGTGGTTATTGACCTGATGGGCTCCAGGTGTGTGTGTGTGTGTGTGTGTGTGTGTGTGTAGGAGCTGAGATGGTGATTGGGCTTATCTGATGGTATCATCAGGCTGTAATAGGAAGCGAGCTGCCGGGTCGCACCACAGACGGCAGATAGACCAGGTTTGTACCTGTGATCCGTTCTGGTGGCTCTTCTGTGTGAGGGAGGAGGAAGGAGGAAAGAGGGAGGAGGAAGGAGGGGAGAGGACGGAGCAAGGAGGCAGGGCGTTTGCTCAGGAGTCTGCTTGAATCCAAACCTCCCAGTGACATTTCAAAGGTAGATGAATAAAGTTCACTCTCTTACTCTTCTCAGCAGTGAATCCATTTTTTTGAATCTAATAAAAACATTTTCAATTCAGCAATTCACTTTGATAAAATCCAATTTCTCCAAATCCAGAAGAATGAGCTCTGGCACGACTCGAGCTTTCATAACGACCCTGGAGGATTTGTTAACCGCCATTTATTCGCTTACACACACTCTGTGTTTTCCAAATCTCTCTGGACTCAAAGACACGGAGGAAGTTAATCAGGCGGAGAGACGAACCCAGAGCCTTTTCTTTGATGTCGTCCTGCTGATCTCAACAGATGCTGTGATTAGACCCTGTGGACATGAGAGCTGAGAGAAGATCCAAGAAACGCAGAAGCAGAATACATAGAAACTACCGGACTCACTGTGGTCTGATGCACGCCTAGGTGTATGTGTGTGCGTGTGTGTGTGTGTTGACTGAGGGTCTGACTGTCACTCTTTGACAGCACAGCCTGGATCTAGTGAGGATTTAGTGGTTTTGATCCAGGGAGTGAGTGACCGCTGGGCACAGAGACAGGACGCCACGGGGCATCAGCTCCAAACCCCCCCACTAATCTACTGCTACACTTCTGTCCCTCTGAAGGAGCTTACACAGAGGGGGGGACCCCACATGGACTCACACACACACACACACTCTGCCTGCAATTAGAGGTACTGCTGTCATTGTTCCACCTTGTGTGTGTGTGTGTGTGTGTGTGTGTGACATAGTGGAGCAGATCTGTGTTCCAGGCCCGGCTGGAGTCGCTCCCGCTCTTCTTTTAACAGGAATCTCCCTGGCAAACGTTACAACTCCGACTTGGCTCCCTCGCAGTTTTCATCACTACAAATTGAGCACGACACCTCTGTGCTGCACTCCAACCGGCATCCTCCTCCTCCTCCTCCTCCTCCTCCTCCTCCTCCTCCTCCTCCTCCGCATCCTCCTCATCTTCCTCGTCCTTTTTGCACCATGAATCAGCCAATGAGCCTGGTTTGTTGATGTGAATTCCGAGGAGGACATATGGAAGCATGGGGAGACGAGGACATGTGGGAGTCTCTTTTAGATCCAACACGAGCTGTTCGCTGACTCATCCCTCCATCCGTCATTTGTAGGTGAGAGCCAAACGCATGAGAGAGAGCCAGAGTGACAGAGCGAGAGAGGGAGAGAGGGAGAGAGGGAGAGAGGGACAGAAGGAGAGAACGAGCCAGGCAGAGGGTCCAAACTACGAGCTTACATAAGAGCTGCTGCTGCTGCTGCTGCTGCTGCTGGACTGTCACACACTCAGTCTCCAAATCAAGAAAAGGTGTGTGTGAGAGAATGTTGCTGAGACGGTGGTCCGGCCTGCAGCTCTGCCTGTGGGTGAGGCAGGGTGGGAGAGGGGAGGGAGAGGGGGAGGGGGAGGGGGAGGGCGAGGGATCGTTATTGATTTGGCCCCTGTCGCTTTTAATTATGTCTCTATCTAATCAATGGAAGAAAAGAGAAAGGATGCAGGAGCCAAAGGGACATGTTGACACTGATGATCACTCACGTCTGCTTGGTGGCTGAGTCGGCTCCTTCACTTTCCAAATGACGGCGAGCTGCAGCCACGACTCGATTGCTCCGTGCCAACACCGGCTCAACACACTTTCATTTCCTCGGGGATGCGACGTCGTGACTTCAGTATTTTGAGCTGTTGTTTTGTAAATCTGCTTATCTGACGTCTTACACAGGCAGATGTTTAGAAACATGACCAAATAGGATCCAATAATCCCAACATGTGCTTCACTCGGGCCAGACAGAAGCTCAGAACACCGAGGGGAACAAAGTGACACAGGGAGGAGTTTACAAAGGGACACACGTCTTAGACTAGAGTTTAAATCCTTCACTTTAGTTTAGGAGTTTTCAGTTTATATGTTCTTGTACAGTGTGTGTGTGTGTGTGTGTGTGTGTGTGTGCACTTATCCAGCATGTGTGTGTACTGGAAGTGTGTGCCTGTAGCGTTCACACCTGTGCAGTCAGCGTCTGCATAAACACTATGTAGGTGATTTCTAGGGACTTGGTTGGCGCGTGCAGACACTCCCCCCCCTCCCCCCTCCCCCCTCTGCAAGCCGAGCCTAATCTAACCAAAGGAAGATCCAACAACGCCGGCCGCGTTTGCAATTGTGAATTTCAATGTTTACCCTATTAAATGTAAATGGCGCTCTAAATCAAACGTTCCTGTGAATAATAAAGCAGAGGATTGATAGAAGCGGGCGCCGCTGAATTAAAGAGGGAGATAATTGGGGCCAAACAGGGCCGGAGCTAACAATGTAAACACTGCCGCCGCTCTACGCCTGATCAAGACGAATGGAGGATTCTGTCAATTAACGCGCCGATCCGAAGAATAATAAGAGCAGCGTTCCGCTTGCCACCAAAAGCCGACTCATTTCCTGTTCTTCCCCCGCGCTCTTTCTCCTCCTCCTCCTCTTCTTCCTCTCTCTCTTTCACAGCAACTCCTGCCTATTCTGCTCCATCCGTCTCTCCAAACTCCACCGGTCGGGTCCTCTGAATGATGGAGGCGTAGGGGTAGCCGAGTCTGAAAGACATAATTAGATCTGTGAATTCTTAATAGGAACCAAATTCCCCCCTGACTGCATTTCCACATTACCTCTGCAGGACTCTAAAAGCTTTTATACGCTCACACCTCGGCGTTTCTAGCAATGTTTGAAATCAAAACGCAGCCGTGGAGCCCTCTGGAGTGGTTTCATTCCGTCTTCTGGCAGTATACATTTGCAAACCAATTTATCAGTGGAGCTAATTTGGAGATTTGCCGGGGAAAATGCTTGTGTTTGCGTAAAAGGAAACACACACACACAAACACACACACACACACACACACACACACACATATACACACACACACACCTGTCTGATGAGGATGCGACACGACGTTTGGCGAGGGTTAGGCCGCTGTGTTGTCTCCCGCTGTGAAAATGTGTATTCCGGCTGTCAACAGGAAGTGACGGGAAGACGGAGAAGGGAACTTCCTGTCAGCCGCCTCAGTCAAGTCCTCTATCTTAAATTATAAGGTGGCAAAAAAAAAGCTACAAATGTCCTTCCTTGCGTCTCAGTCACATGGGGACACAGGCGGGTAACTGACCCTCATCCGTTCCCATGGAGACGGAGCAGCCATCTCTGTCATTATTGGGGATTAGCGTCTTATCTGCTTTTGTTCTATTTCGGCCCTTGCAGATGATCTGGTGGCCTGCAGCTGCTGTTGCTGCTCGGCAACGCCACGTTTATCTCCCAATATCAAGGGAGGAACTCAGAATCCGGGGTGCGGACCGGAGTGGGAAAACTTTGTATGGAAGCTAGTTTTGTTTTGCAGTGCCTTTGATGGAAGCTTGATATCAGCAGATGGCAAATTAAACCTGCACGTGTAAAAGAAAAAAGAAAACAGTAGCAAAAGGTGAGCCTGAGCTGCAATACCCGGAAATCATGCAGCATGATGTAAGTGACTGCCAACGCCGCGCTTCCACTTAGATTGTCCCGACTTTGATCGTTTAAATCAAAAAGTGGATTTGAAGCAAAAGTCCAGCTTCTTCTTCTTTGGTGTTGTTTGTAAAGGGGGTGGGGGGGTGAATTTGCCTCCTCTCAAGGGTGGAGAAGTGTGTGTACCTGAGAGCAGACTTTAATTTGGGCACATCGGGGTAAATCCACGCTAAGGTTGAGCGGTACACACACACACACAGTTTACCCAGACTAACACTACACGCCTTTGCCAAGCTAATTTTCCACTCCAGTGTGTTTTGGGGGGGAAACGTTGCTCTGGTGCAGCTCAGCGCCTGTGTTCTTTTAATTTAAAGCCACTGGCCAGTAGAGGTTTGAGAGGTTTAGCCTTTAGCAGCCTAATATAAGTGGAAATTTGTAAAACACGGCGCCGAATTTAAGGCGTTACGTTTCCTCACGTACATATCTAAGCTAGCTCATCAGTTGATTAGTCACTTTATTTAAACAGACGATTTACTAACACAGATAATTAATTGCCGATGTGACGTTTTTGCTTTCACACCAGACAAAGTGAGGCTCTTCCCTATGCAGCAGCTCATTAAGATGTTGTCACATTAAATTGGCTTTCAGCGGGTTAACCCTTCATAACAACGCATCGCTAACGTCACACTGATGTGCTGCTCCATACAAGGCGACGCTCTATGATGAATGAGACTTTGATGTTCACTTATTATAGTTATTATAGTTCAGTGTATGGAGATGTAAAGATGGTGGGCATTAACCCCAAACACAGGCCTTGCAGGCATTAGGTGTTGGTGTAACCTCCAATATTTGTCATCATTATTCTCTGTTGTGTGACGGTGCAGCCTCTCCGGGCGCTAAACACACATTTAAGTCGAACAAAAAGTGTATTTAAATCCAGCCCTTGAGTCAGGGAGTGCAGGTAGAGAGTGTGTGCAGTGTCAGTGGGATTGCTGCCCTGAAGTTGGTCTAATTCTCTCTCTAAAGGAGCTCCTAGCCCACCTCTCGCTCTGGCTCGCTTGCTCTCCTATCTCCTTTCCTAGCCTTTGCAGATCGAGCTCTCTCTGGTCTACCCTGGGGATGCGCCGGGCGATAGAGAGAGAGAGAGAGGGAGAGGGAGAGGGAGAGGGAGAGGGAGAGAGAGAGAGTTCCTGCGTGCTCGGCGTGATGATCACTGGGTCTGAGTGCGATCCTGGCAGCCAATCATCAGTCTTCTGCCGGCGTCCCGCTCTGCTTCACATTTCAGAAAGGCCCCCATTTCTTAGAGCTGTTTCATGTTGGAATGGTCCCGGTTGGTATTTTCCTTTGGCGGGGGAAAAGTCACTCTGCTCACATCAAGACTGTGTTTGTTATCGAAAATCTGCTGCTATCAATGATTTCACACCACACTGGCAGAATCTGTGACCAGTCAGGGAAGAATCCAGCATGTTTTTGTTCTTTTTCGCCTTTTATCTCACACACACACACTCTTGCTCCCCCTCTCTCTCTCTCTCCTTCTGTTTCCCCCCTATAAGAGCAGAGACCAGACTTCCCCATTTCAAATGTCCCCTCGCTCGCCCGAGCTCTGTGAAAATGCATTAGGGGAGTTAATGTGATTTCGGCTGAGCAGATTAGGAATGTCTTTCATGGTCACATTCCAATATTAGTCCGGTGCTAAGCCTCGATACATGTTTCTTTTGTGCTTAACCTCATAATGTCAAGAGTCCCATCACAGTCACTCCTGCTGTGGAGCGTCTCTCTCCCCCGCCGCCAGTGAATGGAGCCGCACCAGTCCGCCTTAAGGGGCCGAGGGGGGGTGGGGGTGTGCGTGGTCGCCGGGTGTTTTAAGCGACAAACGCTATTACACAATCAAGCATTCTACAAACACACACACACATAGAGAGAGAGTTGATGGACCTCCTGATCATCTGTCCAAACACACTCAAGTCCTGGCTGTCATCTGGGAGTTAAATCCACGAGGGAGGGGGTGGGGGAAACAGAAGCGGCGGCTGATCCGCGGTCTATTTAAATGACCTCACCACGGAGTGAATCCGCACGCCTCAATCAACCGCAGAACCCTCTAAACTCAATCCAACAGGGATTAAGAGACCAAATCAATTAGAAGCAGCAGCCGAGAAGCAGAAGTCTCTCTGCTATCACTCTCTGATCCCCCCCCCCCCCTCACCCATCATCCCTCTGCCTCTGCTCCTCTTCCTCTTCCCTTCCTTCCTAACAGCAGAAAGTCTTTAAACGCTTCACCTACAGTAATGTGCTGATAATTGGAAACAGTCTTACAGTTTTAATTGAACCTCACACGTGTGAGCCAAAGGTCTCTTTAATTCTCTTAGATAACATGGCAGAGATTCAGCACAGGCTCTCCAAGCTTTCTCTCTCTCTCTCTCTCTCTCTCTCCCTCTCTCTCTCTCTCTCTCTCTCTCTCTCCCTCTCTCTCTCTCTTTCTCTCTCTCTCTCTCTCTCTCTCTTTCTCTTTCCGTTTTCCTCCGACTCTTTCACTTTCTTTTCTGGACCGGCTCCATGTCGGTATGCAGGGCTCGTCTTCCTCTCCCCTCACGCCTCCTCCCTCTCTCTCCCTCCCTCTCCCTCTCTTCCCTGCACCTCCCTCCTTCTCGCCTTGGGAAGAATGCAGAAGTTGTGAGAGAAACAAGTGCACTCCAATGGTAGGACGAGGAGAAGAGGAGGCCTCACGCTGAATCCTCCATCCCCCCCTCTCTCTCTCCCTCTTCTCTCTCCGTCTCTCTCTCTCTTCCTCTCTGTCTCAGGGAATCAAAGGGGATCAGCTCCTTCACAGCCCTGTCTTAGTGGAGCTCGACTACAGAGAGAGAGGAGAGAGCGAGCAAGCCGGGGGAGAGAGAGAGAGAGAGAGAGAGAGGGAGAGAGGAGAGGGGGGGAACTAATCTGCAGAGGAGTAACTTAGAGGGCAACCCAGAGAACACGCCACATCTCTGCTCTCTCTTTAACAAATCAGGTCCAAAAAACTACAATTCACTCTGTAGAAATCTCATGCAAATGTCCCGAAGGTTGAATAACGGAGAGAAGATGTCATCAGTTTGTCCCTCTAGGTGTGGGCGGCCATCTTGGGCTGAGTCGGCGGTTCTGTGATGCTAGGCGCTGGCGTTAGCGCTGAGCTGGGCTTCATCTCTGTGGCGTTAGGGTGGAGCGTGTGTCACTTCCTGTTCAGTTTAACTTTTGTTTGCTGGTTCTTTTGGAGGAGCGAGCTGCGTGGGGACGGGACGGCGCCACGACAGCGCTTATGTGTGGGTATGTGGTCGTTTTAATTGTCCCCACAGGGACAGCAGGAGATGAGGATGAACTTAACGAAGATTCCTGTGGGGACGGTAATGAATGAGTCTGATATGATAATGGAGAGGAAACGTGAGAGAGAGAGAGATACGGCTGGAAGAGAGTTTAGAGAGACAGAGACAGCACACGGCTCAAACAGAAACAGGTGTTTGCATTTTGGGCTGCAGTGGGACGGATGGTGAGCCTGGAATGGAGACGGAGCGTCGGCCCCGTTCCAACATCGTTACGTGAAACTGGATGCGGCTCAAAATGAAAATTCAGCTTCCAAAATTCTGTCCCTTCTCTTTGATTGTTACACATCGGTGCGATCGCTCAAACATGGCCGCCGGCCCCCGTTGTCGCCCTCGCTCTGGTCCTTTGTGTCTTTGTGTCTTTTCCCTCTGTTTTGCGTGTCCATCTGTGCGTCCATCTGTCCACGCCCCCCTGATCAATAGTCTCTTCATTAGGCAAATGGATGGAGATGGGAGGAAGCTGCACCAGGAAGCCGATCAGATAGCGTAAGTGGGAGGAAAAGGACGTTTCAGATCCCAATCAGCTGCTGTGAATCACAAGGGCACGGCTGATTCATCAGGCTCAGCTGATTCATCAGGCTCAGCTCAAAATTAGGGCAAAACGAGTGTGATTCATCAAAAAACAGCTTTTTTTTTAATGAACTGCAGTGGAATATTTGACATTTGTTCAAAGCTACAAAAACTTCCACACACTCGCTCTGCTTGCTCCTGTCCCTCTGCAGTCTAGGAGTCGGACTGTAATCGCTGTGTTTTGAAGTTGCTAGCACAAACGTTTGTCATTCAGAGCAACACGGACGCATTCTTCTGTTTTCTATTGAGTTCCTTCGTTTAAATGCAAATAAGTCGCCGCGTGTTACGGAAGAAGAAGAAGAAGAAGGAGAAAAGGGATCACGGCGCTCCAGATACCAGAGGTCTCTCCCAGCGGCGTAGCGAGCGAGGCGCTTCATCCACAACCGCTCCACCTTGTCAAAGTCGCCGCCTGGCCTCAGATTCATAACCACGCCTGCGAGAATGTCCAATTCCATCACGCCGATAGACAAATCACCTGCGTGTA
This sequence comes from Genypterus blacodes, assembly GCF_046128005.1. Lineage (NCBI taxonomy): Eukaryota > Metazoa > Chordata > Actinopteri > Ophidiiformes > Ophidiidae > Genypterus > Genypterus blacodes. The sequence goes on along the minus strand of NW_027467021.1, from coordinate 26,420 downwards.
GCAGGAATGCTAACCCCGTTCCCGGCGCCTTGATTGATCGGCCCTGCGTCTCCCCCCGCAGCAGCTTTACGTCAAATCTGAAAGCAAACATTAGCGGCCTCCACATTACCCTTCTACCTCACATTCTCTCCGTCTCTCTACATTACGCCCCACCGTTCCTCCCTCTCTCCCCCTCCCTCCCTCTCTCCCTCTCTCTCTCTCTCTCTCTCCCCATCTTTCTCGCCACGGCGTCCGAGAATCATCCGTCAACGCAACGAGGGAACAATGGCAGCTCCGCCTCGCGAGGTCGAACTGACTGCTGTACCTTCCATTACAGCTGCGGAGCGAGCGATTGCCTCGCACGTAGAAGGTCAGGAATATGAATGAACTGATCCAGGCGAGAGAGAGAGAGAGAGAGAGAGAGAGAGAGCGAGAGAGGTGTGTGTGTGTGTGTGAGAGTTGCTGGTTCCACTGGTGTCTCCTCCTCGGCGGCCCTCAGCGGGGCTCATACCTGCCCAGCACGACTCACTTGGGCGCTTTGATATGCGGTGATGATGTCGCCCTCTTCCCTCAAATCCTCTTTGGTTTATCTTCCAGTGGGGGCGACTTCAATGAAACGTTGCTGTCGGATGGCATCAAAGCGCTTCCCAAGACCGAGAGAGGCCTCTTGAAAAGCAAACTTTGGTCCTCTGCCGAGCCTATGGAAGTTTAAAGAAAAAATAAAATAAAAAAGAGCGTCTGGATGATTTATGTGCCAGATGATTTCCAGTGCATTTGCGATGGATGAACAAAAGCAGAGTGATGAGTCATGTGCCTGTGCGCTGTATTGTATTGGATGGAGCTTTGATAAGCAGCCATTCTTTACTCCAAATGAAAGAAATGTCATCTTTCACAAAACTCTCCCGGCTTTCAACACTTTTTGTTTGTCCCTCCCGCGTCGACTTTTGTCTCACCCACTCTCTGTCTGAAGAAGCTTAGAGGGGCAGAGGGCTTCATTGTGTCTCTGCCGTCTCTCTCTCACTCTCTCTCTCTCTCTCTCTCTCTTCCCTTTCATGCCTTTGCCTTTCTCTTTTATTGGAAAATCCAGCGGCTGGCCTTTGTGTCCGTTCCCACACATGAGGCGCCCGTCTCAAAGTCGGCCTTTCCTGGAGGTGGACGGATGAAAGGGGAGTCGGAGCGCGAGGATGTGCCGTATCCCGTAACCTTCCCCGTGTCCTGTGCCGTCTGCAACTGCGCCTTTCCTTTGACAACACATTTTGAAAGTCACTACAATGGTTTTCAAGGTGATGCTAGGAGCAATATGCTAAATAACGTCTGATATGGAGTTTAAGCGACGCGGCTCGGTGTGTGTTTGCGTGTGTGTGTGTGTGTGTGTGTGTGTGTGTGTGTGTGTGTGCGTGCGCGTGCGTGTGTGTGTGTGTGTGTGTGAGATGGACAGAAATGGTCGCCCTGCAATGTATCCGGCTAACATAAATTATTTGTGGGAGGCAACTGTATTCCGTGGTGTGTGTCTGCGAGTGTGTGTTTGTCTCTGTGTGTGTGAGTGTGTGAGTGTGTGTGTGTATGTGAGTGTGTGAGAGATCTCTCTCCGTGCGACCATCTGGCCGGAGTCTGAATCACTTAGGTGGCCCTGCCAGGTGTCAGGGCCCAGGTGGCCGCAGCGTCTTTGCCAACAAAAAACCGAACCTTTGCCCGTTCTGGAGTCACGGCGTCGGATGCCTGGGCGTCAAACTGAGGGATGTATGGTGTGGGTGTGTAGAGATTGTCGGTTACATTCCCCTCGGCGTGACACAGCGGGCGGACAAGCGTTGCCGTTAAGCTGCATTTGTTCAACCTTCTATCAAACAAATACGGCCAAATCTGCAGAGTGGCTCATTATTTGCATGATGTTCCAGAGGCCGGGGAGAGATTTAAGGGGATGAGACACTTTTTTAAAAGAGTTGTGAACATGAATTCAAGGCAGGATGGTTTAATTACATCCTGTGGTCAACGCCGTGTCACCAGGATCCACTCAGACGGCTCTCCTTTGATCAAATCGGCGGTGGGAATGATGAGATAATGATATATTAGCTCACCACAGATGGAAACTAAATCTCATCTTCTGAAGAAATTGGGTTCCTTGTTAGTTTAACAGCTAAAAGGAGGCCACAAATTGTGTTGTAATTCCACTCTGTGACACGGCGCCCTGGTGGTTAACTCTTTATCTGCTCTAGCTCCCCGTCCGCTCAGCTTCACTCCCACCTCCCAGCACTCACAGGTGAATTGGAAACTCTAAATTGCCCCGAGGCGTGACAGTGAGGGTGAATGGCTTCATCCGTCTTCATGTGTCCGCCAACTGTCCGGGACGTAACCCGCCTCTCATCCAATGGCCGTCAGCGTGGTGATGGGCTCCGGCCCCCCCCTGCAACCCTGAGCAGGATAAGTGAGTGTAGAGTGAGAGGGAATGAATGGATGACATCACGAGCTTAGAGAGAAGTCGCCACTGTTGGGGGAGCTACTCTCGCCTCAAGGTACTCCTGATGTAAAGTGCTTAAGCTGTGGCCAAGCTACTCTCTTAATACTGCAGATAGCTACACTGCAGATAGCTACACTACAAGCTCTCCAGAAACATTCAAGCTACAGCAACGGGCCGGAGGGCGGACCAAAGCAAATAAGCAGATAATGTGGTTAAGAATGCTTTAGCTCATACTGAAATCAAGTACAAGTAGCTGGGTAGCTTTTGCCAAGCTATACTGCCTACTGATGAAAAAGAAAAAAGAAAGCTGCGTTGTTTTTGTGGCGCTACTGTCCAGCTACTGAAAAAAGTAGTTAAGTTGGTAGCTTCACTACTTGTAGCTTGCTGATGCCCAACACTGAGATTCACAGAAATATGCTTGATACATCTTTTAATTATTATTTTTATATTATTGTGTGTGTGTGAGAAAGAGAGAGGGAGAGAGAGAGAGTGAGAGAGAGAGAGAGAGAGAGAGAGAGAGAGACCTGAGTCCAGTTGGGTTTGCAGAGGGAACGTCCACACTTTACATAACTGTGACTCTCCACCATATAGAGAGTGCATTATACATTCTCCACGTCACCTGCGGTCGTGTGCAGGTGATGAATCTCATCTCAGGAGCGGCGCTTTCTCACAGTGAGCCCGGTGATTGATGCAGTATTACAGCGCCGACACCTCCGTAGCCATTGTCTATTCAAGCTCCGAGGTATGTGTTTAAAAAAACATGCAGGTCCCCCTCAGTGCAGGCTGTGCTCTCTCTCTCTCTCTCTCTCTCCCTCTCCCTCTGTGTTTGGGCCACAGACTGCGTGTTGGGATAACAGAGCCAGACAGGTGCTTCTCCTCATTACTCAAATAGATCCTCACCCATTTGAAAGGCAGAGAGAGAGAGAGTCGATGCATATGCACTATACGGTCATATATATATATAAAGTCTACATCCCCCCCCCCCCCCTCCCTGGGCATTGATAGCTGCATTACCCTGACATTTACAATGAAATATCGCCCTTTCCCCGTCTGCACCCCATCACATTTTTCCCCATGAGCCGAACCTATTGATCTAAATATCACATCCATCCTGCTTAGCACCCAAAGGCGCGGACCTCGCATGCAACGGCTCTCAAACCACGGGAGATAAATGAACGTCCATTAGGGGGGGAGAACGCCGCCTGTTTGCAGACCCGACCTGCCCAAATTGGTTTCTAATAGATGTCCTTGATCGTGTAATCACTTTGACCCGCTAACGGCCTCTTCAGTGATTGGCCTCGCAAACCAACCGACCAACCAGCCGGGCATTCGCTCAGGCGGCCGGGCAGCTGGGGTTTGAGTCAAATAAGTACTATTAGGATCAATCAGTATCTTTGTTTGTGTGTGTGTGTGTGTGTGTGTGTGTGTGTGTGTGTGTGTGTGTGTATCTGTGAGAGAGAGAGAGAGAGAGAGAGAGAGAGAGCATGTGTGACCTTGATCTTGATTAGCATGATTCAGCATTGTTAGGGTCCTAGTTGATAACAGCTTGCAACCACTGGCGTGTTGATATGTGTTAGTTTACACTTAAAGTAGTAAAGTATATATTCTATACTTGCGCACACTTCTAAAGGTACAAGGCTGGCATCAGTCTCTCCTTTCTTTCTTTCTTTCCTCTCGGTTCGTTTCCATTCCTTTTCTCTCTCAAATGATCTGAGATATGAGACTAAGCTCTGTAGCCGTCGTCACTATGAGCTCTTTTACTGTTGATAGATCCACTAATGAAGTTCTGATTGCAGGACTGGAGTATTCTGCACTCTGACACTAACGTTTTCTCTTAAGTAATGGACTTGTGTGCTTCCAACGCTGCTTAAGGGACAAAACAGACGAATATCCAAAACATGGAAACCCATTTGTCCACCGGCTCTTGTGTTTGTGCTCTACACCTCCCAGAGAAACACGATAGTTTGTAAATGTGGAGCGGCAGCAGTTAAACGAGTCATAACACAATGGGAACAATCTGAGGAGATAATGGATATTTGCTTTGCGCTCGGTGAGCATACAGGGTGAGCGCGGACAATAGTAATAGAGTGTCATCTATCTCTGTTGTGAGCGGCCGAGCCTTGTTCAAACGGAGAGCTAATAGCTCATCTGCTGCATGGAAGCTGCTCGGTGCTGGACCCTGGCTATACTGGCACGCGCAGGGGGAGTCAGCTGAGGGTCAAACTCCACTCCAAACCTCCCGCTGCCGACGCTGCACGAGAGCCGGGCACTAAAAGCATCTGAGCTTTATATATATAGTATCTCTACATCTCCTTTGAGGTGCATTTGGGATGAAGGACCGCGGGGCTTAAGCACATCGAGTCACAGTCGCAGAATCTCAGTGTGCACAACTTCCCACATTTATGGCCGTGCAGTCACGCGCTATGTGGTTAAACAGACATCAAACACATAGAATCAGAATCAGCTCGGCCTCTTCTGTGAGACGATCCCATGAGCGCTGCTGCAGGTTTATGTTTGTTTGTCTGATAGGATGGAGTCACATATATACTGTGGCATCACTCTGCAGTATTAAATAGGGACAGAAACACTGCTGACACCGCTGTGTAGCTGAGACGACGCTGCTTCAGTGAGGTGGAAACAAGACGACCAAGCGTGCAGCCAAATTACAACACAATGTACAGTCGTGAAAATTGAAGTTTCCTCTTTGGGGTCAATTAACAAAAACCCAGAACATCCACAGTTGTGTTGTCTGAGAGAACTCATAAACCCAGAGCTCACGCTGCAGACAGGGAGTTTGATTTTCAGGGGTCATCAAGGTCGGCGGAGGAGGTCGGGCAGATCTGTCACTCAGTTTGTTTGTTTGTCTGCGAGGTCTATAGTCCATCACCTGTTAAGGGTCATCAGTGGGAGACAGAGAGACAGAGAGACAGAGAGACAGAGAGACAGAGGAGGTGCTGAGTTCTTCTTCTCCTAGATTCTGGAATTTCCAATGAAGGAGAGATGTGAGCAGATGTGTTTATAAAACATTCAGAGAGTTTACTTGGGAGATTTCTATGAAAGAAGCATAAGGGGACGTACAGAAGTCAGCAGGAGCTATTTTTAACGTCTGTGGCCTTTGGGAAAGGAGACACAGTTCAGAAACACTCGTCATTGTTTTAAACGTCTTCAAGAGCAATAAGAGATAAGCAGCGACCGCAGGATGGAGAGAGATAACGGCCGGATGATGGAAAATGAGAAGACAGAAATGAGAACTTGGCGGAGGAGAGACGGACTTGTTAGGAATCCCTGCCAGACCTCCCTGTCACAGTTTAGTTTTTGGAACACGTTCCCATGCTGCAGTCACCTGTGGCCCCACTGCTGCATGTCATTCCTCCACAGAATGACTAAGCATGCTCACACACACACACACACACACGCAAAAGCAGTGAGCCTCATCCCTGATCAATGCAGGCTCTAACATAAGACATTTTGGGTGGAAAGTCCCCGTCACTATAGAACACACAGGGATGTTTTTGAAGCGAAGCCGCAGCTTTTGTTGAATTCAGTTTGAAGACGTTATCAAAGGGTTATTCCTGATTTATTATGCCTTTTAATATGAAGAGGACAGTGGTGAAACCTGGGGCGCTATTGTCTTTGATTGTGGGGGATTTAATTGTGAAATTCTTTGAATTTGTCACAGCGGTGGGCACTCATTTTGTCAGGCTCTCTTAAGGTGAGGAGGCTCATGAATGTTTATGTGCATCTGACGCTTCACTTTGCTCTCTGGGGATGAAGCCTTCAGCCCTGCTCTTCATCTCTCTCACTCTCTCTCTCTCTCCCTTTCCCTCCCTCTCCCTCTCTCTCTCTCCCTCTCCTTCTCCCTCTCCCTCTCTCTCTCTCTCTCTCTCTCTCTCTCTCTCCCTCTCCCTCTCCCTCTCCCTCCCTCTCCCTCTCTCTCTACCTCCCTCTCCTTCTCCCTCTCCATCTCTCTCTCTCTCTCTCTCTCTCTCTCTCTCTCTCTCTCTCTGATGTTGCTTACTAAAGAGAGAGCTTGATTTTTTTTTGATCATAGACCCGTTTTAATTAAGCCCTCGTCAGTTGCCTTTAACATTAATCTCACGGTTCAGCAATGTGATGTGTTGGCAATTTCTAAAGTCAACATTGTAACCTGTGTGTGTGTGTGTGTGTGTGTGTGTGTGTGTGTGTGTGTGTGTGTGTGTGTGTGCGTGTGTGTGTGATGTACGTGTTAAATATAAAGCAAATTGTTTTGTGTCGTCAGTCGTGTTTAACGCGACACAGCTGAAGAGGAAGAGAAAAGTCTAGCATAATTAAATTACATTCTAGTTGACAGAAATACTTAATTTACCAGATTGAACTTCAATTTCTGGTTTATTGACGTTAAAGCGGTGATCAGTCTCACGTATTCATATATTACTAACAGCAGCTGTGACTGTAATCCTTATAGTTTTTGAGAACTCCCCCTGTGTTGTTGTTGACTTGTTGCCCAAGTCCATCATCCATCAATCTTCTCTCCAGTCTCTCCACCTTCCCACCATCCTTTTATTTGTCTACCCATTTTATCCAGGTCACGGTTGTGTTGGCAACAGACCGAGCAGAGCGGCAGAGGCGATGTTTTAAACAGAGCAGAGGCAGCCCGTCGTAAAGTAACAAATGGCTTCATTTTTACTGCAGGTGTGGGAGATTGTGCCACTTTAGTCCTATTAGACCTCAGTGCTTCATTTAACATTGTTCATCGTGCACTTCTAACTCACCGTCCTCCCTTTATTGGCTCAGATACTCGTCAAAAGAAATGTAATCTATTATTATGAGTAACTTATCGTATAACTTTATAGACTGTATCACCTGTGGGGTCCCTCATGGCCACATTCTAGGCCCTCTCCTTTTGTCTCTTGGTTGGATGTTTTCATCTGTACTGGCAGCGCTCCAGAAATCCTACTGTTAAAATCCTTTAAGCCCCTGGTTCCTTTTATGTAAGGTGTCAATCAAGCACGTCCCAAACGCACATCCACACAGTCCTGAGGAGAAGTCGTGCCCAATCAGCAGAAATAGCTCAAAGGCCCCGTACACCCGGGCCCTTAAGAGCTGCCGAGCAGAGAGCAAAGGTCGCATCCCTCAGAAGGTTTTTACAAAGCAGTGAAACACTATTCGGAATTTATTTTCGCTATTCTACATCATACACAGAAATCCTACCTTGGTGGTCCTATAAAAAAAAAACTTCCACAGAGCAAAACAGTAAGAAAGCTTGTGTTCTTCACTCCCTGAAGCCCCGCCTCAGCCAAAAGTCTCCTATGCCTTCCAGCTATTTCTCAGTGCATCAGCTTGATTTGATAAGGAGCCAAACTATGACCGGATGCATCTGAAAATCAGCCTCTCTCTACTGTTAGCAGATTTTCCCAGATCATGTTTAATGAATGTCTGTGACTGAAGACCTCTTGGGCGCCTATAGATCAGTCAAGGACGGACCTCAGCCCTGAACTTCCCTGCATGGCTCAATAATGAATGTATTAACTGCTTTGTATTTGTAATTCTGTGTGTTTTTATACTGTCTTTCACATGATTCTGTTTTATTAATCACTTCATACTTTTGATTAGTTATGTGTTTTCTCTTCTTCCTCCTCATGTTACCTTCTTGTGTTACACTGATCTTACATCAAGGTCTTATCATAGTCATATAAGGACAGCAATCAAATCATGCTATGTGACAGCAACACAGAGTACAGTAATCAACACAGTGCTTCTTGGATCTTCATCTGTATCAGCCACAGCTGTGAGCCATGATCTCATGGGACTTGTAATCTCTCTCTTTCCTAAAACCAAAAACAGCACCAGATGTTGTAGACATACAGGAAACAGCAAGCAAGATATGACTATTTTATTATATGTATACTGTATTTATTTTTTTTGGGAAAGTTATTCATTTAAAAAAATAAAAATAAAATAAAAACTTGACATGCTACAACCTAATAACATTACATCATCATATCAATGTTCAGTTGGACTGTGTTGATAATACTACCAACAAAAACAACAACAACAATAATGATAAGAATAGGAATTAGGAATGAGAATTTAAAGTCAGTCTGTAATATGAATATGAAGGTATTTGTCCACGTGTTGGAGAGTCTTGGTTCTTTTTTGTCTGTCTGTCCTCTTTTTCACGACTGAGATTCAGCACCCTGGACAGCGCCAGGGAATGATGCATGCATTTGATTTGGGAAACAAACTCACCTCAACCAACGTGCTGTGAATGTTAATGCCAACACACACACACACACACACACACACACACACACACACACACACACACACACACACACACACACACACACACACACACACACACAATTTGCAATTTTAAAACACAAATCATCATTAGAAAGCTCCCACTAACGAGCTGATCTGTCCTGAGGGGCTGTTTTCCATGTTTCCACACTTCTTCCCCCTTTATGTGCAAACGGCAGGAAAATCTGTCTTTTCCCATCTTTTCTTTTTCCCTCCTCTCCTAATGTAGTCCCATGTAGAGGGCGGGCCAGAGCGGCCGGTGTGTAGAGCATCCAGGGGCCCCATCATCAGTCGCGCTGTGTGAGCCGAGCTGAGCGATGCGCGTTCACTGACTGTTGAGCAGCGAGAAGGAAGGACCGACGCACGGACGGACGGACGGACGGAGCAGCGCCGCCGAGCAGCTCCTCCAGCGCGCATCACTCCTCACCAAGCCTCCCCGGCACCAGCAGCAGCATCCCGGCCGAGCTCAAGCCAACAACCACGGATGGAATTTTGCTCGGGATTATTCTAGTTTGCTCCATCCCGGCGGCGTCCCTGTGAGAGAAAAGGTTTGGATCACGCTGGTTACTCTCATCTCCGCATTTAGATCTTAGTATTTGGGCTTTTTGTGATGTTTACGTGAAGTTGTTTCTGCCGGACGTTGCCTTTTCCGCGCTCCTGATTTTGGGAATTCCGGGTCGAGTTTGGGGATGTGTGAGGATCGAAGAGCGCGAGGGGATTGTTTGGGATGATGAGTTTAAAGGGCAAAACCATCAATTCAGGAGAGATTATGCGTCAGTTTGTAGCGGTTGAAAACGTCATAAACGTTTTTCGAGGCGAGCGAGAGAAATAACGACGCAGGCGGAAAGTTTCACATCACCGATTCGAGTCGGTTCGAGTCTTTACTGAGAATTGGCGCAACCTGCAGAAAACTTCATTTTCAACGTCGTTTTGCGCACGATTCCTCGTGAATAAACTGCGGTCCGCGTCGGCAGTCTTATCGTTTAATTCCCTGAAATGAAGCGTTTGGTAACGGTCAGACTGCCACCGTGTGAGGAACCGGGACCGCTGCAGAGGGTCAGTGCCCGGTGCTCCATGCGTCCGGACTTGGTTCTGGTGTCGGTCTCGGTCGCGGGGGCGTTTTAAAAAAAATTCACTGTGAAAATATCTCAACATTCCACTTTCTGATCCGAATGATTGTTGCGCTGCAATCCGCCACAAACTGCGTTATTGCGTCCATTTTGTGAGCGCGTGCATGTGCGCTCGACTCATCCAGCGGCGGTTCTTCAACAGACACGCAACATATCATGAAATATTAACATTCCTGTGGGAACTTGTGTGTCTGTGCTTATTGCTGAGTTTATAGTGACTTCGTGTCTGCGCCGTGTTTCCTCTCTCTGCTCATCATTACAGCGCTTATTTATAACGCGTCTGACCGCCTGCGTTTGACTGGTTTGAGCTGGCTGACGTCTCCTTTTCAAAGCTTATTCCTGTTACATTACTATTTAGAAAAAGAAGCAGATCAAAGGAGTTTCAGATCCAGATGCAGACTGAATGAATAATTAGAGGATCTCCATTCACTCTATGACAGAAAAGCCCCTGTGGTCGTGCATATTTGGTTGTATTTAGCAATTTTGTTTCCCCAAATAAACATCTTATCTAATTTGAGTAACTATCTAAGCAGGTTGTGTGTGGTTAAATGATTTAGCATAGAATTACATGTGATCAATAAACCCATCCAACCACATTCAGTCAGCGATGTGTGAACCTACAGGCTGCTGCTGCTGCTCTTAGCTTTCTGCTGGTGACCGCCCAGAGCCCTCTCAAGGACTCTTGGTGGTCCCCGAGCCATAGTTTGGGTATAAGCAGCGGCCCGGCTGTTGCCCTGGAGATAGGCTGCGTCCGCACTGACTGATATCAGATTGAATGGTGGCCCCTGGCTGCAGGTGGTGATGGACAGGGGGGACAGCAGGGGACAGAGAGGTCTCCAGTGCGTGATGGGGACTAGACTATATTACAAAACATGTCAATAAATCTGCAGCGCTGAGGCTCAATGCATCAATGAATCATTAATGCTCAGTCAGTGTCTACAGTATCTCGTGCAGGTCATCTCATATTCTGCACTAGTAAATAATTCAAAGTGTATGTATCCCGGAAAATATGTGCTTATTCTAGCATAATTACACCTAAAATCAAAATCACGATCTGCTGCTGAGAGGCCGAAGACGTCGAGGCTGCTTTACGTTGCCATTTTGAGATAAGGTGGCCCAAACACATGCTTGCTTGCTCAGACTGTAGACGAACCTCTTGAAGTAGCCAGAAATAGCTTCTCCTTCTAGCTGCTAACGATGCTATCAGGTGTGGTGTTAGCTGAAGGACGTCGCTCATCAGTGAGGAGAAGTGCAAAGTCAAAAGAACCGGAGTGAAATTTGATTTGTGTGCCATTGTGTTTCCATTTAGCCTCATTTGACAGATAGAAAGGTCAAAGTTGGCCCAATATTAACCTAAAGGTCGAGTCAAAATCATAAAATATTCAAAAAATGTTGCATTTCAGCTTTAAAAGGAGTTTTGTTCGCTTAACTTGACATTTTGTACAAAGCTTCACCGCCTTACTTAACCGAAAAGCACCGTGTTAGCATTGTTAGCATTCTTCATCAATGCTAGGTCTGAGCGGGACACCTGATGCCTCCGCCAGGCCGCCTACACAATAAGTCATGTTAATTGAATAGAGGCCAGGGCCAACATTCATGGCTGATCCACATCTCAGGTTTCCCGTGCAGATCGACGCTTTTCCTTATTGAAAGAACACTCTGCGTACGGCAGCATGTCTCCGTTCTGGCGAGGGGGGTGGGGGGGTTTGAAGTTGACGTTGCTGCGTTTGGGGGGAGGGGGGTCATATTCACCGAGCAGAACCTTTTAACCTCTCCCCTGTCTCGCTGACTCATTTTTAAGACAGACAATGATCCGGCCGAACAGCAACCCCTACCTCCACCCCCCCTACGCGTTGTCAAGGAGAAACACACACATGCACAGGGAACACATGCGTTACACACACAGTGCATTAGCATAGGTATCACTTACTAGAACTCAATAGCTCGCCTGCTGCAGCGAGATTAACAATTCAGGGCAGGTGGTTAAAGGGCCTATTGTGTTGCACGGTGCTCTGCTACTGTCATGATTGGACGAAGCCTTTGTCTGGCGGACTGCGCGCTGCCAAAACAATCGCAAGGGCAAAAGGCTGGATGAGTACACACACATATAAGGTTTCTCCATGTGAATCATTATTAGACGCATTGAGAAATGTTTAAACAGAACCAAACGCAGGTGCGGAGAGGAAGACGAGAGCTCGCCGTTTCTCTATACGAAGGCTTTCTGTTTGTCATCTGGGTTTCGGGCTGATGGACCTAATTTGTCCTTGAATGTGTACTCACTGGAGCAGAATGTTGATAATGACTCCAATATGAATTAGTAGCGTTGTAACATCTTTCTGAGAAGCTATTTACCGCCGCCGCCCCCTCCCTAGACCAGCAAATGAGAAAGTGCCGATGAATAATTAGTTGCTTTTTTATCAGGATCCCAGCAGGCCCTCAGAGATAGAAGACCAATGTTTGTGACGGAACACATGCTCAGGTCTGCATGGCTGGATTTGAGCTCAGCACCAGAGTCCAAAACAATCACAACACAGCAGACGAGCTTCTTGTTCGCCAAACATTTCTACCGTCCCACAAGCAGGCGTGATAACTGGAGCCGCACTTCATGTAGAGGACGATGTGCTCGTAAACATTTAAAGGATGTGATTAATGGTTATTTTAATTGTTGTACGTAATGTCGAGTGAACTGATTTGACACCGTAGCTGATATTTGGTTGATCTGTGAGGTAATGTTGAATATACTGCACAATAAGATGTATTTTCTTTACCTTGTCCTCTCCTATATGCATACAGGCAGACTGTATTACATTCAAATCAATATAATGCTGCAAAATATGGCCTCAGAAATGAGTTCTGAATCGAACCAACACCTGTCAGGCTCAGTCTCAGACTCTACAATGCAATTTAGACAAAGGGAGTGTTTGCTGTTGGGTATTGGATTACATTAGACTGCAGCTGTTTGGGATGTTTTGTTCTTCTTCTTTTATTGTCCCGATCTAAACCGCGGCTCATGACACGTCTGTTGTTTTGCAGTTCTGTCAAAGGAGCCACCGAAACTGGAGATCAAATCATGGGGCGCGGAGCCGGAGCGACGCTGGAGGTCTTGCGTTTGAATCCAGGGAGTCGCCTGAAAGAAAAATCAGCCCTGAATCACTGACAAACCACAGGAGGATCGACCTTCGTCTTCCCACTTTCACTGGTCCACTTCATGTGGAAATTGGATATTTCATCATCCATCACTGCTTAGACTCTCTCGTCTCTTATCAACATCAAATCTGCCTCACCAGTAGAAAAAAACGGATCTTGGAATCTCTGGACTGTAGTATGATCTACATGGAATGTAACATTTGACAAATACGTCTTGGATCCAGATAAACTCTGATGTTATCATCACGCTGAGGATCTATCCCCGTTTCTTGCCCTGCTCTGTTGCACCCCGTTATTCTCTACCATGAATCCCTCCAGCCTACCCGGACGTGTCGTCTTGCTGCTGAGTACCGTGCTGGGCCTGACTGTCGGCTTGGAGTTTACTGGCTCTGACGGTCAGTGGGCTCGCTACCTGCGCTGGGACGCCAGCGCCCGAAGCGACCTGACGTTTCAGTTCAAGACCTCCGAATCCGCGGGCCTGATGCTGTACTTTGACGACGGCGGATTTTGCGACTTCCTGCTCCTCACGGTCACAGAGGGCAAACTGCAGCTTCAGTTTAGCATCGACTGCGCCGAGACCACGATCACCTCCGACAACATGGTCAACGACAGCCGCTGGCACTTTGCGGCCATCAACAGGAACAATCTGCGGACAGCTTTGGCCCTGGATGGACAGTCCAAGGCAGAGGAGGTGAGACCCCAGCGGCAGTTCATGAAGATAGTGAGTGACCTTTTCCTGGGAGGGCTCCCGGGGGACATCCGAGAGTCTGCCATCACGCTCCCCTCCGTGCGTGACCTGCCACCGTTCAAAGGAATTATCACCGATCTCAGTTATGGGAGTAAACTACCCACGCTCATCAACAGTCAGAGAGTGCGTTTGGAGATGATGGGCCTCTGCACAGACAACCCATGCGAGAATGGCGGGATCTGCTCTCTGGCAGATGGAGAATCCTACTGTGACTGCTCCAGAACGGGATATGTAGGTCGATACTGCACTGAAGGTAAGAGGGGCCGGCTCCAGAGCATTCTGTGTCAAGCTCAGAATATTGATTTAGGAAAAGAAATCGGTGTACCGCACAGATTTGGAGTTCACGTTTACGGTTTGTTACCCTACCTTAGATTGTCAGCGTGCAGCTTTAGAAATCACATCCTGCACCATACACACTGCTGATACACACAGACCTGACTCAAAGTTTACCTCCACAACTATCATCATATTCATCATCGTCTGAAAACCAAGGCCGGGGGGAGGAGTGGGGGGCGGGGGGGTCAAAGTGCATCGCACAAGGTCAAAGTTACAAGAAGGTGCCGCCAAGCAATCCGACAGACTGGGTTCCCTCCCTTGGGTGGGCGGGGGCCTATTTGCACACTGTCTCACACTCTCTTTATCCAACCACTCCCTAGCACTGATTTGTACCATCCTAGATTACAATGTGCAATTCACACACAACCCTGTGTCATGCCACAGTCGTGCCTCATTGTGATTCAGTGTTACCTCACCGTTCACACACACAATGTTCTCTCATTTGCACTGTTGCTCCGGCAGCTTCTTTGTTTAGAAAGTCTGCATCCTTCACCTGGGAGTTACATTGGAGGAGATGTGCTCAGCGTCTCCTTGAAGGTTATTGCTTTTGATGAGGAAGGAGTCGGTTGGATGCAGGATGGGCCGATATGACTAAAATCACAATATTCAGTGTTCTTCTCTCCATTAAGTGAGTCCGGCTCCTGCCAGGCGGTGCAGGGACCTGAAGGGACACAATGTGTGGTATGAGGAAAGAAACGATGTAATCTGTTCTCCCTTCTTCTTCTCTAACAAGGTCATCTTTTATAGAAGCACTGCTTATTTCCTTTTTCCATATTTAGAGCCGTATCACAGAGAATACAATGCTTTCTGTTCTGCAGTCTCACCTTCTTCTTCTTCACTCTTCTTCCTTGGTGCTTATGGGGTTTTGGGTTTATTTGAAAGGAAAACTTTGTGTGAACAGACCCATGTCGAGTTTCCTCCACCGCTGACCCACTTCCTGCCTCTGTAAATCAGACTGACATGGTTGAATGATGCCTGCAGTTTGAGACATGAAACAGGGGAATGCTCACTGAGAAGCCCGGCGCTCCAAGACTCCGAGAACCATTCTGAACTGTGCCTCGATACAAATTAGGAAATTGTTCTCTTCTCCAGCACTGTAAGTATTTTCGGATGTTAGTGCTGCAGTCAGCATGACGCAATTCTGCTGTATGTGCATCCTTAATATGTCCGTCCTTATGCTGGTGGCCTAACCTGTATGGTGCTGAGGCCTAAAGCCCAGTTACAGGCCTGTGGTGGAGCTCAGGACCGCACGGAAACTTGTCCGCCTTTTTGATGTTTCATCCTATTTATTTGGTTATTGGAAGAGGAGGAGGAGGAGGAGGAGGAGGAGGAGGAACGTTTTGTCTGAGAGCTTCCTGGTAGCTGACAGGGGAGCAGTCACAGTGTGTTAAAACAATCCAGGGTTTTCAGCCAGACAGCCCGGGCAGTGAAAGCGCCTCCGCCCCGGGGCAGAGCGAAAGTGATGAGTGAACTCGCCATCGCCATGTTGCACCCCAATTCGTCCCAAGAGGCCCGCCTCCTTCCCTCCCTTCACTCACTCGCAGATCTCCGCCGCACAGACCCGTACACACCTATCCTGCGTCTCTGTCTCCACGCCATGAGAGGGGAGGTTGGGTGGGGGTGGGGGGGGCGGAGCGGCGTCGGCTGTCCCCCCCAGCTGATCTGACTGCTGCTCTTTTCTGCCTCGCCCGTTTAACCATGTGGCTGATTGTTGATTACGCCACAGAGAGAGAGAAGCATAATTAGGAGGATAATGAGAGCAGAGATTGCTAATTTACCCGGAAAATGCCTCTGCAAACACCTCCGTCAATTCAAACCGTCTGTCGGCAAAAAGCAGGGCGGGAATTTCTAATGTTTCATCCGCAAGTGTCCAAACAGTTGCTGCCTAAGCAACACTGGAGCACAGGAGTCGTTCTTTTTGAGGGGGATATAATGATGAAGGCTCAGTTGTTAACAGAGGTTCATAACTGCTCAGCACACCTGCCCCTGTGTGTGTGTGTGTGTGTGTGTGTGTGTGTACTGTTGATTACACTCTACATTAACGAGCAATGAAAGCAATCTGTCAAACCTGAGCGTGTTCATAAGTTATATAATCCGGCAGCACAGCCCAAGTCTCACACACACACACACACTCGGCCAGCGGAGCCGCTCGTTAAAGCCGGCAGATGGCTAACTGACTGAATGGCCGGGGTCTCATAAGCATTTTGCCAGCTGTAACATTCGAATTTGGGAATTTCCCAGACTGAAAGTGTTGACTTCCTGTCTCCGAGTGCTTCCACTGACCCCCCGCAACGCGACGTGTCAACAAGAGACGAGGCCGAACACGAGAATCTGACGCGTAGGCAGAGAGTTTGGGTCACAAATAACAATGAAACAATGTAAAACAAATGAAGGAGGCATGTTTAGATTTAACATTTAATCAATTAAGGAACCAGTCTTCATTTTAATTAACAATAATAATAATTTAATTCCACTTTTGTCTAATTTTTGACTCCAAAGTGCTGCCGTACTGCTAGCCTGTTAGCCAGCTAGCCTAATGTTTGCCGTTTTGCTGCGTCATCCTGCCATGTCTTCCCCACAACATGTATCCACGCTCGGGTGAACCTTCTTGTTACACGGCTGTGACAATCCCAGGACACGTAGCTGTTAGCCTCTCTCTCTCTCTCTCTCTCTCTCCCCCTCTCCTGCTCTTTATCCGTCTCTCAGCTCGTCCAGCAGCTTTGCTCTGTAAACATCAGGCCGGTGAAACATGTTCATCCTCTCCTCCCACGTGGATTAGGATGCATCAGTGTGCCTAAGTGTGTCAGGGCAGCGAGCTGAAATTAGACACCACTCACCACTCGTTCTTCCCACGTGTCAGCAGCCGCCGCCGCCACCGCCGCTGCCGCGTGGTGTTAAGAAGTAAAAAAAACCTTTTTCTGCCGAGTCATCTTCCCCATCAGCTCCGTTCAGGCCCCCGTTACTGTCTGTGCAGAGAGCCGTAGTCCTTTATGGTAATGATCTGGATGTTGTCCCTCGTTCTGTTCAATTCAATTAAAAAAGGGGCGACGTTCTGAAGTCTCCTGAAGACCTCGGGGGGGTCCGCTAATGCTCAGTGAGACAAGCAGAAGGTCAAGGTTAGCACCAGCCAAACTCCACTCTTAATGAATATGGAACATGATTGCTGGCTTCCTCTGCCACCACATTTTTGCATTCATAATGAAGAATTCACGGCGACTTTTGCTTGAAGACGAACAGATTTATTGATGGACGGACTAATTGAAGCAAACTGTTAAGTGAGCTGAAACGCTGCCTGCAGGCTTAGCTGTGGGATTAATAAACAGACATGGAAAAATATGACAGTTACAATAATCTTACTATAAAAAGTAGGTCAGGGGGAAAATAGGAGGAGGGGGGGGGGGGGGCGGGGGGCGCTGCAGGGACCGGGGCTGATTGTGGTGCAGAGGGCGTCTGTGTCCAGTGTCCGAGCTGGGAATGATGTTCAGGATTTCAGATGGGGGGGATTAGGACAGGACCACATGTCCAACGCGGCACGCTGGCTCGTCCTGGACGCCGTCGCCGTTTCGAGGCAGAGAGCCTTTATCTCCACAGGAAGCTGAGCGTGTTAGGCAGAGGCGAGCGAACACCGCCGTCACACGTGTGCACACAAAGACACGCAGATTTACAGGCGCGTTTGCGTTCGCTCACCCGTGCTTCCGTGCGTCCGAGAGCCGCGGCCAACGTCCATCAGCTGGCCACCGTCTCCCCTCCCCCCTACCTCCACGCTCTCCGTCCTTCATCCTCCTCTGCCAATGTCATCCTCCTAGTGTGGGAGGAGAAGTAGCGGCAGCCATTTTGGACTCCCCTGAAGGATGCAGGAATGGATCTCACCTTCACCACCAGGGCCTTCTATGCTGTTCTCCTCCTCCTCCTCTTCCCCCTCCTCCTCCTCCTCTCAAAGGTTATTCCTGGCCTGTGTTGATGTGCCCATTATATTTAACAGGAGTGCTTCATGGTTATGCCATAATGACAAAGGGGCCGATTCAAGAAGCTCCGTGCGCAACCGGAGAGAAAATAAAGGATGGAAGTCTGCTTTTATTATTCCGGGGTGGGAAGCAGGCAGAGATCAAGGCGCAGTGCCCAGACTGATTGATATCTGCTGTTCTGTATTAGAAGGGATGCTTTAAAATGTCTAACACTGGCCGTCTTAATTAAGATTTGTTTAATATCCTCTTGTCAGCGCTTGCCGCTCTCCAGAGGCTCGGCGTACAGAAACCCGTCCACACTCATTCCAGGATTCAGGCGTCAGGTTTAACGCCAAGCTAAAGTTAGTGGCTGTGCTTATTGGAGGAGGCAGGAAGATGCTTCAGCTCCACGCAACGCAGACCGACAGGCGGAGGCTCGGGCCCTTTAGTGTAACGGAGAGAGAGGCTGGACTTTTATGATGAAATCCACAAAATAAACCTGTATTTGCTTCCACAGACTCAAATGGTGAGGCGTATGAAATCCTCCCATCGCGCCCCATAGATTTATAATTCCCACGTGGCCTAAATCAAACTGGCACGCCAGACACCCGCGAGGTGCTGCCCACTGGGTGAGGACGCCACCTGGAGGGCACGGAAGCTTCAACCCAGGCTTATTTACATTTTTTGCCAAACCTTCAGTATGAATCCTGGAATCCCACAGTGAGCATTCCTCTGAGCCAACAGGAAATTCCCTCAGGGGGGGTTTGGCTCTGAATCTGGGTCAGCAGTGAGGAGCACTGCAGGGGGTGAAGGGTGGAGGAGGAGGTGGAGGTGGAGGGGGCCGGCGTGGGTCTGACAGGCGTCCCAGAGATCCACAAACCTCACGTCACCGTAAATCCTGCGTGAAGCAAAGCAGAGCGAGGATTTACGTCTGTGTTTACGTGCGTGAGGCCGCTGTGAGATCCACGGCGCCGAATATTATGTTTCCCTGACGATATTCGCAATATTAAAGTGTTGTTTGTCAAATATGTCTGCCATGTCAATCTGCTCTCCCTGAACAAACGGGGACAGATGAAAATGTTCCGTGTTTACTTTCTCTCTCCACAGGGATTTACTGTCAATGATGATGCTGTTTGTTTGTTTTCTGATCAGGCATGTCAAGGGGCACCTGTTAGCTCCTTACATGACAACCATAGCTACAGGCCTTTAGCGGCGCAGCACCTTAGTTTGCATGTTTTTGCTCCACATGCAAGGGAAAAATAGTGTGTTTCTAATGCCAAACATCTCTTTGCTTCCTCTGCTTCTTCCCCCGTCTTTCGCTCTTCCTCCTCTGGAATCTCAGCGGCAGTCCAGAGAAAACCAGGTGAGTCTGCAGCTCCAGAAGAAGACAGTGTCGTAGTTTTTGCCTAAAATCCCAGCAGAGAGTTTGTAATTGTTCGCTAATTGTAAAGAGAGCTATGCTAACACGTATCAGTTAGCCAATTATATCCAGTAAACAAAGCGGAGCTACTTAATATTTACATGCTGCCTCCTTGTATTTATGAGCCCTTTTATCTATTCTGAACGGAAAGCTTTCAAATGCACTTGGGGAAGCTTCGCCTTGAGTGTGACAGCCATGGTTTGCTAACGTGCAAAGCATGCGTAATGACAATACATTAGCCGTATTGGCCAGTGTGTGTTTGGGTTTTTAAAAAACGTCTCTGTCCTCGTGTGTGTGTCTCGATTCTCTCTCCAAAGGCCTGGCACACCTGAAGGCAGAGCAAGGTACTCTCTCTCTCTCTCTCTCTCTCTACCGCCTCGCTTGATTTTTGGGTCGTAATCTTTGCTACCTTGTCGGTGTGCATTTGTGTGTTGCAATGCTCCCGTGTGTGTGTTGCTGCACCCGAATGGAGTGTGTTTTGGTGTGTTTTGCTGGGTGGGGTGGGGTGGGGGGGGGTGTTTGCATGTAAGCATGGCATGTTCTCATCTGGCCTCACTCCGCTGCTCTTCCTCTCCTCGCCCTCATTTTCTCCAGGTTTGTTTTAGGTAAACGTGTGTTGTTGCGTAACGCTGTACTGTTACACGGCCCCAGAGCCACAACGTGCGGTGACACACTCCAGCGTTCCTGCATGACCCCCAAGGAAAGACAAGGAATTCCCAGAGGGAGGGGTGAGGGGGGGAGGGTGTGAGGTTAGACTGAATTATGAGTTTTACATCCGACGAAGCGAGAACAAGAATGAATAAAAAGAAGGAAATCTAGAAATGAAAAGATGTGTGTGTGTGTGCGTGTGTGTGTCTCAGCTGTGTGTGTGTGTGTATCCATCCATCCTTTGAAGAATGCTTTTCCCTCCATTGCTGCAGCATTTGCATGAGCGCCAACATTAGCATGAATCGTATGAGTGCAGACTAACACCAGCTTATCCCACTTTCACTTTCTGTCTCTCTCTCTTCCTGACGTTCCGCTCGGGATGACACACTCTTCCCCCTCTTTCCGCTCTACGGATCCCCTCTCCTCTCCGCAACCTGTAGGTAGAAACAAAGGTACAGACATTTTTTCCTCCTTTACATGTGTGTGTGTGCAGATAGCCTGTGTGTGTGTGCGTGTGTGCGTGTGTGCGTCTGGCGCTGGTGTTCTTCCCGACGCTCGGATGGGAAGCTGGAAGAAAATGAGATGATTCAGTGCTTTCAAAGTATCTGTCAGCCTGGTTTACTGTTGAGTGAGTGACTGTGAGGATATAAGCTTTCAGCACCGCACTGAGAGTGTGTTTAAGTGAATATAAGTGTGTAAGTGTGTAAAGTGTGTAAGTAATTGCCACAGGTTTTGCTCTTTTAATATGAAATGAGATGAGACACCATGACAGCACGAGCTCACATGGATCATCCAGAGCTCCGGCAAACTATGAGTAATCGCTGCCGTGTGTGTGTGTGTGTGTGTGCGCGCTTAATTGGATGTGGCAGTTGTCTGTCTTTGCTGAATAAGAGCGTATTGGGGAATCTGACCTGACATTTGGTTTCATTTGAATGAGGCTGAAGAAGTGGCCTCTGTGTATCGCAGCTGTGCGGAGAATCTCCTCATTATTCATTCATCAAAGCCATGCGATACACAGTCTATTGTGTGTGTGTGTGTGTGTGTGTGTGTGTGTGTGTGTGTGTGTGTGTGTGTGTGCCCTTTGGCTAGATGTAAGAGGACAATGAATTATTATCACCTGTCTTCATTGATATCCGCTGAAAGCAAAGTTCTGTATTTTCTCACGCCGCCGTCGATTGAGCGCAGGCTGCAGCAGCGCGGCGTCACGCTGGCAGAGCGGCGTGTGTTCTCCGCTTCTTTGATTATTGGCTCTTCTGTGGCAGATCTTACAATGTAGTGCTCCCTGTGGATTGAAGTGGGGGGGTGGGTTGAAAGGGGGAAGGGGGGGGGTGGGCACAATCAGAATTCCCTCACACTCGTATTTCATTGTTGTATTTTGTTAGTAATTGGCTGGTTGATTTCTTTAGTTTGTTCGGGGGAGAGAGAGAGGGGGGTGTGTGTGTGTGTGTTTGTGTGTGTGTGTGTTTGATGCATGGCCTTGTCCCTTCCTCAGTCCGAGGGGTCTTCTGGGCCGCTCCACTTCTCTCCAGCTACCCAAGGACATGCAAATGAGCCGGACCGATGGAATGGAACCTCCGTACCTGTGGTAGCGTCTCAATGATCCAGGGATTGGACTCCAGATTCCTTCAGGCCCTTGCAAAGGAACGACCACATAAATCAAAGACATTAGAAAACTCCACGCAAGGAGAAACACATTAGAATTAAGCCTCATTACCTCACCTTCTTAGTAGGTTTGCACGCTGTTAGATTCATGTCTCTGCAGTTTTCGGTGTGAACTGTAAATGGCACAGAGGCCGGCAGTAAGTGGGTGAGGATGAGAGAACAGACTACAGAATACACTCCAGAGAGAGAGGAGGAGGGGGGGAGCCGAGGAAGTGCGTCGGTTCATCAGCGTTGGCAAGGCCGGGCCAGACACCGAGTCTGTGCGGTGGAAATTATGGAGCACCTTGTCATCGCTGCGCTCCGATCTGGGGCTGGATGCTGCAGCGGCTCTGAGCCATCTATCAGGGAGGCTCCGGTCCCACGCATCACCTCGGCACCGATTGTTCTTGGCTGAGCGCTGCATCTTCTGTTCTGTTTCATGCGTAGCTTTGACTGTACAGGGAAAGTTTCTTTTGGAGCCGTGGCACCGGACCAGGACTCTGCTCCAGTTAGCCACACTGCTCCAGTTAGGAGCCGACTGTACTTTCCTCCGACCTGCAGACTCGCACTGTTTGTTGGGATCTAATGGAGTCAGGACGTGTCGCCAGTTTTAAAGCGTGGATCCGATCTGATACAGACACGACGGATACTTAGAGTCTCCATCCAACTCAACACCAAACACTGACAGCAGCGTCGCCACGTGCCGCCTGATTAACAAGCAGCTTCTCATTCCACTTCTTCCTTCCTGAGGCAAAACAAACCTCCATTATTCCAGGTCACGCTCTCTGCCTCACAGATCAACAACAACAGGTTCTCTCCAGATGTGACGATCAGGCAGCTCACCACGTGAAACACTGGAACCAAAAACAGCAAAAAAGTGCAAGCAGTTACATTTCTGTAAGTGTTCAACCAGTGAGATACCCAACAAATGCAAAGTAGAACTTAAGAACTAAACTAAACTGTAAGGTCACAGATTGAAGTCATCACCCGTAAAATGTAGATTCGCTCGGAGGAGAAGGCAACTGTGGAGTCGTCTGTAACAAGATGTTTCCCACCAGCGGTCCACAGGAGCACATGTTAGACCATATGGACACAGACCTGCAGCAGGAGGAGGAGCAGCAGGAGGAGCAGGAGCAGCAGGAGGAGCAGCAGCAGCTTCTCCACCACTGCTTGAGATCAAAATGCCCTGGTTGTGTTTAAAAATGGCCCCCAAATTTTGGCCATCAAGGGCAAAGATTGTCCAATAAATGAAGATGGATGTAGCTTCCTGCCGTGGCTCTTATGAGAGATGTCTTGGCTGCAGTAGACCCAGTTTGCTTGTGCGTTTGTGTTACTTTCACGCACCATCTGGCCCTGTAGTTGTTGTTCTACTGTACGACTGTTGTGTTTTTACTGACGAACATAAAGTTTTCCGGGTGTTAAGGTTTCAGACTTCACCGCGGTGGCTGGCAGGAGCAGAGCGGGGAGGAGAGTTGATAGAAAGACTCTGGCCCGTGCTGCGCCGTGCTCACCGGCTTGTGACAAAGCAATTTCCTCCCTCATGTCTCATCGGCGCCGTGCGAGACGGCTCTCAGCGGACACCTGGGCGGCGTTCATCAGGGTCTGACAGTTTAGCCCAAGGTCAGAGATGAGGCCGCGAGGAAAGCTGCAGGTGACGGCCGACCGTAATGGCCTCTCCCTCTAACACACACACATCCATCACACACAACTGCTGCAGAAAATGTCCAAACCCCCGTGGCTGTTTACCTCGCAAACGGACGCAATAGCAGCCAGCTTCCTGTAAAGGGTGGGTGGTGCTCATTTGTAAGCCCAGCCGCTGTCGGAGGCGAGCGTTCACTGTAAATGTGGGATGTCTTGTTCTGTAATGAGCGTTTGGACTCTGGGGGTGGACAGAAACATAAACAGCTCTGGAGTCGTTGGTTTGGACAGAAGTTGGCAGCGGGGGCAGATCTGCTTTAGAGAGCAGTTAAAGAGGGCCAGGAGAGGAGAGGAGAGGAGAGGGAGTGAGAAGGAGAGGGAGAGAGGGAGAGAGAGAGAGCATATTGGGTTCAGGCGGCAGTGTAATCCCACTGCGTAAAGATTTAGGGCTGGGAACTCATTGTGCAGCGTCTCGGGCTAATTATCCCCTGAAAAGTCCTGACATGAAGTTCATACAGACGAGCTCCTTACTTTCTGCTGCTGTCACATTCTCTCTCTCTCTCTCTCTCTCTCTCTCTCTCTCTCTCTCTCTCTTTCTCCCTCTCTCTCTCCCTCCATACGCATATTCACTGTCGCCCTCGTTCTTACTCTTACTCTCCCTTTCTCTTTCTCTTTCTCTTTCTCTTTCTGTCTCTCTCTCTCTCTCTCTCTCCCTCCCTCTTTCTCTCTCTCCCTCTCTCTCTCTCTCTCTCTCTCTCTCTCCCTCTCTCTCTCTCTCTCTCTCTCTCTCTCTCTCTCTGCCCTATTCATCTCTGTCTGCCTCAGTATTCTAGTTAGCTCTCCCTCCCTCTACCTTATGTTTCCCTCCTTCACAGTCCTGCAGATGGGCTTCATGTTATGGATTCTCTGCGTCCTCCTCCTCTTCCTCAGGTTGCTTCACACTGAACAGATCTGGCAGCTTCTTGAGTCCCCAGCATGTCCACAGAGTTTTATAATTGGGGGTTTATTTTGTATATTAACCAATCCAGTGCCGAGTTAGTGCAGCTCCCCACCGAGCTTGTGAAGTTTGTTGACAATAATCCTCACAAACTCTGCTTTTGCAGCGTTCCCAGATCCTCAGTCTGTCACTTTCCACAGCGAGCTGTTTCAGACGGCTGTGACAGTCGGCGTTCTGGCTGCTCGTCTCTCAGTCGACGCTGTCCGCAAGGGAGCGTCTGAAAGTGGACGCTCACAGTGATGTGGTGTACAAGCGCCTGAAAAACGTCTCAGAACGGAGAGCCTCGTCATTTAAGGGCTGCTCGGACATGATGTGGGAGTTAAGGGACATTTTCAGACGCTCCCTTAAGAGTTTGAGCCAGTTGTGATGGAATATGCTTCTATATGAGTTCTTCTTCTCAATATCAGTCCTGGAGGCTGCTCCCATTAAAAGCCTTCAATGAAGAGCACTTATACAGGCTTTTATTTTGTAGTAACAGCAGCACGTCTTTAGTCCTCCTTCTTCTTAACCACATCAGTGTCACACGCTCAAGTGGTTTGGCCAAGAGCTGTACATGATTGTTGGAGTGCAGTTGCCTTCACACACACACACACACACACACACACACACACACACACACACACACACACACACACACACACACACACACACACACACACACACACACAGGTATGTGACTTTGGTGAAAGCTGAAGTGCCTTCATTCATTCACGCTGCAGTGTGATAACAAAGTGTGTGTGTGTGTGTGTGTGAAGGCGTTTGTCTTTCTCTGTCCTTCTCATACTTCTGCGCGGTTTTGGCGAAGGATTCTCATCGGATAAGTTTGTTTTGCTCACGGTGTTGCCGCGGTGCCAGAGCAGTGAGAAGCGGCTCCTCTGACGCAGGATGCAGAGCTCCAGCTGGCGTCCCTTTATTGGCGTTGGCGCTTGTTGGCCTTGTTGATAAATGAATATTAATGGCCAGGCACTCGCGAACGGAATGGAGTTTTAACTTTGGCTGTCATCGCGGCGCAGCCTGAGAATAGACGAGGAGGCCTCAGCGCTCAAATCCAGGGCGCCGGCGGAATTGCTTTGAGCCGACTCAGTCAGAAAATAAGAAGTTTAAATAATGCAGACATCTTTACTGGTGAAGGTTTCTTCCATCAGCTGGCGTTCTCTCAGGGAAGACGCCGAATACAATTTCACACCGGCGACTTTCCTTCCCACGCACGGAAGTCGCTGGACTCTGAATGGCTCAGAACGCGTGTGAGGAGATTGTGTTTGGTTTCATTCCATCTGAGGCTCTGATCTGAACTGACGGGCTGTCATTGACTCTCTTCTTCCCTCTCCTTTCTCTTCCCTTTCACCCGTGTTTCTATTATGTTCCGTCTTTGTTGTTGTCTTTGTTCCATTTGTGTCTTTGCCTTTCCTCGCCTTTTGTTGCTTCTGTCCCTCTTTTGTTCTCTTACACGCTGACTTCCCCTCCGTCGTGCCGTTTTTCCCTTTTTCCATTTGATTCTATCACATTATTCTCTGTCCTGTCGCCCCTGGAGCCATTTCCTCCATCTCCACCATCCTGAGACAATAGCCGCAGCTTTTCATCCTCTAGTTTTTCGGTGCCACTTCATTCAGGCGACACCAGCTCGCCGGTGCCAACCCGCCTGCTGGCCGCCTTTCTTTACTGCGATTTCTTTTCACCCTGTTTTTTTTTTGGGCCACATGCTCTATTTACTCTCCCCGCCCCCCCCCCCCCCCCCCCCCCCCCCCTCACCCCCTCCCCCCCTCTGCGTCTGTGCCGCTCACATCCGAGATCAACCGAGCAAAACTGATTCCCTCTTTTTCACGGATCATGTGTGCGTCAGCGGTTACACAACGGCGGACGAGAGAGAGAGAGGGAAAGAGAGAGAGAGAGAGAGATAAAGGGAGAGAGAGAGAGAGAGAGAGAGCATGATCATACTGTATGTATCTGACATGTTTGTCCTCCTGCGTAGCACCGGAGGATTTTAAGCCGATGTACAAACAGATTTATTGTGTTTGCAGGAGATATTTGTGCGATCTTTATCGTCTTGGCTTGCAG
>NW_027467020.1:180000-184590 GCF_046128005.1 Genypterus blacodes | reverse complement strand
TGTGTGTGTGTGTTCCAGGGGAGCGTTCTCCATCGTGCGGCGCTGTGTGAAGGTTCTGTCAGGTCAGGAATACGCTGCCAAGATCATCAACACCAAAAAACTATCTGCCAGGGGTGAGGACTGAACTTCACTCTGTCATGTCTTAACATTATTACATAATGTATAATTATAACTGTCTGTCTCTGTCTCTGTCTTTCTGTCTCTCTGTCTCTCTCTGTCTGTCTCTCTCTCCCTCTCCCTCTCTCCCTCTCTCTCTCTCCCTCTCCCTCTCTCCCTCTCTCTCTCGCGCTCTCTCTCGCTCTCTCTGTCTGTCTCTCCCTCTCTCTCTCTCTCTCTCTCTCTCTCTCTCTCTCTCCTCTCTCTCTCTCTCTCTCTCTCTCTCTCTCACTCTCTCTCTCGCTCCCTCCCTCTCTCTCTCTCTCCCTCTCCCTCTCCCTCTCTCTCGCTCTCTCTCTCTGTCTCTCTCTCCCTCTCTCCCTCTCTCCCTCTCTCTCTCCCTCTGTCTCTCTCGCTCTCCCTCTCTCTCTCTCTCTCCCTCTCTCTCTCCCTCTCTCTCTCTCGCTCGCTCTCGCTCTCGCTCTCGCTCTCGCTCTCTCTCTCTCTCTCTCTCTCTCTCTCTCTCTCCCTCTCTCTCTCTCTCGCTCTCTCTGTCTGTCTCTCCCTCCCCCTCTCTCTCTCTCTCTCTCTCTTCCGCTCTCCTTTTCTGTTGATTTTTTTCAATATCACTATTCTGGTTTTTGCATTTCCTTTGGTTGCTTAGCAACACTGTGCAAAGTTGACAAAGACGTGTGTGTGTGTGTGTGTGTGTGTGTGTGTGTGTGTGTGTGTGTGTGTTTCCATCTCATTCAGTTGAGTTTTATTTTTTTTACACTGAAAATAATTTCACCAGATGATGCGATGTTACATAATTAGAAGAATAACTCAGAGACAGAATCCATCCAGAGGAACAGAGAGGCGCCGCACAGGAGACAGGAGACAGGAGACAGGAGATAGGAGACAGGAGACAGGAGACAGGAGACAGGAGACAGGTCACATGAGACAGGTCACAGGATACAGGTCACAGGAGACAGGTCACAGGTCACAGGTCAGCTGCCGGTCATATCTTGACTGTAGATGTCTCACGTGCGTCCAACCTTTCCTGGGTTTGTAGAATGGTAGATGAGACCAATGTCTCTGCTCCACCAGAGGTCAGGACAGAAACCATGCGACTACAGAGACAACATGGCAGATTCAAGTCAAGACAACATCAACGTGGAGTTTAGCCAACTAGACACCAAACATCCAGCTGGATAACAACAAAGGGACAAATACAAACACACAGCTCAGTCTGCCGGAGGCCACAAGCTAGGCCTTCATCAAGTCACACACTCAGCTGGAGTCTGGATCAGACCGCTTTGTGTTCCAGCTGTTTGTGGTTCAGAACACATGGAGGAGCTCCACACTCCTGATCCATCAGTGATCAATAATCTGTGTCTTTCAGATCATCAGAAGTTGGATCGTGAAGCTCGAATCTGTCGCCTACTGAAACATCCAAATATTGGTGAGTAATTCCACAAATATCACCAATACCTCCACCAATACCTCCACCAATACCTCCACCAATACCTCCACCAATACCTCCACCAATACCTCCACCAATACCTCCACCAATACCTCCACCAATACAAGAGCCACTGCATGGAATAATACCACTGGAACTGACCACACACACACACACACACACACACACACACGTTATTTGGAGAAGATGAGATTTAATATTAATATAGATATAATTATTCTTTCATTTGATTGATCACATTCTGTCGGAGTTCAGAGGTGAGAGGTCAGAGGTCAGTGTGTGTTAATTGGTGGAGCTCTGTGACAGTTTTGGAATAGCTGACTGACTGACTGTGTGTCTCTGTCTGTCTGTGTGTCTGTCTGTCTGTCTGTCTGTCTGTCTGTCTGTCTGTCTGTCTGTTTCCGTCCGTGTTTCTCTCTGTCCCTCTTTCTTTCACTCTCCCTCCCTGAGACAGACAGACTGATGTTCAAATATCACGAGGTACAAACCAACCAATCAGCACGCAGCGTTTCTGTCTGTCAGCCAATCAGAGCCCTGTGTGGGCAGGTGGGCTCTGATACTCAACAGATACAACAGTGTTACATAACTCTCTGTCTCTCTCTCTCTCTCTCTCCCTGTGTGTGTGTGGGAGGAGAAAGAGTTTTTATGCCTTCACCTAAGGACACTGTTGCTTAGCAACACACTCACACACACACACACACACACACCTGTGTTAAACACTCAGAAAGAAAACCAGGTTTTGCTCTGGAAACACTCCTACACGGTACAGCAGAGGGAGTGTGTGTGTGTGTGTGTGTGTGTGTGTGTGTGTGTGTGTGTGTGTGGGCAGCATCTTCCCTCTGTTATGTAATGGATGCAGATTTGATTCATGTGAGCGTCAGACGGTTGATTGAGTCTGAGGGAACAATAAGCTCCCCTTCATGTCAGAGAGAGGAGAGCTCTCGGTCTTTGACTCCAAACAGACAATGGAGGGTGGATTGATAAGTTCTGAGCCTGCTGGATGTTTTATTTTATATTTATTTGAAGTGGTTTCATTCAACCACACCAGGCTCAGTATTTATCAGTCAAGTCTAAACTTGCCTGTCTTTCCTTTAGTTCGGCTACATGACAGCATCTCTGAGGAGGCGCACCATTACCTCATCTTTGACCTGTGAGTTGTGTTCTGTTCCTGTCAGATCCTCTTTGTCTCCTCAGTAGGAAGTTAACGTGTGTTTGTTTCTCTCAGAGTCACAGGTGGAGAATTATTTGAAGATATAGTAGCCAGAGAATATTACAGTGAAGCTGATGCCAGGTATCATCATCATCATCATCATCATCCGTCCATCTCTTCACCTTCATCCTCATACTAACAGGTCGTCTCTTTCTGTCAGTCACTGTATCCAGCAGATTTTGGAGGCGGTGCTACACTGTCACCAGATGGGCGTGGTCCATCGGGACCTGAAGGTACCTGTCTGTCCCTCTTTGTCTCTCTCTCTATGCCTAACTGTCTGCCTGAGCTCTGCAGGTTATTTCTTAGATATATATTAGAAGTCAATCATCTTTAGCCTCATGTAAATAGCAGAGTTAGCAGTTAGCATGCGTCTTCTCTCTCCCAGCCAGAGAATCTGCTGCTGGCCTCCAAGTCCAAAGGAGCCGCAGTCAAGCTGGCTGACTTCGGTCTGGCCATCGAGGTGGAAGGAGACCAGCAGGCCTGGTTTGGTAAGTACAACATTAGCAACATGCCAGCAACCAGCAGCAATTACTATAGCAACCACAAGCAGTCCACTCTGACCTTAGCAACCACCCAGTACCATCTGTGTGTGTGTGCAGGCTTTGCAGGGACTCCAGGTTATCTGTCTCCAGAGGTGTTGAGGAAGGATCCATATGGCAAAGCAGTGGACCTCTGGGCCTGTGGTCAGCTTCTATTCTGTTCTTTTCTTTTCTGTTCTGTTCTATTGGGTTTGATTCTTCTCTCCCTCACTGACGCCTGTCTTTTCTAACAGGTGTGATTCTCTACATTCTGCTGGTCGGTTATCCTCCATTCTGGGATGAAGATCAACATCGACTCTACCAGCAGATAAAGGCTGGAGCCTATGATGTAGGTCACATGACCCTCACGTGACCCTCACATGTCTCTCTTCTTGCAGTAAATAAGACGTCCTCTCACCTCCTTCTTGTCTCCTTGTGTCCTCCTCTCCTTGTAACCTAGTTCCCCTCCCCTGAGTGGGACACGGTGACTCCTGAAGCCAAAGATCTCATTAATAAGATGCTGACCATCAACCCGGCCAAACGCATTACAGCTGCTGAGGTCCTCAAACACCCTTGGATCTCAGTAAGACCCCTGACCTCTGACCTCTGAGCCAGCGCCCTGTCTCATGTAGGTTCCTGTAACATTGTTTGTGTTTGTGTCTGTCAGCATCGCTCCACTGTGGCCTCCTGCATGCACAGGCAGGAAACAGTCGAGTGCCTGAAGAAGTTCAACGCCAGGAGGAAACTCAAGGTATGATGGGTAATGTACTCACCCGGGCCAGGGGTCGCCCAGAGGTCATACTGGGTGTTCATTTGAGAGGATAAAACAACAGATTGATCATGATCTTTCTTCTCAAAAGCTCTTCTGAGTGATTGATGACAGTGTGTATTGATGAGCTCTTGTTGTGTGTTTGTCAGGGCGCCATCCTCACCACCATGCTCGCTACCAGAAACTTCTCCGGTAAGATCTCGGGGTCAAATTTTGATATCAAGTTAGGAGATATTTAGAGTTCAGTAACTAAACTAATATTCTACTGGAAGTACATTTCAGGGTCGGTTCATGAATATTCATAATCAGACACGCCCCCTGACCTTTGACCCTGAGGCACCAGGACAGGTTGAGCCCAATGCTGACCTCTGACCTGCTGGTTTCTGCACAGTAGCAGAGAGTCAGGACACATGAACTGACCAATAAGCTGCCAGCTTACAGGCAATCAATGTGTGTGTGAGTGTGCATGTGTGTTTGTGTGTGTGTGTGTGCGTGAGCGTGCGTGCGTGAGCGTGTGTGTGTAGAAGAGATC
>NW_027467020.1:95000-175000 GCF_046128005.1 Genypterus blacodes | reverse complement strand
TATTCGTTCATCTCTTTGCTTCCATTGAGCTCCAGAATCTTCCACCACTGTTCTCACCTGCGATCTTCCATTAAGGGCCACGCCTCCAATCAGACCACGCCCCCCTGTGCCATGCCACAGCCTTCACCAGCTGTCGTTATAAAAAGAGTCTCAATTATTATAATAATTCAAGCTGAAACAACTCACCACGCATCTGTACGGAGGCCCAGAAGAGACAAAAGTGACAGTATGCGTTTGAACATGTGATGGTGTCCTCATAGTGAGGTTTGTCCCTCTGAGCCACCGTACTCCTGCTACTCCTGCTGTTGGTCTGATGGAGGCGGGATGTCTAACTTCATATCTCTAATCTGTTATTACGTCTAATTCAAAGTCAAAATAGAAAAATATTTGTGCAATAGTAAAAAAAAACCTTACATTACAAATCAAATCCTTTTTTCCTTTAGAATGAAAATGTTTCTGCAGGATTATATCAGATGAACTTGATTCCATGTTTGAAGTTTTACTATTCATAGCTCAGATGTGAACACTGGTTTCTTCCTCTTGGTGGCGCTGTGGAGTTTTTTCTGTACAGACTTTGTGTTTCTCTGCATGCTGGACTTTGTGTTTGTGTTTGTGACTCGGCCCCCGCTGGTGTTTCTGGCTAGCTGCGAGCTTACAACATGTTAGCGGAGGCGCTTGTTATGACTTTGATATTCTGCAACCTTTGATCTGTTGTGTTCGTCTCAGAGGCTTTAAGCAGCTTTTTACCGTCCAGAGAATGTAGAACTTTATACAATCAGATTCTTACAAAGATGATGATGATGATTATTACAATTGATATATTGCATTTGTATATTTCAAAGCTTTTTAATGTTGAACATGAACTTGAACTTCCAGTGCTAGCTAGCGTAAGAATGTATAAATGCATTGTGTATTATAAGCGTTATTCTTTAGTGTGACATGTGTTCCTCTCTGAATGATGTCACTATGACAACACTTCCTTTATTTGACCTGTCATCACAGCTCGTCCCTGTTGTGAAGACACAAAATGGAGGCTCGACACAAACACACTCGCCCACAGCAGTGAATCCGTTTTAGCCACGCCCCCCGGTTTAGCAGTGAATCCGTTTTAGCAACGCCCCCCGATTTAGCAGTGAATCCGTTTTAGCCACGCCCCCAGGTTTAGCAGTGATTCTGTTCTAGCCACGCCCCCTGCTGTGAGAACTTGACCAGGTAAACGTGTTATTTTTCCCCCCATCTGCATTCCAACACGGAGGTGGGGCTTCCCAAAGTGTGTAACACTTAATAATACAGAAGAACCACGTCACCTACTGAAGAAATCCTACAATTACTGAAATCTAAACTTGTGTAGGATTACAGAACCTGACCTTATATCTTTACAGGCCAGCTCAAACTAAACCAAGACACAAGACACAACATCTCAGTGTCATGTGATACCAACTGACCAATCACATCTTTGTTGTGGTCATGCAGGTGATATGAGCCATACAGATTTAAGTCTCAGCTGGGGGGCGGAGCCTGGTGCTAGGACTTGAAGTGATGTTTACAAATGTGTTTTCTAACTAGCGTTCCTCTGTCAGTGTGTAGATGTTCGTCTTCTTCACTTCAGGTCTGTAGGTCTCTGATGGACCCTTATGGATCCATGATCAGGTGTTAGAGCCTCTAAAGCTCCTCTACATGGAGACAGAAGCTTAGATACAGGCTCATATGTTGACCTCTGACCCTCTGTATGTTGTCATGGATCTTTATTCTATAGTAACTTCCGGGTTCCTTCTCTCATCAGTCTGCAGCTTGCTTGATTTTGCAAATAGAATAGATATGCAGATAAACATGCAGGGCGATGTGAGGACAAATAGAAGAAGAAGAAGAACATAGATGTGAGGAGATGTTAGCCTCATTATAGCATAATACAGTTCTATTAGTGAATCCAGGAGATATGATGAGCTTTTATTGTGGAGGGCAGAACTTTTATCTGTAAAGGTTCTCAGTCCTCCAGGTCCTGGTATCCAAGGAAAGTTCCTGTTAGGCTACTGGACTCACGGGTGAAGGTTCAAAGACGTCTCACCTCTCATCCAAAAGGCTTCTTCAGTTCTGGCAGACTGGTGCAGACTCCCAGGTTTGAACCTCTGTGGAGTCGTGGTCCGGGTCGTTGGTACTCCTGATTCGTCCTCCTGGTTGTGATGATCGTCGTTACAGGGACTGGAGTCTTCAGAGACCACAGTCTTTGCAGCTGTTCTTTCTGCTGTAACTATGTTCATTGGAGGCTGAATGATTGTTTACTCTCCCGGGGAGATGAGAGAGCAGTATGCACTTGAGAGACAGGTGGTGTTGCAGACCTTCTCCTCTGTTTAGAGAGTAGACAGCCTCTTTTACTCCTCCTTCAAACCATCTGTCCTGAAAGAGAAGTAAAACAGGCAAACTACGTTAAGATAGAGAAAACATCTCTGAAAAGAGGAGGAGGTCTACGACACCACCTGTCACTCATGTACAATACTGTTCTCTCATCCCTCTCAAGGAGAGAAAACAACCATTCAGCCTCCAATGAACATTGTTACAGCACAAAGGAGAACCTCTATGATTGTCTCTGCACACTCTGATTTCTCTGAAGACGATCGTCACAACCAGGAAGACCAATCGGGGATATCAACGACCCTGATTATGACTAATTAGTAGTATCCACAACCCTGACTACGACTCCACAGAGGTAGAAACCACCAGTCTACCAGAACTTAAGATGAGAGGTGAATCGTTTCCAAGCCTTTATCAGCAAGTCCAGCAGCCTAAGATGAACTTTCCTTGGAGGACTTCTATGTGTTTGTGCTGTAGAAGAAAGAACAACATGAATCCATAAGGGTCCATTAAAGACCTACAGAGCTGAAGAGAAGAAGAAGAAGAACATCTACACACTGAGACAACAACACACAGAGAGAGTTGGTGAAGTATCACAACTCCATATATTGACTGATTCATAACTAACATTAGTAGACGCAGAACAGCTCTGGCTGTTTCCATGGTAACCAGTGTTTTGTAAAGGAAACTCCTCACCCCCTGAAGACACGTATTATATTATTATTGTATTTGAACACCAGGGGGCACAAATGTTTGGAAATATTTGAGATGTCGTTTAGCCGTTGTTGGTGTTTACGCTTCAAACTTTCAAATTTACAACACTGCTGTAAATAAACCTGGGCGCCATATTTATCCTGGTATTTGATTCCAAAACAGCCATTTACAATCTTCATGATTTATCAAAGAATTCAGAAAGAAGTAGTGATGGCAGGAAGCTCCTTATCTAACGCAGGAAGCTGCTTATTGTTTTGGCTTATTGTCTGTCTGTCAGTCTCTTGGTTGTGATTTTCTTTTCCAAAAGTAAAAAAAAACAATATCAGAATGAAAACACTCAGTGGTTCACCCCCTGATAGACAATCAGAGGATCAGGATCAGGATCAAGATCAGCTGATTACACTGTATCACCATATGACTTGTATCTGATTAGCTGTTGTCTGTTGACTTCCCATGTGCTCCTGCTGGAATTTCCACCAGATCACATCTGATCACAGCCGACAACCAGCACTGTTTATAGCCAAAATATGAATTCACCCCTCTCCTCTCGGTCAAAGTGACTGATAAGTAACTGTTACTTATCAGTAACAGTTACTTACTGATAAGTAACCCCCCCCCCACCCCCCACCCACGCACTCGCTTTCCTGCTTCTGTTCCTCCTTCTACTTTGATGGATACTTTGCTGTACTGTATTAATCGATGCTGCATGCCAAACGTGTTACGATGTGTGAGTGCGCGTGTGTGTGCGTGTGTGTGTGTAAAGTATTTTTTGTACTGTAGTACATCTGGAGTAACTGTGTATTGATGAAGTTTCTCCTCTGCATTGTGTCTCTGTAAATAAACTCAGCTGCTCAAACTCCTGTTTGCTTATTTTCATTGATATATTATCATGAGCAGAAATGAAAGGAATGAAAAGTGACATTGGAGGGCAGCGACACCCTGTGGTCTTATGTTGTAACATCACATAATCATGAAGTGATCCACTTTCAAAGCTCCGTCTTATCCTCAGTTATCAGGGTGGAATCTAAAACATTTTGTTTTTATACGGACAATAGTTAAAAATCCGAAACCATCTTCCGAATGATATCATGACATAAACAAGGTAAGAGGATAAAGTAGTAACTTTTTGACACTAGATTATCAAAAGTATTCGGACTTTCGGTGTTTCTTTGAATTTCCAGGATGTTGCAATTTTTTTCACAAATTATCATGGATTCATACCTGATGTGTTTTCTATGTTTTGTCTTTAGGCCACTCAGCTGATAACAAACTTTTATAAAGTACGTTTGTTTCGTGCACATGTTCTCTATTTTTTCTTTTCTTTTTTGTTTATTGATTTGGGTGTTGTGAAATGTAGTAAATAAAAGTGTGGAGATACATTATAAAATAATAAAACACAGAAAAGTTCTGCGACGCCGCGGCAGCAGAGGTTCTACTTCCGCTTTGAAATGCTTCAACTTTCACCCCGGAAACGGAAACTCTTTCCTTTCTTGTTTCTGCTCGCCATAGAGACACATAGAGGTTTGTTTGTCTCCTTTCCTAATCCGTTCGAATCTGAGTGTAACGAGGCCATCTGCGGCTCTAAAGTGTGTCTGCTGAAGCTTTAGTGGCGCCGCTGTGTGTTTGTGTTCATATTTGTGTGCGGGTCGCTTTGTTTAGATTCATTTCTCAGGTTTATTTGGATGTCGGTGCGGGTTTGCGGCAACGCGCCGCCATTTGCTTCGGACGAGCTTCAGCAGCTCCACATGAACGCTGAAGCAGAAACATGAGGTCATTGAGTCTGAAACACCAAAGTGTGCGAGTTTGTGACTTTGTTCACTTTGCTGCCGAAGCCTCGCAGTGATGCTAGCATGCTAATGTTAGCATGTGCACGCGCAGCAGAGTTGAACTCGACGATCGAGAGTCTGAGGTGCCGGTGTCGCTCTGCCATGGCGGCGGTATTAGACCTACATGTGCTCGTTAAATGAATCACAGGTCAGCGAGTCTGAAGCTTCGCATCCTGCTGCAGACTCGGACCTGCGAGTTAGTTTGACTTGGAAACACTGGCATCCTCCGTGTGTCTGTCTGTCTCTAACCTTGTCCTCCCTCCCTGTCTCTAATCTTGTCCTCCCTGTCTGTCTCTAACCTTGTCTGTCTCTAATCTTGTCCTGTCTGTCTCTAATCTTGTCCTCCCTGTCTGTCTCTAACCTTGTCTTGTCTGTCTCTAATCTTGTCCTCCCTGTCTCAGACGATGGCTCCTCGTAAAGGTAAAGAGAAGAAGGAGGAGCAGGTCATCAGTCTGGGTCCTCAGGTGGCTGAAGGAGAAAACGTCTTTGGAGTTTGTCACATCTTCGCCTCCTTCAACGACACGTTTGTCCACGTCACCGACCTGTCTGGGAAGTAAGTTGTCCTCCCTGTCCCTCACTCCAGTCTGTCTCTCTGCTGTCTGTCTCTCCCTGCAGTCTGTCTGTCTCTCCCTGCAGCCTTTCCCTCTGTAGCCTGTCTCTCTCTGTCCCTCTCTGCAGCCTGTCTCTCTGTCCCTCTCTGCAGCCTGTCTCTGTGTCCCCCTCTGCAGCCTGTCTCTCTGCAGCCTGTCTCTGTGTCCCCCTCTGCAGCCTGTCTCTCTGTCCCTCCCTGTCCCTCACTGAATTGTGTAGTTGATGCTGTGGTGCTGTTCCCTGATTGGTTGTGTGTTTCCAGGGAGACGATATGCCGTGTGACCGGTGGGATGAAGGTGAAGGCGGACAGAGATGAGTCTTCTCCGTACGCCGCCATGTTGGCAGCTCAGGATGTGGCTCAGCGCTGCAAAGAGCTGGGGATCACAGCGCTGCACATCAAGCTGAGGGCCACCGGAGGGAACAGGTACCTGTCTGCCTCACTGCCCCGTCTGTCTGCCTCCCTGCCCCGTCTGCCTGTCTCCCTGTGTTTACATCTTGAATGTGTGAGTCTGTTTCCTGCACAGTCTGATGGATTTTGATGAATCTGGTTTCAGAACAAAGACTCCTGGTCCTGGAGCTCAGTCTGCCCTCAGAGCGCTCGCTCGCTCAGGCATGAAGATCGGACGCATAGGTACACACACACACACACACACACACACACACACACACACACACACACACACACACACTAATCTGATATCTGAGTTAGATGTGTGAGAGATGAAGAGTAGTAGGAGTTAAAAACACTAACGCTTCCTGTTTTGTTCTTCCTGTGCAGAGGACGTCACTCCGATCCCTTCAGACTCCACCAGGAGGAAGGGCGGTCGCCGTGGACGCCGTCTGTAAACAAACCAAGTTTAATTCCAATAAACAGTTTCGGTCACTTCCTGTCTCTGTCACTCTGTTCAATCCAACATGGAAGAATGGACAAAGTGGTTGAATCGGCTGTGTCACCATCTGATTATGTTTGTGATAGAACTTGTGCTCTTTTATGTTCTTTAACCCTCGGGGTCAAGTTGGCCCCAAGGACCATACAACACTAAAAAGATGATGAAATGTGTTTTCTTTCACCAAATGGTCTGAAATGTATAGGGGTTGTTTGATACTATGCTCTTCATGATTAGAAGAAATTTGAAGTCATTTGATTGCATTTTTAACTCCTTTGCTCCTGGGGTCCAAATGGTGCTGAAGCACAAAGTGATGTAATGGGACAAAAAGTCACACCAGACTGCTCCAACACGTTTTTTATCTTGTGTTTGATGTGTGTGGTCAAGCAATGGTTATTTAATAATGGCACAACAACAGGAGGTAAGGGCAGCATGGGATGCCAGGTCCAAAAACGTGCATTTTTTTTTGGGTGCGACAGAAGCCCACATCCCTGCCTTACTTTACCTACTTTTATGTAAACAAGCACTATGGGCCCTAAATTCTAAAATTAAGGGAAATTTTTGTGGTAATGGGTTGGAGTGGAGTTAGACCAAAGGTGTAACACAAAATTAATTGAAAATGTATACTTTATGCTTGAACAGTCAAACCATTCTGGGGTCAATTTGACCCCAGAATGGTTTGGTTCAAGAAATTAAAAAAACAGCACCCCCGCTAAACTTTGACATATTCTGCTCCGATTCATGTCAAATAGTCAAGATCATATCAAATATTTCAAACAATTTGTTTAGGGTATATCAAATACCAATAGGGGATATCAAATGAACAAACAAAATTCCTAAATTCCAAAATAAATGGAAAAATTTGTGGCGATGCGTTGGACTGGAGTCGGACTAAAGCTGTGACACAAAATAATTGAACATTTACACTTTATGGTTGAGATAACAGTCCAACAATTTGGGGTCAATTTGACCCCAGAGGGCCTTAGGTGTGTGTAACACGGGAGGACATTACGAGGGTTAAAGAAAGACCAATTACAGAAGAGAAGCTACAAAAACCTGTTTTCCTGTCGGTCAGACTTTCCTTTTTCTTTCTTTCTTTCCTTCTTCCTTCCTCTCTTTCTGTCTTTTCTTTCCTTCCTTCCTTTCCCAAAATCTTCCTGATATTTAGGGAAATTTTTCCTGAAATCATTCAGAAATATTTCCTGAATTTAAAATGATTCTTAATGTTGATGTAATTTAGTCTCAATTAAATCAACATGAATCATTTGTCTGCTGGATGAAATTAAATATTCTCGACAAACAAACCAGAGGTTTGTCTTCATCAACCTGTCTGTCTCTTAGATTCCAATTGAAGGAAATCTTTCCTTCAATCAGCACTCTGCTCATTATAATCAGTCTTTCTCCAGTAACAGACTGTGACCTTTAAAGTGACTCATTACATCACGGTCATTTAGCAGACGCTTTTATCCAAAGCGACTTCCAATAAGTGCGTTCACCATCGGTAGATAAAAGAACTTCAGGTCACAAGAAATGGTAAGTGACTAATTGAGCCTCTTATTAATAAACCACCTGCACACAGAGCCACAGTTTATTCTTCAGTCTAAAGTCACACAGCTTCCATTGTACAACAGAACCTTTGGCCTGTATTACTTTAGTAATGGAAGAGAAGACACAGTCATACAATGTTACATTTGAACTTGAACAACTACATTTTGTTAGGGTGAATTTCTCTCATAACAAATAATAATAATTGGCAAGTAGACAAGAATCAGTTATTAATAAAGAAATGAGATTAGATGATAAAAAGAAGACTTTCTCTCTTGTTTTAAACTTTGGTACTGGGGAGGTTACTCTCTGCTCCTTCCTCTTGGTTTACATCTTCATTTCCTCCTCCGCCTTGCTCTTCTTCCTCAGACTGGGGGTCAAGGTTCGCACGGAAACCCTCGAAGGTGGGGCTGATGGGAAATCGTCTCAGCCAGCTGGTTCGTCTGACCACACCCATCCCAAAGGGGAAGTCATAGGACGAAGGGGATGAAGATGAGGAGTCTTCAGATCTCCAATCAACCAAGCCACGTTCCTGTCTGGACCCTGGACAGAAACCCAGAGAGACAGACTCCTGTCAGACTGAACCTTTAGTTTGTTTTATTTGTCTCATGTGAATGTGGAGACTTCTCCTGATGGAGACACCAAGAGGAAAGATCAGGCCTCACATCATCATTCAGCATGAGTATGACTGACTGACTGACTGACTGACGTATGTATGCAGTATGGTATGGTTATGGTCATCATTATGTCTCTGTCTCTCCCTCCTCTCTCTCTGTGTGTGTGTGTGTTTGTGTGTTACCAGGGATAGTGTTGTCCAGACAGAAGGCCAGAAATCCTCCAACAAACATTTCCGTGGACAGAAGAACA
Organism: Genypterus blacodes; assembly: GCF_046128005.1. NCBI lineage: Eukaryota > Metazoa > Chordata > Actinopteri > Ophidiiformes > Ophidiidae > Genypterus > Genypterus blacodes. The sequence goes on along the minus strand of NW_027467020.1, from coordinate 166,221 downwards.
GTGAGGATTTGATCGAGTTCTACAACACCTGTAGAGAGAGAGAGAGAGAGAGAGAGAGAGAGAGAGAGAGAGAGAGGGAGAGAGAGAGAAGGAGAAAGAGACAGAGACAGAGACAGAGAGAGAGAGAGAGAGAGAGAGAGACAGGGAGAGTGGCTGACCGCTGTGATCTAAATCTGATACATTTACACACATTTACACAAACATACACACACACACACACACACACACACACACACACACACACACACACACACACACACACACCTGTGTTGATGGATTTGGGATGTGTGTCCAGATACGTTGGCAGAGTCAAACCGAAGAACATGGAGAAGCCGAGCACAAACAGATTTCTGGAGGAGTTCAGATCTACAAGCTGCAGGTTGGACAAACCTACAGCTGTGATCATTCCTGTAAAACAAGGCATACATCTGAAAACAGGAAATAATGTTACTTTTTGTTGCCATTTTCAACCTTTAGGTCTCTTCTTGCCCCTGTATGAATGTGTGTGTGTGTGTGTGTGTGTGTGTAGGAGCCAGCTGTGGTGTATTTGTCAGATTGCAGTGTTTGAGTCACTTGGTACCAAACAGTGTGCAGAACATTCCTCCCAGGATGGGATCAGGCAGAGAAGCGAACAGAGCGGTGAACTTTCCCACCGATCCAAGGACGAACATGATGGCGGCTCCATACTGAACCACCCGCCGGCTGCCAACCTGCAGGGAGCACAAAGGAAGTCAATCAGTTTGAAAGAGCTTTAAAGAGCTTCACCCTCTCCAACACAATACTGCCATACATACACACACACACACACACACACACACACACACACACTTAGGTCAACATTTGCTACAGCCTGTCTTGTTAGTGAACTAAAGCTAAACTCTGACGTTGCAGAAACAAGATGGGACATGGTGGTGAAGTTTCATCACATGAAGAAGGTCTTTGGTTTGAATCCTGGTACTAGTGTACTGTGTGTAGTTTGCATGTTCTCCACATCTGTAGTATAGAACCCTGTGAGAACATAGAGCTGAAGAGGAACTGTGATGTTTCACTGATCCAGGCATCTTAGATTAAACCCAAACACTTACTGACTCTACCTGCTGATAAGCTGAGAGTTGACAGGCGTGGTTACCTTGGTGATGCCCAGCACACCTATATTTGGGCTGGAGGAGGTGGATCCATTTCCTGTGCCGAGCAGACCGGCGATGATGCAGCAGACGCCCTCTGTGAAGATTCCCCTGAGGAAGGAACATCAGCATCTCAAACCGATTCTACTTCCTGTTTACTTAAGTGTGAGTAAAGGCATCCCACCTGTTAATGGCGTGGACCGGAGGGGGCGTGGCTCCAGACAGGCGGGCACACGCATAATAATCACCAATCGACTCAACAATGCCTGCTAGGGTGGCACTTAGCATCCCCAGCACTCCGGCAAGTGTTACCGTTGGCAACCCCCACTGGCCTATCAGGATAGGGAGTGAGTTTGCCTCAACACGTTTTTTTGTCACTTTCATCACATCAACACAAACACACTTGACTTCATCATCATCAGTGACTTACAGGGATACGGCATCCTGAACCACGGCGCCGACGCCATGATGTCACCACGGGCATCGGTCCGTGCCTTGTGTCCATAGCTGTCAGGGTCACTAGGCAACAGGTTGGTGAGGGTGAGGATGTAACAAACGAGCCACACAATCATGATGGCAAGAATAATCTGAGAGTGAGACAGGCAGGGAGACAGACAGACGGAGACATGGACACAGAGATGGAGTAAGAGAGAGAGAGACACAGAGAGAGAGAAAGAGAGAGAGAGAGAGAGAGAAAGACAGAGAGAGAGAAAGAAAGAGAGAGAGAAAGAGAGACAGAGAGAGAGACAGAGAGAGAGAGAAAGAGAGAGAAAGACAGAGAGAGAGAGAGAGAAAGAGAGAGAGAAAGAGAGAGAGAGAGACAGAGAGAGAGAGAAAGAGAGAGAAAGACAGAGAGAGAGAGAGAGAGACAGACAGACAGAGAGAATAAATATGAAAATGTGGCTGCTCACCATTTTACTGATTCTAACCGTAAAACAATAACATTAACTTGCAATTTGAGGGAAATGTATATGTAACTCAGAATAATAATGTATGTTGTGTGTGTGTGTGTGTGTGTGTGTGTGTGTGTGTGTGTGTTTACAGGGAACATCTTGAAGATCTGGACTCTGGTGGACCTCAGTCCTTTCTTCCTGCTGTAAACAGGAAATGGAAGTGATGTCGCTCTGAGGTACTGAGCAAACAGCACAATCAACAGGATGCACCTGCAATGAGAGAGATAGTCTGTCTGTCTGACTGCCTGTCGCTCTGCTTCTCTCTCATAAGCCACATTAATTAGGAACCAAAGGTAAAGAGACAGACAGGTGAGCAGACAGACAGGTACACAGAGCGGAGAGGTGTCTCACAGAGCGGAGAGGCCCCAGTGGGAGCCTGCTCTGTCTCCTGCTGTGGTGAAGACAGACAGGCCAATCAGTGAGACAGTTGGAGTGATTGTGAGCGGGCCGATGTATTCCAGCAGCAAACCTGGCAACCCAAACAGACCGACCAGCAGCTCCAGAGAACTCGACACAATGATGGCACCCTGGATCTGAAACAAACACACAACAACACTCAGTCTGTGTGTGTGTGTGCCAGTGTGCCAGTGTGTTTGTGTGTCTGTGTGCCCCCCTGTGTTCGGTATTTGATTTGTACGTTCCTCCTGCCTGACTGACTTCCTGTAAACCTGTTTCATGAACAGATGACTTCCTGTTTAGTAACTGCGCCTGCTTTCCACTTTGTAGACATTTGGTTCTGTTCTTCTTCTTCTCTCTGCTGTCTTCTGTTATTTTGTCTGCGACTGTTTGATTCTTTCCTCAATCTTGATTTAATTTTTTTCTGTCTCAGTTGTTTGGATTTGCGATCATTAAGTAATCGAGCTTGGCTGTACATCTAAACCAACGACGTCCCTGGAATCTGAAGGAAAAACAATACTGGACTGAAACATGTCACCAAACGTAACGACTTGTGTTTTAATCACATTTATGAAAGGAAACATTTCCACTTTGACGTCCAGCAGTGACTTATGTAACCAGGGTGAACATGTTTATTTGTTTTAGTTTGAAACCTCACCAAATCTCTGATTAATATGTCTGGTTATTGTATTATTCATGTTTTGAATGTGTTTTGTTTTATTTAAATGCAAGCGTCCATGTCCGTACTGTTCCTTTAAGAGGTCTCGGTTCGATGACGTTGTTGCCGCGCCACTCTTAGTTCGCGCCCGCATGTTATATTTTATTTTATTTGTACAGAGAGACGATGAGCCACAATAAAGAGACAAGCAGCAGCAGCAGCAGCCGCTGTCTTTGGTCCCGTCATTCATTCATCAACACAAGAACACAACACAGAGATAACAGGAGAGCCGGAAGTGCTGCCGGCCTGGTCAGAGTTCAGCGGGCCGGATACATCCGGTACACTTGTGAAATGGATAAATTTAATTTAAGAGAGGTAGATTACCTCTCTTATGCGTGGTTGCCAGATGTGTGAGGTTTGGAAAGGTAGACTCCAGTTTCCATAAATCTCTTCTGCGGGGGAAACAAACATTTAGATCCAGAGGCGGTGTCGCATTTCAGACAGTTGACATCAAAAACGCTCGACTCGTCCGTCTCTTTTGAACGAACCCCTGATTTATCCAATGCAATAATCTATGCGTACTAGCGTGACATTTAAATGTTTTATTTGTCTATTATACAATGAGAAGATAAACAGTGGATTGCGATATTGATGTACATAATATAAATGTATTTAAAAAGTGATCGTCCTTAGTGTTGCATTTTGTGTTTCAAGGCTGACATCTTGTGGTCATGGGCGAAATTACAGCATGAAGGTGATGGAGGCACCCAATTTTGAACCAAACGAGTTTTAAATTTAAGTAAGATAAATATATTGTGTATATATATATACGTACTATAAACTAAATATAAACTTATACGGCAACATTTCTTGTTGACATTAAGATTGTTTTCTTCCATTAGAGAAGCTTATGATGATTATTGTTACTGTTGGTTGTAATTCCATTCAACTTTATTTATAAAGCTCCGAATCACAGCAAACCCAACAATTCCCCCCTGAGCAGCACACAAAGGACAAACAGGAAGAAACCTCAGGCAGACCAACAAACTGGGCTGGAGGAGGAAGAAAGCATTAGACACGACAGACATACTGATGAGACCTAAGACAAAATGCATAAGGAGACAAAGACACGGTGAGCTGAGCTGGTGACTTATAATATATATACAACCTGACTGTATGTATATATACAGTATATATATATATATACATACAGTCGGGTTGTACAGGCGGGGAGTTATAAGGTTATTGGGGTCTGAACCCTTCTGCCCTCTGCAGGAGGGTTAGGGTAGCGTAGACAAGATGAGACAACCTGGCAGGCAGGTAGAAGAAGAAGTGACTTAGAGACAGACAGGCAGACAGACGGGCTTAAAGACAAATAAGTTGAGTAAGTGGCAGACAAGCAGGCAAACTGACAGATTTTCTCACCGTCTGGTGGACATTTCCACCGATCAAGACCCAGGATCGCCTGAGCAGGAATCAGGAATGCAAAAGCACTGGCCTGAAAAAGAGGCAGTCTATGCACACACACACACACACACACACACACACACACACACACACACACACACACACACACACACACACACACACACATCGAGCATTGTCCCACTGAGGAAAAGTGTTAATTCAGTCTGTGTTTTCTGTCCCAGCATCAGAGCATCTAGCTCGTACATCTTCTCTGTGCTGTTACGACCTCAGTGACCTCAGTGACCTCACCTGCTGCCTCTTCCTGTTTGGATCTTATTATATGACTGTCCTGTGTGATTCACCTACATGTTGGTCTTACATGGAGCATATTGTGTGCTTGCTTTGTGTTGTTTTTGCTTGTAGGCTACCTGCTCAGATTACTGCAGTGTTTGCTTGCATTTAATTGCAATTTATGTCTCATGAATTGTTTGATATGAATAAGGCCTCCTCATTGAGCAGTGACTGAAGATGAAAATGTGCCTTTTTGACTCAATCTTGCTCAATGTAGTAGCAGTTATGTTTATTAATGTGCATTGTTCCTTTTTAAATCAATAGAATGGCTCAGGATGGTAGAGCGCTCAACCAGGAGTCAGAAGGTTCCTGGTTCTGATGTGTGCCAAGTCCAGTCCATTTAACAAGACTAAACTAGGCTGTGGGTTGGTGCTCTACCTGACTCCCACTGTGGTCTGGATCAATGTGGTGATTCCCACGGTTGTGAAAATGGTTCCAATCAGCTGACTGATGGTGTTCTGGTCTCGACCCACACACATGGCTTCAGCGAGAAGGAATGGAACTGCTACAGTGCCGCTGAAACACGTCAAGTAATGCTGGGGACAAATGAGAAACAAAGGTAAACCAGCCAAGCAGGTCTGATCTCAGTGAACACCTGTCAGCATGGCCATCAGCCATCATCTGTTCCACACAGGAGGAGACCCTAACATGATGAACCCACTGGAACCCAGCCTGTTCAGCCTTTTGATGTTTCCTGTTTCCTGTTACTCATTTCATCTTGCCCCTTTATCTGGACTTTTGGTTTCTTATTTTTCATTTGTCCTATCTATCTATCTATCTATCTATCTATCTATCTATCTATCTATCTATCTATCTATCTATCTATCTATCTATCTATCTATCTATCTATCTATCTATCTATCTATCTATCTATCTATCTATCTGTCTGTCTGTCTGTCTGTCTGTCTGTCTGTCTGTCTGTCTGCCTGTCTGTCTCACTGAGTGGAAGCTTCCTGATTCCTGATTCCTGACAGGATGTGAGTCCACAGAGTTTTATGATATCTGTTCTCTGCTCCCTGTGCCTTATCACTGTGTGGTTGCATGTGTGTGTGTGTGTGTGTGTAGGTACCTGCAGTCCCAGTAAAATGCTCAGATACCATGGTGGGACATCCTCAATGGTGTAAATCATGTCTGTCTTTTCCCTCTCTGCTCCTTTTGGACGTTTGCTCTTTCCGTCTTCTTCCATCGTTAGATTAACTTTGCCTGTTATGCCCCGCCCCTCTGTCATGATGTCATGGTTCTGATGAGACAAGACAGACACGTCATATGTAGATGCAACTGCTGACTAGCACGTTGTTGGAGGGGGAATCTCTCTTCCCTCTCCCGAGGTTTCTCCCTTTTTGGTTCTACATAAAGGTTTTTTCTGGTCTTCCTCCAGGTCTTCCTCCAGGTCTTCCTCCAGAGCTTTGGGCTGGTCGGGACTTTCCTGTTGTTGTGGGCCTTTCAACTATAAAAATAAATCTGTCTTGACTTGAATTTACAAATAAAGTTGACAGCGTAAAAGCAGAAATGGAAACCTCTGCTACCATGACAACAGTAGCCTCATATGTTGTTGCTACATATGATGTTGCTACGAGAGGTCAAACAGTCGACCCTCCGGTTTCCAAGCAGAAGCTCTACCCACTGAGCTACTGCCTCCCCCTCTGCACAGTTTAAAACAGCTGTGATCAAACCTTTAATGACAAAAAATAACTCTGGAACCTGCCCCACCCTAAACAACTACAGGCATATCTCACACCAGCTAACAGACATCAGATATCTGACTTCTAATGATTTATTTGAGCCGTATCAAGGCAGGTTTTGGTTTTGGTGGCACTGAGGCTGCCTTGACTAAAGTGATCTTCTCCCCCTGCTGACTCCATCTAAGCACAGCTTTAGATACAGTGGAACACACAGGTTAGGGTTCCACTGTCTACGATTATCTGGTGTATATGCTCTCTCTTATGCTTCTCATAACGTTCCCTTTGGCACCCTGAGTGTTGTTTTCCAGATCTTCTGGCCGCTGTGCTCTCCCCATGCATTATTGTATTTCAATCTGTGGTTCCTGTCGCACACCTGGCAGTTTGAAGAGAGTGAATCTCTTCGGAATTTGCTCTCCAAGGTTTGTCTTTTCCTTAAAGGAGAAGGTCTGTTGGAGTTGTCCTATGTCTCACTACATGACTCTGGGCTGGTCGGGTCAGTCTGCTGACACGTTTATCACATTTTGTCATATTTGGCGATCCAGATAAAGTTAATTTCATACTACTGCAACAACTACTAGCAATGTGACCACGACTAAGAAGACTACTACTATGACAAGTGCTACTTTGATGTCCAAAGAATGTTAATTCTGAGGCAACTGGACTTGGTAGTAAAAGCATCCAAAGGCCTTCTTCACTTCTGACACTGATACTCCTGATATGTCCTAATCAGGGTCATTGTGACTCCTAATTAGTCATCCATCTTTGAACAGGGGAAGAGGTTACGATATCACTTATCTCTCATGTACAATGCTGTTCTTTCATTCCTCCCCAGGAGACTGAACAACCATTTAGCCTCCAACCAAAATTGTAACGGAAGAAAGGAGAACCCCAACGACCGCCATCATTGTCCACACCTGGAAATAGGGGACACCAACCCCAACGACTCTCAACAGTGATCGTTACAGCAGCCAGGAGGGCTAAGCAGGAGTATCACGGACCCTGATAACGATTCCACATAGGTTCAATCCTGGGAATCCCTGGCGGTCAGTCAGAACTGAGGAAGCCCCTATGCTTCCTTGGATACTATGACCTAGATGACTGAGGACCTTCATAGATATACTGCAGTTACCACGGCTACTACTACAACTGTGACAACTAATATTACTACTGTTGCTACAACTGAAACATAAACACACACACACACACACACATTCAACAAACACAAAAATATCCCCCCTTACAAACAATCACGCACATTTGCCTTTACAAACACTGTGTGAGTTCATGTCGTCATGGTGACCTAGTCAAACTTTTACTTTGTTCAGGATATGGAAGTCAAGCTGGGCTCACAAAGAATTTGTGAGTTTTCATGCTAATGAAACGATTTCCAGGCTAAATATAAACTGGACCAGAAGCTTGAGAAAAACAATCAAATCATAGGAGATCAGATATGTTGTTTACCTTACAGTCGTCTTCCATCGCTGCCTCATGTCACTCTTTCTCGTCAGACAAGAATGGAGAGAGTGTGTGTGTGTGTGTGTGTGTGTGTGTGTGTGTGTGTGTGTGGATAAGGAGTTAATAATCTGCTGTGACTCAACGGACTTTTACCTGACTGACATTGATGTCCATTGGGTTTTACCTTCCAGGATGTAATTGTAATCAGTAAACTGCAATGAGGCTGTCCTGATTGGGTAATGAGTAAATAAATATAGAAATGATAATAAAGTGAGTAACTGACTCATTTGCATTTATCGTTCATCAACTATAGGCATAAAAGTACATTCATTCATTTACAAATATTGTAATTTGACATAGTAGCTCTGAAACAGAAGCCTGCCCCCTACAGACCAAACATCAGAAGGCCTGTAGAGCTGCGTCTCCTGCTGCCCACAGAAGGTCCTGCACAAGAAATACGCAGAGCAAATTGCGACCAGATGAGCGTATATGTGCGTTCCCAGGTTGGAGCAGTACACACAGGAGCAGGTGGAGGCTTTCTTCCAGCTCTTGCGACACCCACGTGGATGGCAAAAGGCAGGGCCCCCAATAGGGGGTGAGAGGCACAGTTAGTGCCCTCCACATGCCAACATCAGCTGGCACAGATTTCCCAGCTGTTGAGAGAGCTTCCAAGCTCTGTAGCTCTGTGATGAACACCACCCAGGTAAATCCAGCATTCCTTCCAGTGTGGGCTCCATTAACCTTTGACATACTGGTGGGGTATTGGATAAGCCCATAGGCATGACTTTGAACTCATACAGACCACTGCCAGTGCTGAATGCTGTTTTCTCCGTGTCATGGGGCTCAAGTTCAGTCCTTGAGTCTTTACATACAGAATCATTAGCTGCCATCTTTGTTCCTGACAAGACCACCAGTGGAAGATCAGGGGTTACAACTTTCCCCAATGACATCATGTGACGGGGGATGGAACCTGCCTGATGTTGGGTGGGGTTGCTTGCTCTTTGTCTGATATGTGTAGCATCTTTGATACTGTGTCTGACTATGTTAGTGCATGCAGCCTGGGTCAGGAGCACTTACAACATTCAGCAGTAAAGCTTCATGCTTTTGTCACTATTCACTTCACTTCATATTTCCTCTTTTTTCTTGATTCTCTGACATTGCACATTCGATTGTGTCTCATTACATTTGGACATGCTCCTCAACTTTTCAGTCATTGTCACACTGATGTCCCTTCAACAAAATATGAACTCACTGAGATTCATCACAATCAGCTTCTACTAATGAGTAATCTAACATTGTGTCATACTTTGTTATGGTTCACATAAATGTCAATTCTGGTTTGTTCAACGGATTTCCACGACAATTGTTGTTTTCATTTTTTATTGATGAGGTGTTTTCAATTAATGCTCGTTTTGTTAATTCCACACGAGTTTTGCGGTTTATCTATCAGTATTATTGGTAAAGTGATGCTGTTTTTATTGAACAAGTTTATTTCATTGAGCAGATTTTGATGTTTTCTTTCTTGCAAAGACAAGCTCCGCCCCTCGCGGACGCAACACAGCATTAAAGACAATCAGCCAATCACAGGTGAACTTATTCTGCGTTTCGTGTGACAGGCAGCGACGCGGGCCAATAGCTGTGTGTCTGCGCAGCTGGCTGCGTTATGGGAGGGCGGGGCGCAGCGCCGCTCAGCAACACAGCGGAAGAAAATGGCGGCCGTGGCTGCAGAGCCAGGAGCTGCGGTGATACAGGACGAGGGCCCGGTAGAACCAGAACCAGCAGCGGGCCCGGGAGGACCACAGCACCCACCGGCCGGAGAGCAAGTCGCCGACGGGACGCGGGAGTACGCCCCGGGTGTGGATGTAGTAGTCGCCAGTGTGGAGGATGACGGGGAGGAGCACCGCCATGTCAGGCCGGAGCTGCAGCCTGCGGCGGGAAAAGCGCTCATCGACAACGATGAAGTACTGAATAAAACCCCGCTGGACCGGAACAGTATAGACCGGTTCTCTCCCGGGCCGGCGGGGGAGCCCGAGGTCGGCGGGACGGTGTACCGGAGCATGTTGGCGGACCCTCAGCCCTCTGCTGTCTTCCTCCACTCCTTCCCGGATCCGTCGCCCGTCACCGAAGCCGGGCTCTCGCTGGCAGAACCGGCGGAACCCACCACCAACGTTACTACAGACCGGGACAGAGGATACGCGGCTGTGGTCAAACCGGAGCCGAGGCCCGATGCTGCGGAGGCCGGAAGCATAGACGGTGAAGACGCGGATCCAGTTTCTGGTGTGAGCTCGGAGGAGCTCCCGGTCCGGGACCTGCTGGGCTCCTCACCGGCCCGGGACCTGCTGGGCTCCTCACCGGCCCGGGACCTGCTGGGCTCCTCACCGGCCCGGGACCTGCTGGGCTCCTCACCGGCCCGCCGCTCCCCCAAACAGAAGCTGGTGAAGGAGGAGAAGGCTGCTGGATGTGAGCCCGAGCAGAACGCTGCTGAGTTTGGACTCTGTACTCCCCCGCTCGGCTCCGTGGAGCAGCTGAGACCCGGGTCTGAGGTCCGGGTCTCCCTGGACCACGTCATCGATGACGCGCTAGTGGTGTCCTTTCGGTTGGGAGAGAAGGTGTTCTCGGGAGTCCTGATGGACGTCTCCAAAAGGTAAAATGTGGTTTTAATGCAATAAAGCATCGTTTGACCTTTGAAGAATGACAAAAGGAGAAAGTGAACCCCTTTAATAAACTCAGAGATCATGTAAACCTTAACTAAACACTCTTAACTGTCTAGCTGCTTTGTCACTGTGAAGGTTCTGGGCCTGGATCAGTTCTGCTCTGTGTCTGTGCAAGCTCTGAGACTTTGTCTGGGATATTAAGCTTTAAAAACAAACTTGACTTGACAGGTGTTTAAATAAGACACGCCCACTCGTGATGTCATCAGGGTTCCCGCTGCAGGTCCCATCGAACCCGAACCCTGTTTGGCTTCCAAACTGAGGAAATGTGAGGTGTGATTCCAAGGTTGGTTGGTGGACCAGAATGGAGGCGCCTCTTTGTGTTTCCAGTTCTTTGTGGGTTGTTTATCAGCAGCAGCAGTGGAACATCTTGTCTGGGTTGTTAGAAGGGACAAGCTGAGGACAGTGTTGTGACCAAGTAGAGTTCTGCTGGTTCCACTGATCAGTCAGCAGAAGGAGATGTGAGCTGTCTATCAACATGTTCCACAGAATTCTCTGTATTAAGCGTGTGAGCCTGAGTCAAAGTGTTGTTGAGCAAGGCACTGAAGGTATCAGGGTGTCGATTGAAAGAGCTTTGGAGAAAAGAGACTCAAGTACAGAAACGTTGTTTTTCCGCTGAGGGTTGTTTATGTTGACTAATCAACAACACGGGCAATGACTAGTGACGATGATGTTTATTTAGTATCAATTCATCTGTGCCACCATCATCGGGGTTTGGAACTGAATGGTTCTCTTTCTGCCAAACCAAATGTAAAGAGCTGCGTCCATGTGTCCTCGTCCTCTTCCTCCTCCTCATCTCTGTGTTGAGACAGTTTAGCTATGAAAAGCTTATTTTTCTTATTTGAGACAGGAAGTGATGTCACAGCATTTCCTTGTGTACTCAAAGCTCTGTGTTTCTTCCATGTGTGTATTTTGCGCCCACGCCTCTTCATGGTGGTCGACACCCGACTCATCTAGATGGACAACATCTTAGAAAAACTGCAGTCACTCTATGGAGCAGATGAAGCAGAAGCTCCTCTGAGGATCAATGTGATAGTTTGTGAATCGTCACATCAATGCTTTAATTTTATACTTAATCTAATGTCTGGACTGAGCGGTTGTAGCTAGCTGTTAGCCACAGCATCAAACATAGTGATGGCTGGAGGGGAGAGAGTCCACCTGCATATGTGACCCATAAGCCTGTGGGCCTGTGTGATGAGGCAACAACATTCCCTTTGCAATATTTTTATCATGATAATATAGCAATTGACGTATGAAGTGTGCAAAGCCAATCTGTCAACTTCTCTCTGTTTAGATGTATTCAGGACATCTTTGTAGTTGTGTGTGTGTGTGTGTGTGTGTGTGTATAAACAATTAGGGCCAAATGTACATGATACACGCAGCGCAGATTGAGTACGGATGAGAGTAAATTGAACGTCTAATACTAAGGTTGTAGCTAATTATGCAGTCAGCCAATGAGCAGCTAAGCACGTCAACATGGAGGCGAAACAAGCTAGGAAAACAAATGAAAGTGATACTGAATTCCAAATACTAATCAATGAAGTAACTTGAGTAGGGGTGGGGTCGACGTAAATAGACTACTCGATTACGTAAATACGTGGATTTGCATCGCCTTGCGCTGACGCGTCATAATGACGTAAGATAGCTGCGCCTGGTGAAAGCAAGCACGCACCCGGAGAACAAGCTGCGGCCTAAAGTCCCACGGCGTGTGAAAGCATTACGGAGCGCGTTGTCAAGGCGCCAGCACTTTGTGTCCCCGCCCACCAAGCGTGAGACACTAGGACAGGGGTGGCCAACGCGCGGCTCGCGGGCCGCACACGGCTCTTTGCCCGCTGACGTGCGGAAGCGTAAACTGACCTGCGTCTCGTGTGTTTTTGTTGTGAAATGCAGATGGCGCTCCATCACTTTTACTTGAATTGAATAAGCAAAGTGTTGGATTGTAAAACAGAGATGATCAGTCAGAAGGTGTCTGGTTGTGGAATAATGCACTGACAATCTTTGTTACATTTGTTTGTTTTCAAGAGAAGATGATTGAAGAAAATATTGAAATATGAATGAGATAAGTTTGATATTTATTTTGGGGGACATTATTGTTATATTGCCTAATAAATATAATCTATAGATTAATGGACTAATCAAAAAAATAATCTGCAGATTAATTGTTAAAAATGGGTTAGGGTTAGGTGCCGCCCTAAACGTGAGCTGCTCAAAGGAATTTTGGCATCTGACAGGGAGAACTAGAGAGGAAATAAAGGAAATAAATCTGCTTCTGAGCTGCTAGTTTCAATTCAGTCCAACTTTATTCATGACGCCCAATCTCCACAAATGTTATCTCAAGGCACTTTGCACAAACGACTCCTTTAAGATGAAACCTGTGTGCGTTACATCTTATCTACTGGCACATTGAGAGAAGGTGCTGATGGTCCAGACCGGATGTGATGGTTTGTCCCCAATAACCTGGGAAATGTCACTAAACCGTTGGTGCTTTGAAATCAATGTCATTGTGCGAGGAAATGTGGAGTGATGTTCCAGCAGCTTTGATGCCCTGTCACTCATCTGCTAAATGATGGCTGCTAATTACAATGAAGTACACAAGTCACTTCAGCCTAATCAACCTCACTTATTAACCCCTGCTTGTTTTTTGGGCTATTTGACTTTTGAATGATGAAAGAATGTGACGTTGGTTCAGAAAGCGCTGAGTCTGGAGTTTGGTCATGTAGTCTGTATGTCCTGATGGTGGCGCTGCAGGCGTTCATCCTCGTAGAACAATGAATATTCAGACTAACTCACTGCAACTCTGACATGAAAGGAGTCCACATGTTTCTCATCCAAATGCTCCTTCTCTTCCAGATTCGGACCTTATGGGATTCCCATCACAGTGTTTCCCAGACGGGACGACAGGGACCGACCTCAGCCACCAACGCAGTCGCAGCAGGAAGCCGTAAAACAGGAAGAAGTGAGCATCGACCCATCGTCTCCTCCTTCTCCTCCTCCTCCTCCTCCTCACCCTTGGACATCCAAACCGCCACCGTTGTTCCACGAGGGGGCGCCGTACCCCCCTCCTCTGTTTATCAGGGACACCTACAACCAGCCGTTACCTCAGCCGCCACCGCGAAAGATCAAACGGCCAAAACGCCGCTATCGCTGTGAGGAGCCCACCTCGATCATGAACGCCATCAAGCTTCGCCCCCGCCAAGTCCTCTGTGACAAGTGCAAGGGCGTGGTCACCACAGCGGGGCCCAGGGAGGTCCGACGGGCCCCCGTGGTGTCCGTGGATCTGAGGGGTGAGGAGACATCTCGCAGACGGAGACCTACAGATGGACCGGTGTCTACTGAGGTCAAACGACTAAGGAGCGACCGTGATGAGAAGGGAGGACGCAGCGCCTCTGACAGGCGCTCATCATCGGGGATACAAATGTCATCTTCATCGTCATCTTCTTCGCAGCGCGTCCTGAGGACTGCTTCTTCATCAACATCTTCCACGTCCAACCGGGTGCGTCTGAAGCTGAACTCTAAGAAGGTGCTGGCCAAAGGTTCTACTGTAGATCGTTCCAAAGCTCGCCAGGTTCTGAAGAAACTGGCGAGGAACTCGCAACCTGCACATCAGCGTCCCAAAGATCAGGACCAGGACCGCCCGAAGGCCGTGACTCGTGCCACCGCCCTCCAGAGTCACAATCAGAAGGTCCACTTCACCCGTCGCCTGCAGCACCTCAACCCTACTGCTGCAGGCTCAGGCCCACATGCTGCGCTGCCACCCAGGATGCGCCTAAAGCCCCAAAGGTATCGTACAGACGAAGGCCAGGCATCCTGCTCCTCATCCTCCTCTTCTTCCTCCGTTTCCAAACAATGTGCTCGCTCATCACCCCCTAAGTCTGCTTCAGGCATGGCATCAAACCCTGCCCCCATTCCTTCCTCAGCCCCATCTGCTCCCTGCTCCCCAATACCCTCTTCCTCTTTCTCCTCTTCCTCCTTATGTGTGCCCAGCATTGCTGTGGAGACACAGGACAATGATGGGAGGGAGGAGGAGGGGGTGGAGCAGCAAGGGCAGGAAGGAGGGGAGGGCGAAGGTGAGGGGCGGTTGGCAGACCCTCCTTCCTCTTCCTCCTCCTCTTCTTCACTGGACTCCTCCCACTCTGAGTGCAGCTCAACAGAGACCTTTGAACTTCCTCCTCCAGCTGACCTCCTCCCGCCCTCCTCTTCTTGTCACTCTCCCCTCCCTGCTCCCCCCTCTTGCTCCCCCTCTTCTTTAGCTCCTCGCTGCACCTCCTCCCCCTGCCACGCCCCTCCCCCCCCACTAGCAGAAGGCAGGGACACACAGGCCATAGAGGAGGAAGAAGAGGGAGGGGAGCACAAGAGGCGTCGCAAATCCTCCACCTCCTCCTGCTCCTCCTCCTCCTCCTCCTCCTCCTCCGTCTTCTCCAAGTCCGTTTCAAAGTGCTCCACGCCTGACGGCCGGATGGTGTGTGTGGGCGACATAGTCTGGGCCAAGATCTATGGCTTCCCCTGGTGGCCGGCGCGCGTGCTCGGCATCACCGTGTCGCGGCGCGGTGACACGGGGCTGGCGGTGCGGCAGGAAGCGCGGGTGTCTTGGTTCGGTTCGCCCACCACTTCCTTCCTGCCGCTTCCTCAACTCTCACCCTTCCTGGAGACTTTTCAGTCCCGGTTTGACAGGAAGAGGAAAGGACCGTACCGCCGTGCCATCGCTGAAGCAGCCAGCGCCGCCAAGCAGCTCACGCCCGAAGTCCGAGCTCTGCTCACGCAGTTCGAGACGTAGCACGAGTGTGAGAGTCGGGCTGCTAGCTGTTCATTTTTAGCCCCGCCCCCCTCCATCACCACAACACAGTCCAGGAAGTACAAGTTAACCCCTCCCCCGCCCCCCGACTGACACCTGAAGTGTTCATGCTTGTGTCTTTGATGACAGACAGGAGGAGGCGGGGCTTCTGTGTTTTCCTGTCAGTGTTTCGTCATCCTCACTGGTAAGGGGGGGGGGGGGGGGTTCATTGGCTCACAGCCAATCTGATTAGATATTAACAGGAAGTACATAACCTGGTTGCTCTGCTAAATCAATTGCCCCCCCCCCCCCCCCCCCTCTCGGTTTACACAGTAACCTGCAGTTTAACCCATGAACACCAGGGACAGCAGTGTACAGCATTGAGGGAAGATGTTTGGTGGACCATTGGGTTCTGGACCTGTTCGGCCCACCTTAGCTTAAGGTGCTAGCACACTCAGCATTTACGAAAAACTTTGTCCGTTTTATTTGTTTTTTGTAAATCTTCTCTTCTGTTCTCTAAATGTTGGCGTTGTCTTGGTTTGGTCCGACTGAGAGCAGCGGTCTGTGAAACCCACAAGCTGACCCGCTGGTTCTGGTTCCAAATGTTTTATTTGAGTTGCTCGTGTTGAAGTGATGATGATAATGATGAAGACACAGACGGTAACCTTTTAAACTGTGAAATACTTTTAGTCAAGTATTAGCAATCCGAGGCCAGGTCCTGATCCGGTCCTGATCCGGTCCTCTTCCGGTCCTGTTCCGGTCCGGTTTGGGTTCTCTTGATGCTATTATTTTTTTGATCATGAATGTTAAAGAATAGAATAAAAGTTCAAATTTTATCAAGTTCAACAGTAAAAAACGAAATTTGAAAAAAGTTTGGATAATTCATTTGATATCTGAAGATAAATAGAAAAATAACTTGACCGCAGGTCTGCTGAGAGGGCCTGAGCCTCAGGTTGAGCCACACTACAGACATGATGATAATGATGATGAAGATCAAGCTGTTGTTTCCCTCTGTTCGACTCTTTTTACCGTCTGTTTGCAGATCAGAGATTCTGATTCTAAAATCATGAAATTAAAATCAGCCTGTAAATGTTTTTTTCTCTGTTTGAAGAATCGATGAATAAACTAAAAGAAAAAAACGCCAGCTCGTCGTCTTTTTGATGCTTCCTGTCTGCTGCTTCTACTTCCTGCGGGAGGAAAACTCAGATTTTCTCACCTGCAAACAGATATTTGGTAAACGGGTCGTTCAAAAACCTCAAATATATGAATGCTGTGAGTGAAAACTGTACAATACCAGCAGGTACAGACTAAACACTGGAACCAGCAGGTACAGAGGAAGTACTGTACAGTGTCACATGGGACAGAGAGGATTCTGGGTAAATGTGACTGGATGCACGTTCAATTCAAGCAGTTGGAACCTAATATCAGTAGAATTGTAAAAGTAGGAGTTGGCTACTTTTAGGCCCCATATTCTTAAAGCAGATTGGGTTCTGACTAAAAAGTAGATCTTAGTTTGTACAGGTGGTCTGGTCCGTCTCACTCCAGGTTCTGGATCAGACCGATTTGCTGAGGGAATAATGTGACGACGATCCTTAATCGCATCGTAAACGAGGTGAAATAAACAGAGTGAGACGGGGGTTACCGATGGTTACAGGAGCTCCCAAGAAGAGTAGGAGATAAAAGCCCTAAAACACTTAGAATATCTGTTGTAACATGACATTCATAACCATCACCAGTGGCCATCTGGGGTCAGGGTCAGCTTGAGTCCAGCCAGGACTTTGTCCTTGTGTGCTGCTCATGGGGGAATGTTTGGTGTCTTTAAATGCTTTAAGTGTAAAGTGCCTTGAGATATTGTTTGTTGTGATTTGGCTCATTGTCAAAAAAGTTGAATAGGATCACAAAACTGTGAGTTGATTATAATGTGGTTGCACAGTAAGAAGGCAGATAGTAACCACCTAATAACCACAGACTCAACTCAGATCAGAACCATCTGAGTCCACATGGATCCATTCTGTTCCAGCATCCCGGTCTTTGGGTTGTGGAGGTCCCAGTTAGTCAACATAGGTTTGTCATATTTGTGATTTATGGGGATGTTGTTGTCTTTGCGTTCAGATCTACCTGAGCCCCTTGTGCTTCCTGTTGCGTGTGCTCTTGCTTCATCATTACATGATGACAGGTTAACAAAACACCTGTAAGTCATTATGTGCGGCGTGGAGCATGTCGTCATGGTGATGGCTTCAGCGTCACCTTCACAGTCATTGATGACGATTGCACCAAAATAACTAAGAACAACAGGTGCATCATCATCATCATCATCATCATCATGATTTTTAGATTATTTGATCGTTTCTACAAAAATGCTAAAAATGATCATTTCAGGTGAAATATAAGTGTTTCCTTTTTCTTCTTTTGATTCTAATCTTCATTCCCTTGCACAAGCATTACATTACATTACATTACGAGCATTTGGCAGACACTTTTATCCAAAGCGACCTACATTACATTACCACCCTACGCAGAGGGGGGAGCAATTGAGGGTTCGGTGCCTTGCTCAGGGGCACCTCGGCAGGGACCCGAACCGGCGACCCTCCAGTTCCCAAGCGGAAGCTCTACCCACTGAGCTACTGCCTCCCCCTGCCTCACCGTCTCAGTTCCAATATGCTCCACCTTCACAAGCCCCGCCCTTCACACTGATGCAGGAAAACTTTCTGGTTCCCATGACAACGTGCTGTAGCTTTCCATAAAAACTTTATTTATGCCCGAAATATGAACAAAGCTGAATTTAACAGTATGTAAAAAATTGTTATGAATTCCTTTTAATATTTATTCTGTCTCCCTGTCTGTCTCTCTCTATGTGTCTGTCTCTCTGTCTCTCTCTGTAGCTCTGCCACAGTGAAGGGTTGCTGACTCATCATGCGCTGTGATTGGCTGAGAATGGGTGGAGAATCAATCATATGTACAATGTCAATAATCAGTAATTATTCTTATTTAAGTGTAGAGTTTATATTTATAAAACAGAAGTTGTTTTATCAGATTTGATCATCGCCTGTTTGTGCAGTGAAACGGTTTCCATGGAGAAATTGAGTCACATGATCGAGTTGGACACGATTGATCAGCTACTGATCGTGATGTTTCTCATATCCTAAAATGTTTCTGCCAGTCAACTGTCTCTATGGAAACAGGCAGTATCATATGAGAAGTGAAAGTGATCTTAATGAATTTTGGGCATGACTTCATGTTTTACACGTTAGCTGCAAAAACTGCAATGAAAATATATAAATGAAAACAAATAAAAGCGGTTAAAACCTGAATCCTCTCTTCTTTTGACAGACAGGAAGGGGGAGGAGGGTGATTAGAGGTCATTAGAGGTCATGGCAGACCATCAATCTGGTACAGTTATGATTTCACAATAATCACCATGGTAACAAACAGCAATGTGGATTAATTTGCATGTGACACAAATGTGTCTGCATGCTTTCAGTCTTTAAGAGCGATGATGTGAATGAGTCCATTGAACATTTAAGAGACACAATGGACCCAAACAACAGAATGGGGAAGTTCTCTTTTGTGGGCGGAGAAAGGAATCAAACCGTCGCCTTTCATTCCTACCGACAGACGAGGGAACAGCAGCCGAGGTCACCGAGGGTCAGAGGTCTGTGAAAGACTGAATCAAGTAAATATGATGTGTGCAGCATATTAATGTTGACAACTGTGATGAAGAGCGTCAGCGTGTTTTGGTTCATGCTGGAAAGTATAAATATGATTAATAAGCTCAAAAATAAGAATACAATTTGATTTAATAGATATTTTACAAAAAAAAATGGAGAAGGAACAGTTTTGGTTTGAATCTTATTGAACAGGACTGACAGTCTGATCCAAACCAGCTGGTGGCGCTGATGGCCAATACCGCCAATAAACATCAAGAAGAAGAAGAAAAAAGAAGAAGAAAGAAGAAGAAGAAGAAGTCCCGGAAGTGATCGCAGTGGTTCTTTAGCTTTCACTCACTTTAGCTAAACAGGTAAGCGAACACAACACAACACAACATGTTGTCATTGTTTTTATTGATTAATCTGCACCGATCGATCTGATTGAAACATCGCGACTGTTGAGCAGAAACACGATTGAAGCGAATCCTGACACTTGGCCTCATTTTTCGGTGTTTGATTATTTGTTTCGTCTGAGTCATGACACAAACCCTAATGTAACATTACGCAACCCCCACGCAACCCTAACGTAACCCTAGCGTAACCCTAACGTAACCCTCCTTACCTGCGGGGTCAAAAGGACGCGCAGCAAACAGCGCATTTGAGGGGAAAATATCAATCAATCGCCAAGCTCCCGTTGCCTAGCGACCCAGCACTGCAGAAAGGGTTCAGCTTCGGGAGAGAAGGAACGTGAAGAATTGATCACTAATATAAGTATCTATCGAGCTGACATCGATCTGAACAGTATTGATCTTGAACACGTTTGTGAAATCTAAACCTGAATCTGACCTCAGCTTAGTTTCACCAAACCAAAGTGATAGTGAGAAGTATTGGTGATTGAAAACGCTTGAACTTGTCTCGGTGTCTCACAGTGACAATATGAGCGACCAGAGACAAGGAGGAGACCAGGACAAGGACATGGAGGAGTTCTACGACTGCCAGGACACTCTGGCTCCTCGTGGAGACAGGAGACAGGGGGAGCAGAGCGACAGGCTGAAGGAGGAGCAGAGCGACAGGCTGCAGCAGGAGCAGAGCGACAGGCTGCAGGAGAATGCAGGACGACAGGAGGAGGAGGAGGAGGAGGAGGAGCAGAGCAACAGGCTGCAGGAGAGTGCAGGACGACAGGTGGAGGAGGAGCAGAGCGACAGGCTGCAGGAGAATGCAGGACAACAGGAGGAGGAGGAGGAGCAGTGGGAGATGAAGCAGGATGAAGAGTCAGTGGAGTTTGATGATGAGTACCTGAAGGAGGTGGAGAAGGAGTTGACAGAGGAGGAGAAGGAGGTGAAGAGACGATGATGTCATGTTGTTTAACTCCCATTAAGAGGCCAGCACCTTAACAATCAAGTGTGTGTGTGTGTGTGTGTGTGTGTGTGTGTGTGTGTGTGTGTGTGTGTGTGTGTGTGTGTGTGTGTGTGTGTGTGTGTGTGTGTGTGTGTGTGTGTGTGTGTGTGTGTGTGTTTACAGAGTCGACGTCAGCAGAGTTTAAGTTTGAAGGATGAAGGAAACGTTCACTTTAAAGCTGGAGGTAAGACACACACACACACACACACACACACACATACACACAAGTATTAAAACCTCTTTGTGATCCCTGCTGACCTGTGTGTGTGTGTGTGTGTGTGTGAACATGTTATCTCTCTCATACTGGCTCAGTGCTCCATCAGGGCAGGTTTCATCAGAGCGACGATCAAAGTGTTTTGACTGTATGAAGGTGAAATGTTTCCTCCTCGCTGATTGGCTGATTTGTTGCAGAGTGGCTGAAGGCGGAGCAAAGCTACAGGGAGGCGCTGCTGTTATGTCCCGTCTGCTTCAGCCAGGAGAGGGCGGTGTTGTTCTCCAACCGAGCCGCTGCACGGCTTCACCTGGTAACTAAGGCAACAACAACCATCTGCTTATGCTCCACGTGCTAACACCACATCATGCTAACACCACAGGCTAAAACTAATTTAGCTACAAGCTAACGCTAACTGTTTCATGTTCAAATGTGATATTTTTTAGACTGAATTATAATTGTGCCTCTCTCTGTCTCTGCCTCTCTCTCTCTGCCTCTCTCTCTCTGTCTCTTCCTCTCTCTGTCTCTGCCTCTCTCTCTCTGCCTCTCTCTCTCTCTCTCTGCCTCTCTCTCTCTCTCTGTCTCTCTCCCCCTCTGCCTCTCTCTCTCTGCCTCTCTCTCTCTCTCTCTCTGCCCCTCTCTCTCTCTGCCTCTCTCTCTCTCTCTCTGCCCCTCTCTCTCTCTCTCTGCCTCTCTCTCTCTCTCTGCCTTTCGCTCTCTCTCTCTCTCTCTCTCTGCCTCTCTCTCTCTCTGCCCCTCTCTCTCTCTCTCTCTCTCTCTCTCTCTCTCTCTCTCTCTCTCTCTCTCTCTCTCTCTCTCTCTCTCTCTCTCTCTCTCTCTCTCTCTCTCTCAGGGCCTGAAGGATCAGGCTTTGTCAGACTGCTCCAGAGGTTTGTATGTCACTCACATAAATCTGTACGATAAACAACACAAAGCCTCCAGACCAACGTGTTCTGATTGGTTTTGGTGGTTGCCATAGCAATTGATCTGAAGCCAGACTATGTGCGGGCTCTGCTGAGGAGGGCGGAGCTTCATGAGCAGACAGAGAAGCTTGAAGAGGCTCTGCAGGACTACAAGAAAGTGGTGGAACTGGACCCGGATCAGATCAGGGCCAGACAGGCCTGCATGGTGAGAAACAGACTGCTACAGTACTGCAGGATTAAAATCAACAGAGTAACACTCTCTCTGTCTGTCTGTCTGTCTGCCTGTCTCTCTCCCAGAGGTTGCCTCAGCAGATCCATGAGAGGAATGAGAAGCTTAAAGAGGAAATGATCAGTAAGTTTCCTAGTTTACACACGATTGTGTGGAATCCGGACCTGAACTCACGTGTGTGTGTGTGTGTGTGTGTGTGTGTGTGTGTAGGTAAACTAAAGGATCTGGGCAACATGATCCTGCAGCCTTTTGGTCTTTCGACTAACAACTTCCAGGTGAACCAGGACTCGGGCTCGGGCTCGTACTCCGTCAACTTTGTCCAGAACCCAAACAACAACAGATGACGACGGGTGAACGACAGAAAGGAGATGACAGACGGAAACCTTCAGCCAATGAGACGAGCTTTCACATAAAGACTTGATGAGCTGAATGAAGACGGACTCTAGTTTAGAGACGGGGTTCACATCCTGAATGGAGCCGGACTGCTTTGCTTCCTTTAGTTGATTCATACCTCCTCCAAGCTTCAGCACGAGTTCTGTCTGTTTGCACTTTGATCACATGATGACTTTAATTGGATTTTTAGATTGTACAAACAAAGATCAGCTGATCAGGATTCAGGAATTTTGTCCACGTTTGTTTCTGCAAAACTAAATCTTGAGTTCAAAACCTTCAGATGTTTGTGTTGTTCACACACACACACACACACACACACACACACACACACACACACACACACACACACACACACACACACACACACACACACACACACACACACACACACACACACACACACACACACACACACACACACACACACAAGGTTTGAGTGACAGCAGAGTCAGACTGATCCACATTCAGGTCTTGATTCAGACGTTTCACTCTTGAGTCTCAGTGATGAAGTCAGAAAGGAGTTAGACCAACTTTAATATGATACACAAACAGAGGGAGGTGTGTGTGTGTGTGTGTGTGTGTGTGTGTGTGTTATTGAGCTCTTCTGGACAGCAGCATCTCTCTGATGTTGTCCTCTGCTTCCTTCACGCTGCGTTCAAGATACGACTTCTTCTGCTGTAAATAACAAACACATAGTTTTGCTGATGAGTTGGAAGGGAGTGTGTGTGTGTGTGTGTGTGTGTGTGTGTGTGTGTGTGTGTGTGTGTGTGTGTGTGTGTGTGTGTGTGTGTGTGTGTGTGTGTGTGTGTGTGTGTGTGTGTGTTACCTCCAGCTCTTTAATCTTTTCATCTGCAGTCTTCTGTTTGTCTGTCAGCTGAATGTTGATTTCTTCTTTAGATTGAAGGATGAACCTGAGAGAGAGACAGATAGTCAGTCAGTCAGTCAGTCAGATCATCATCTGCACATTACGCCCCCTCCCCTCCTCTTCCTCCCCTGCTCACATGCGTCCAGCTCCCTCATACACGCGTGTGTTGTCAGGCAGGCCGCTGATCTCTGCATGTGTCAGCTTGGCGTGTTTCTGCACACGGATCAGCTGATCGATCTGCAGGTCGGCCATCTTCACCTTCTGCTGAGTGTCCACCATCTTCAGCTGCAGCTCAGAGAAGGCCTACACACACACACACACACACACACACAGAGAGAGAGCGAGAGGAACCCCCTTTTTAAGATTGAGACATTCAGATACATGTTTAATACATATTTATATCTTTATATGTATACATCTTCATATACATGTTTATATATTTATATGCATTTTTACATTTCATGCAGTTTTAAATCACACACACATCTAAAAGGTTTGCGCCCCCTTCTACACACACGCACGCGCGCGCGCGCACCGGAGGGGGCCCCGCAGCGCCGTGGAGCAGGTTGGGGGTTCGGTGCCTTGCTCAAGGGCTGTTTCGTCCCGATAAACAAACAAAGACATGAAATTCGCTCACCTTCTTTAACTCCAAGTCTATAGGCACCGCCATTTTGTATCATCAACACACCCTACCCTCTACGCATGCGCATAGTATTGACACCTTCTTCTTTCCAGAGGTTGGTTGTTAGAGCAGCTAGTTGGCGCTTTACCGCCACCTGGTGGACGATTCACACTTTGGAGAAAAACATGCTGCATGACCTGCTGCTCCAGGAGTGTCTGTCTGTCTGTCTGTCTGTCTGTCTCTCTCTCTCTCTGTTTCTCCGTGTCTGTCTGTCTGTCTGTCTCCCTCTCTGTCTCCCTCTCTGTCTCTCTGTCTCTCTGTCTGTGTCTGTCTGTCTGTCTCTCTCTCTCTCTCTCTGTCTCTCTGTCTCTCTGTCTGTGTCTGTCTGTCTGTCTGTCTCTCTCTCTCTCTCTCTCTCTGTCTGTCTGTCTGTCTGCCTCTCTGCCTCTCTCTCTCTGTCTGTCTGTCTGTCTGTCTGTCTGTCTGTCTGATTCAAGATGTTTGTTGTCATATACACAGCAGATAAACACAGTTTACAATGTGTAATGAAATTCTTACTTTGTTTTCTTGTTTATGTCTGTCTCTCTGTCTCTCTCTGTTTCTGTCTGTCTGTCTGTCTGTCTGTGTCTGTGTCTGTGTCTCTCCCTCTGTCTCCCTCTCTGTCTGTCTGTCTCTCTGTCTCTATGCTGATTGTCTTCAGCTCCAGTGTGGCTTGTGGCTCTTTCTGTTGCAGAAGCTGTGTAGCTTCAGTGATCTGAGGCAGGTGGATGAAGATGGTTGATCATCATGATGATGAAGATAGTTGATCATCATGATGATGATGATGATGATGATGATGTGCTGAAGGTGGTTTACTGACAGTACTTGAAGTCACTGATTTAATTTGTATGATTTTAAATGTGTTTCATAAAATGTCTTGCAGTGACTCAGCATCCCAGCACAGCCTGTGACCTTTGACCTCTACAGGGGCGGGGCTTTCAATCAATGAATGTGTGAGTGATCAGGGGTTAATGTTCCACAACAATATGTCTTTACATGTGTGCACAGCACGTTTAGGTGTTTGTCCTTCTGGTGGATGATTATTAGCTGCTCATTACAAACGGACCCACAGCGCCCCCTGGTGCCAAAACTCTAAATGAAGTCAAATTATGGTAGTAAAGTTAAGAATAAGTTTGTCCTCTGTCTCACAGACTCAGCAGGTTTGAATCCATGCTGGGATGTTTGTTTGTCCAAACACAGCTAGACAAATTCCAGATCAGAGACACGACGGGACACTCAGCGAGAGACGAGGACACGAGAACCCAAACATGCTGAGGACAAACAACAGAGGGCACGCAGACAGGGTGCCCAAGACAGAGATGCCAGAGAGAGGGGGAGAGGATGGCATAGAGACGGAGAGAGAGAGACGGGGACAGAGGACACGTTTCACAGTAAAAGTCTCAGAGTAAAGACAAATGTGGGTAAAGGTTTATTATAAAGCTAAACCATTAACAGAAAAAATAAATGATTGTAAGGGGGGAGGGCTTTTCCTCTCACTTTTGTCCTCTGTCAGTCCAAATGTCTCATCCCTTCGTCCTGGCGTCCTGCAGTCATTGTACATTTTTTACTTTCTCACTGGGTTTTTTTTCAGTAAATCCTCTTTGTTCTCACAAATCCTCTAATTCGACTCAGCAGTTTCTGCTTTTCAAAGTAAAACCACTTCAGCCTGGAGCTTTGGAGAAGGTTGGACGAGATCCTGTGGAGCTTTGAAGGTTTATAATGAGTTATTGGAGTTGAAGTTTTGATTTGGTTTTGGATCTTTCCAGGATCCCACAGCTGGAGTTTAACTTTGAAGGGATTTTTCCTGAGGAAAAACTTGTTTGTTTTATCATCATTTTTTTTTACAGTATTTACAGTTTCTATCAGTTCATTATGAGTTCTTAGAGGTAATTATTGTTGTTGTGACTTTCCTTCACAGTGATTCCGGCGCTGGAGGGACGAGGATTCTCTGGATTCCTCAGGAGGAAAACGTGGAGAAACTTTTTAAGATCATTCAGAATAAACCTTTGCGATCTTGTATTTTGTGATTAAATTAGCTGAAGGACGATGGGCTTTGGAGATCTTCTGGAGGAGGTAAGTGTGGATTTTGTTTGTGAAGTTACTGATTATCCACTGAGGGAAGCAGATTACTGCCAGTTTACCCGCAAACCTTGAGTCCCCGTTCAGACACTTTGTGGTCCCTCGGTGGTGGAGCAGGTCCCCAAACCAGCCGAAGACTGATCTCCTTCTCTATGTGTCTCTGTATCTGTCTCTCTCTGTGTCCCTGTGTGCCAAAAGGGAAAATGTAAAACCATTCATTCTTCCATTTATGTCTAAGATTAATTCAAAAGTGAAAGGCTCTCCATGTTAGCCAATGTGTCACTAGGATGTTTGCAGTGGTCCCTATGATGCTGCTGTGTAGTTATGGGATGTTCGTGGTCGTACTAAGGGGTTGTTAGGTGGTTTTAGGACATTTGCAGGGTTTTGCTGGTTACTATAACTTTAACGTTGGTTGGGAAGATGTGGCAAGGTGGAGACAATAAAAATAACAACAAGTTCATTCTCACCAAGTTGTTCAATCAGTTTGAGTTTTGTCTCATTTTGGAGGGATCAGGTCACATTCTATCACATATTCCCTTCACACCTGCGTTTTGGCTGGATGATGTCATTTCCTGTTCTGTCATTTTGGCATTTGGCTTACAAGCCATGACAAAGAAGAACAGTTAAGAGTTAAAGGCAATAAAACTGACTTCCTGTTTGAATACAGACATGTACTATTTACAAAAACTAAGTCAAGTGTGCAGAAATGATCTTAACCAATCACAATGTGGTCCATGCACACAAACAAAGAGGAAATCTGACTGTTGACAAAAGTTGAGGGAAGCAGGAAGTGAGGAAGTGATGAGGATGCGCTGTATGATGAAAGCGTCTGAAGGAATAACTGATTCACTGTGTTTCCCGCCTGTTGCCATGGTGAGGTGGGCGGATTCGGAAGATTCCAGTGGATCCACGTGACTCTGATCAGTTTTCCCGGTCTGCTGATGGCGAGTCAGAATCTGCTAAACAACTTTGTCTCAGGAGTCCCCACCCACCATTGCCGCCTGTCGGCCAATCACAGCCACTTCAACCTTTCTCTCTACCAGGTGACCTGTCCGCCTGTCTGTCATTACATGAATTGATGGAAGTGCTTGTGTCCTTTACTATTTGTGTGTGTTTGGTCTCAGGTGGACGACAAACAGCTGCTGAAGGTTTTCATCCCTCAGGATGCTTCAGGAAGCAGACTGGAACGATGCAGGAGGTAGGACCCAAGGAAGAAATGAAGATCTGCATATTGACACCAGCACACCTGCCTCACCCGTAACCTTGGTTACCTGTGTTGATCAGGTACGTGGAGCCTCAGTGGCAACTGTTAGCGACTAACGGTTTGGCTAACAGCTCGGCTCTGCAGACTGAAGTTTGTTTGGACGGGTGGACGTACGACCAGTCAGAGTTCCTGTCCACCACCGTGTCTGAGGTAAGAGCGCAACACTAACAGTCACACTGAGTACAGGTACAATGATCTAATTATGTACGTTCGTCTCCCTACCCCCCTGTCTCTCTCCTCGTCTGTTTCCCTGCTCGTCGCTCTCTCTGCCCATCTGTCTCCCTGCCCGTCTATCTCTCTGCTTGTCTTTCCCTCACCTTGTCTGTCTCCCTGCTCACCCGTCTCTCTGCCCGTCCGTCTCTCCTCTTCTGTCTCTCTGCCCATCTGTCTCCCTGCCCGTCTGTCTCCCTGCCCGTCAATCTCTCTGCCTGTCTGTCCCTCTCCTCGTCTGTCATCCTGCTCACCTGTCTCTCTGCCCGTCCGTCTCTCTCCTTGTCTGTCTCCCTGCCTGCCTGTCTCCCTGCCCGTCTGTCTCCCTACCCATCTATCTCTCTGCCTGTCTGTCTCTCTCCTCGTCTGTCTCCCTGCCCGTCTGTCTCCCTACCCGTCTATCTCTCGGCCTGTCTGTCTCTCTCCTCGTCTGACTCTCTCCTCGTCTGTCTCAGTGGGACCTGGTGTGCTCTATGCGTCCTCTGAAGCAGATGATTCAGTCCATCTATATGGGTGGAGTTTTAGCTGGTGCCATCATCTACGGCGGCTTGTCAGACAGGTATGTTTCACACACACACACACACACACACACACTCAAAAATGCTACAAGGTAAACATCTGTCCCTGTCTCTGTCTCTCTCTCAGGTTTGGGAGGCGGTCCATCCTTATTTGGACATACTTACAGTTGGCGGTGTTGGGGTGTAGCTCCGCCCTCTTACCGTCTTACACTGCCTACTGTGCTTTCAGATTCCTGAGTGGGATGGCGGTCTCTGGAATCATCCTAAATACCGTCTCACTGAGTAACTAGCTGAACCTGTCTGTCTACCTGTTCACCTGTCTGTGTATCCATCTGTTTCTTTTTGTTGTCTTCTTTGTCTGTGTGAATGTATTATCTGTTTTCTATTTATTTATTTGTTTTAAAGGAACTATGAACAATACCAAACATAAATGTTGCCATGTGATGTATTGTAGCAGATTTAGCATAATGCTAATTTTCATCTTTTCATTTTCATCAGTCCCTAAGCAGATCAAATACTTAAAAGTAAAGGAAGAAAAAATTTAATGAAAAGAAAAATAGAAGAAAGAGAACATAGGAAAATAACCCAAACATTCACATGCAAACAAGCTCATGGTCGACTTCTAAAAGCAGTAAAATAAATAGAGAGCAATAAGTTCAACAGTACTGTAAGTTAATGATGTTGATGAACCACAAAGATCTTTGAGACAAACAACACTACGTAGAGAACATAAATCTCTGTCTCTCTCTCTCTCTCTCTCTCTCTCTCTCTCTCTCTCTCTCTCTCTCTCTCTCATTCTCCAGAGGTGGAGTGGATTCCTACTAAATCTAGAACCATTGTGGGCACTCTCTCTTCCTTTTTCTTCACCTTTGGTCAGATGGTCCTGTCTGGACTTGCCTACTGGCTGAGGGACTGGAGGAAGTTGCAGGTGGCTGTTTGTGCACCTCACTTCCTGTTCTTTGCATACAGCTGGTCAGTACCTGTTTCAGGTCTCTACTGTCCAGTTTCTTAATGATTCTGAGCCCTGTGATTAGTCAGATGTTTCTGGTCTGGGATTTGTCAGGTGGTACACTGAGTCAGCCCGCTGGTTGGTCCTGAAGCGTCGGTCTGAGGATGCATTGAAGAGCCTTCACAGAGTCGCTCAAATCAATGGAAAACCAGAGATGGCGGAAAAGCTAACGCTTGAGGTGAGCCACCTGTACCATCTGTAGGTAGGTCTGGTCCTGTAAGGTCTGGAAAATGTCTTCATCTGAACTTTGTCTCACCTACTTGCAGGTGCTTGAGTCTCACATGAGTAAGGAGATTGAATCCAGCCGCTCGTCTTTCACGGCTTATGACCTACTAAGAACCAGACAAATGAGACGCATCTCCATCTGCCTTGTTGCTGTGTGGTGAGGATGGACCACCTACTAAACATACCAATACTCTACCCAGGAAGTACAACATAGTACTTGTCAGTATTTCCCAGTACCCTGGAGCTGCACATGTATGCCCTAAGAAGTACAACTTTGTACACATGAAGTGGAACTTATCAGGTACCTATAAATGAAGGCCACACCCTGCAGAGGCCATGCCCGCCAGAGGCCACACCCCGCAAACCCAGCCACATCTAAGATATCATCTCATCAACATTTGTTTCATTCAAATGTAGTTACTTACAGTAATACAGTCTTCTCAGATAATTCTAATACTAATTATAATAACAAAACACATCTTTATAGGTGCCTTTCAAAGCACTTAAGGAGACCAGACAAGACACAACAAAGACAAGAAACAATGGTTCTCAACATAAAAATCAAATCAAACAAGAAAGAGAATAAACAGTAAGGGAATTTTCAAATATGGATAAAAGGAATCCAAAAAAAGTGACACCAGTAGAGACTCAATGAGCCAGGTTGATTTATAGAGTTTTTTAAGTGTTTTTGTCCTCACGATTGATTTTCTGTCCAGATGTTAAAGCGTTTTTTTCTTCTTAATATGGACTCTAGCTTCCTATGAGAGGAGATTGTTATGCTTTTTAAATTACACCAAAAGTCCTCAACCAAAATCTAAAGTCTAAAGTCATCAGAGACCAAAACCAAACAATAAATGTAAACAATTTCCTGGTCCAAAAACAGAGAGCTATGAAAAATGATACTTATTTATGAGGAAAGGGGCTTGTACAATTTCAGTTATTGAATTATGTGTCTTGTTTATTTGATTATAAATGAAACAAATTCAGATAGCACGAGAGCTGAAGGGTTTGAGTAAAAATTCAATTCCTTCTGGGTAAAGCAGCCACCATTTTGTGTCGTCGTTGCTCAAAATGGAACGTCTTTGACCGTCCAAGGATGCGGCCCTTGAAAAGAGCCTCAATGTCATCAGTCCGTGGGAGTCTTTGATCTGGATCAGGAAGTACAGATACTTTTTTTTTTTAGGTTCTCCACCAGCTTTGCGTACTATGGTGTGGCCATGGACCTTCAGAAGTTTGGGGTAAGGAAATGTTCTGGATGTCTGTCTATAGTAATCCCTACATTCTCCATCGCCCATCCAAGTCAAGGTCTTTCTCCAACCTTTCTGGGGAATCTCAAGATGTTTCATATCCAGATAGGATATACACTGAACTAAAATATAAACACAAAACCTTTCTGCAACCATTTTCAATTTGTTTGTTTGTCTTTTGGTCCTGAGGCCCATTGCTGTGCCGTTCATCCACCACCATCACCTCATGTTTGGATGCATGGCCTCATGTCCCAGCTCTTCCATGGCCTGCATACTCAGCAGACATGTCACCTTTTGAGCATGTCTGGGATGCTCTGGACCGGTACATACCACCGCGTGTTCTAATTTTACCAATATCCAAAAACTTGGTACAGCTATTGAAGAGGAGTGGGAGAATATTCCCACATGCTACAGTCAACAAGTGATTAATTCAATGCTAAATGTGTTGCACTGTATGAGGCAAATGGTGGTCACACCTTTGAGCTCAATAACATCTTGGAGATTGACAAGTGTTGCATTTACATTTTTGTTCTATACATAATCCCTCCAGTATATTCTGAGGCTGCCCCATGGACTCTTCTCAGTTAGACATGAGATAATGATCTCACTGACCTCTGCCAGAGAGATGGGCAAGTTTTCCCCAGAGTCTCCTGACAGAGGACATATCAGTTCTTTCCATTGGCAGACTGTATCCTCAAGTGAGGTCAGCAGTTCACCTCCCCATCTGAGAACAGCCTTGGCTGGGCCCTACCTCTCTTTCTGAGACAGTTTGCCAGAACCTCTCTGAGGCCAACCAAAAGTCCTCTGTGACCTCATTAAACTCCTCTCACATCTGAGCTGTTGTTTCCACAACAACTAAGGCTGCAGTTCTTACTTCAGCAGTGGAAGCTTTGAACATGTCCATGTTAAAGATCTCACAGACTGAGGCCTCTGTTGGACATTCCCCGTTCACCCTCACTACTGGTTTGGGTTGACCAGGTCTATCTGTCAGCCTCCCTCACCACCTCACCACCATGCAACTTAATCAGTTGATCGCTCTTCATCCAAGTGTCTAAGACAAACAGCCACAGATTCAATAACCACAGAGTTGATCCCTGGTCTTTGGTCTCAGTCATACTGCTACCAGGTACCTTTATGACCTGACTCATGCTCCAACATGGTGTTTGCTATGCACAATCCGATTGGAGTGTCCTCAAGGATGGAGAGAATGTCTGAGGATGGAGAGAATGTCTGTGTCTTGTTTCATTCTATCTTTCTTTTGAATGTATCTATCTCTATGTTTATAAGATGAGAGTGTAGTTGTCCTGTTTGCTATTTCAGGTTAATATCTACATAATGCAGATCATCTTCGCTGCTGTGGATTTTCCTGCCAAGCTTCTGGCTCTGGGCATGCTCAGTTATCTGGGCCGCAGAGTTTCTCAAGCCACCTGCCTCTTCCTGTCGGCCCTTGTCATCTTTTCCAACATCTTTGTTCCTTCTGGTCAGTAATGCACACACACACACACACACACACACACACACACACACACACACACACACACCCACACACTTTGCTCCTGGTAAAGATTTTGTTGTTCAGTTAATCTTTGTTGATTCAGAATGTTTTTGTCTGTTATTCTTTTGGGAACATTTTCTTGTTACACAGAATTAAAAGGTTTTTGTTTTTTAAAATGACACAGCGGTGAGATGATGATCTCTTTTTTTAATGAATGTGCAGCGTTCTTGCTCTCCGTGATGTGATCACCCTCTTCTTCACACTCATCTTCCTCAGATTTGCAGACCCTCAGGACCGCCTTTGCGTGTCTCGGTAAAGCTTTCACCTCTGCGTCCTTCACCACCGTCTACCTGTACACAGGCGAACTGTACCCGACTGTCCTCAGGTGAGACACACGCCTCTTACCAAACATCCTCAGACAGCACATACCTCCAACCCAAAGGCTTCCCACTACACATCCTCTGGTGAGAACATGCTGCATCCTGAGACACGTCAGGTAGGACATGTCTCCCAGTCTATACTCTGATAGACCAGGCTGCCAACCCACCATGTTGGTCTGCACAAAACTGTTTTGTTTTAAACTAGCAAGCTTGCTTGTGGGCTAGCTAATGTTGGTATTGATTATGTGGGACTGACCTTCAGGGCTCAGGTCTGATGATGATGATGATGATGGTTATCACACTGAGATCACACTGCCAATCTGATTGGTGGCTGCCTGACACACATATTTCCTGTATGCAGGCAGACTGGAATGGGCTTTGTTTCCACCATGGCGAGGATTGGCAGCATGGCGGCGCCCGCCGTGCTCATCCTGGATGAGGTAATATGGCTCCTCTGGTTGATAAATATCAGGAATCCAGTTCATCAAGATCATAAAGTTGTCAGTAATCTGACAAGATGTTTCACAGTAAATTAAACAAAAACAATCTTACTCACTTTAACTTTGCATTAATAGAATTTTCATAATTTCAAAATGGTTGATAAACCGTTAAATAATTTGATAAAGTTTGATTGAACACATTTTATTTAGAGGTCAAAGGTTAAAATTGACAGAAATCAAATAAGAAGGAAATGAATCAATCAAATGGTATCAAAGTTTGATCAACATTTTGAATAAGAATGATGATGTCTAAGTTGATGTAACATTCAAACATCTGTCAGGTCCTCCCACCGCTGCCCAGCGTGGTGTACGGTGGGGCGGCGGTGCTGGCTGCCGGCTTTGCCTGCTTCCTGCCAGAGACGCTGAACATGCCGCTGCCTGACACCATTGAGGATGTAGAGGAGAAGAGGTCAGTTAGCGTGTTGGCTTTGTTTGTCCTACCTGAGAGCTTTTTATTTCTGACATAAAAGCGTCGATAATCTTTGATTAGTTTCTGCTTCTTGTGGATCAAACAGTTGATTACAATTTAATCATGTCTTGGTATCATAACATCATAATGTCTCTGTCTGTCTCCGTCCGCCTGCAGGTCTTGTGAGAGATCGGTCAAGCAGCTGGAGAAAAGGGGCGTGGCTTTGAATGAGGGCGTGGCTTTGAATGATATGAAGGAATCAGAAGCAACGGGCCTTAATGCTCTCTGACCAATCAGACGCTGCTGCATGAAGTCTTCCTGTTGTTCAGAGCCAATAAGCCAACAGGCCTGATGCTGAACCAATCAAAGGGACAATTAGATTGAAACACAATGATGTGTAACCCATTTACTAATAACGCAGATCGGCTACATGTAGTCTGATTACTGCAATATGATTGTTGGGATTTTTAAATGTAACATCGACATCAATTATACCTTAGTCATGTAACTGTATTATTTAATTAAGATAGAGACACTTTGAAGTCAGTAATTATGTTAATAATTGATTAATCTATTGTAAACAACATTGTGGACACACAGGCAGACAAGAGTGTGTTTGAAATGTTCAGATGATTAAAGATGTATTAAAATGAAAATGAATCAGTGAATTCTTCCATCACTGAAGTGAGGAGGAGGAGGAGGAGGAGCGCCTGGTTTGGGCGATCCAGGAAGTGAAGGAGGAGACCCGGGCATAGACTCCAGGCCTCTGAGGTCGCCCACAGCCAATCCCAAATGACGTCACTCCTGCCAAGAACCAATCAAAGGACAGTGTGAGTTAAAACTCTAGTTGTAGTGTTTATGTGCGTGCGTCTGGCGTGCGTGCGTGCGTGCGTGCGTGCGTGTGTGCGTGCGTGCGTGCGTGCGTGCGTGCGTGCGTGCGTGCGTGCGTGCGTGCGTGCGTGCGTGCGTGCGTGCGTGCGTGCGTGTGTTAGGGACACTGACCGATCAGGACCCAGTGTTTATTGTCCAGACACATCAGTGGACCCCCAGAATCACCCTGGAAACAGGAAAACGACACATGATTGGTTAGGGTTAGGGTCTGGACTAATTGATGACTTGTTAACTTGTTAATTGGTACATAATTACTCTTTAATTAAGTACTATTTAGTTGTTAATAATCCGTTACTGAGCCGTTAATAACTTATTTTGCAGGAAGTGTTGGGGACATATGTGGACAACTCTGATTGGACAAAGGTGAGCTGTTACCTGGCAGGAGTCTACTCCGCCCTCTGTGTAGCCTGCACAAAGCATGCTGGGAGTGATGGAGAACTCCGGTAGCTGAAGCTGACAGTGATGCTGAGGAACCACAGGAAGCTCCGCCTCCTGGAGGACATCAGCTAGAGGACCTGAGAGACAGACAGGCAGGGTGGTTAGAGTTGGAGCTGTCGTCGTTTTTCCAGATTTCCTTCTTTGTTTTGTTTGACTCTCCATTGCTCTCATGTCTGTCTCACCGTCCTCAATCATTCGTCCCCATCCTGCGATCAAACACTTCCTTCCTGTTTCTGGGTCCTGCTGCTCTGCAGGTAAACACACCGGCTGCACCAGTGCTGCAACACACAAGCGCATGCACACAAACACAGAAGTGCACACACGTTTTAAGGTCTTTGGCCTATGTGCTGTATGTACACGTACATACATGTGCTGTATGTACACGTACATACATGCATATTAAGGTCTGTGCACAGTAGTGTATGAATGTTTAAACACATTTTATCCAGTGTGACTAACCGTTGAAGCTGATTGGTTGCTGCAGATGCATCATGGCGATATCGGCCTCTTTGGTTCGTCTGTTGTATCGTCTGTTGATGACGATCCGATCAACTCGTCGGGTCTGAACATCTGCTGAGCTTGGCTGGCTTTGGGAGTGCAGACCAATCAGAGCAGACCAGCGCTCCAGGTGAAGGTTCTTCCTGTTTGGCAGGTACGTTACTTCACTTAGCTCTCTTCTTTATTTTACTGTCATTTACCTCTTTGTTGCTTCTCTTCAAGCAACAATGTAACTCACAAAATGCTGGTTATTATTCCAAAGACTAAAACTTCTCAGGGAAGGTAACAGATCACTGCCAATAAATGCCTTATTAGCACCTGTAACTAGTGGCAACAACACAACCAGCAGAAACACACTCTGTCTCTCCATGAGACAGGTGGACTAAGAAGGTTTTTGGGGGTTCAACACGTTTCTCTTCATCTGCCACACAATCAATCAGCCGAGTGGAGGAAAAAAAAGCTAATCAGTGATTTGGGATTGTTTTGTTTTATTTGGTCACAACTCGTTCCAACAGGCACCTTTTAAATTCCCCCAACATCATGAGTTTGTGCTCCTGCTCCATTGTTCCAACTTTAGCTGCCACTTATCAAAACTGCACATTTCTCCCTTGCAAATTCCACCTAGACTTGGAACCACCAACCCTAACCCTCATACACAGGAGCATGGCTGATATTGGGTTTGGTGGACTTCATCTCCAGACCTCTTACCCTGAGATGGTTTCTCCATGGTTTCCACCTCAATCTCCCATTGTCTGACCTCCACCTCTTTTATCCGGCACGTTAGTGAGCTGATCTGCTCACACACCAGTTTATACTCTGGGGTTGAGGGGTGGAAATTCCTGCCTTAACAATTTATTCAACTTCCTCTGAAGGAGCAGCCTTCTTCCCCAAACCTCTTGGATAGGAGCTGTTTTAACGTTTACAGGCAATCACACATCAAGGAAATTTGCAATTAACAAAAGATCAGATTTGTACATCTGTTTATCTTCTCTAAAGAAGGATCAAAAGTAAAACCCTCCAAATCGAATTCCATACTTGCCACTAAACTGCGAGCCACATAAATGGCTAATGGAGAACACACCAATTGAAGTTTCACCAATCAGTGTCAAGACTCCACTTAGGTGTCAAACAACAACTGCATAAATCACACGATAGACAACAGTCATATCAGACAACATGGACTCAAAAAGCTGATTTAACACAACACAAGCACAAACACACTCACAGCATTTACTTGACCTTCCCCTCTGTACAGGAAGTCCCCAGGTTACAAACGAGTTCCGTTCCTACGTCTGTAAGTTGGATTTGTACGAATGTTGGAACAGCATCATAACGCGTCAGTACAGCGTCACCTAAGCCCCTTACATACATAACCATCGTGGGATTTATGACAAAATAAGTCATCGAAAAATATAATATAAAATACCATCAAAGTGTGGTGCAAAGTAGTGTGCCGTTTGTAACCACAAAACATTGTGTGTAACTGGAAATCAGGCTTTAGGGCGATTGGGTCATAACTCTGGGACTTTACATAAGTACCTTCATTTATTTCACTTTACTCTGTTTTACTCTAGGTTCCGTTCCTCTTTACTTTACTTGAAGTCTTTGCTTCTTTACTTGGAAGTTTAGATTTTGGACTTTGCTTTGCCGCTAGCTGTGACTTGGCTAACGTCAGGCGACCTGATATTGTCATAAAACCATGATAAATGTTCTCACCCATACACACAGTGTGCAGCTGTTAGGAGCCACTCGCTGTCAATCAGAGAAGCTCCACAAACATGTCGTCCATTCCAATGAAGAGACACCAACCAAGGCCACGCCCCCTTTGCAGCATTAACTCCGCCCACCACTCTGTTTACACCTGGGAAAATTTCATCAAAAACTTGATCCAATGAGATGAGAGATGTAAGAGTTTTCCTGACTCTGCTTACCGTCTGCTGATTGATTCATCTCAGTTGTTGTCACGGAGACCACACGAGCGCCACAAGCTATAAAAGGTAAGAAGAAACTGTTTCACGTAGGAGCTGATCTGCCCACTGGAGCCATCGGCCAATAGATTCAAAGTGCTAATTATCTGATGAACTAAGTTGCTGACAGATAGACCCGATGAATGTCGCAGGTATGAGGTCATCCATTTGTGACCATATTTAGCTTTTATCATCAGTATTCTCAGCTAATGACGTAAGAACATGTTGCATTTGGATGATAGGACATTATTGGGTTGTGGTATTTTTTACTCACGTTGGTTGTCGCAGCTCAGTGAGATCTTTTGCTCCCCAGCACAGGAGTCACTGCAAACAAGAGGAAGGATAAAGGTCAAAGGCCCCAGCTGGACACAGGTTTGAATGCTTTGCCTTGGTGGAAGTATGGGCTCGACGTTTACCTGACACTCAACTGCAAGGATCCGTTACCATGGAGACTTACTGTTGTGAAGGGTGAATCTTCTGGTAAAGCAGAAACAAGGGCTGCTTTCCCAGACCTGCAGAAAGACGGGTGAAGACAGACAGACAGACAGGTGAGCTACCTGTATCCCAGGTACCCACAGGTAAAGACAGACGGGTGAGCTACCTGTATCCCAGATACTGACAGGTGAAGACAGACAGGTTTTGGTTCCAGTCGTTGGCACAAACTGTGAGCAGAGAGGAAACGAGCTGAAACTGAAGGTGACTGGAACCATTAACCTGTAACACAACTAACACACACACACACACACACACACACACACACACACACACACACACACACACACAGAGGTCCCGTTTTAACGTCTGTCTGTCTGTCCGTCCTCTGTCATGTGATCATTCCTTCTTCCTTCTGTCCCTCACCACATTCAGCCTCGTCTGAGGCATCAGGACAGTCCAGCACGCCGTCACACTGTCCGCTGCCATGGATGCAACTTCCTGTCTGACACTGGAAGTGACCAGGCGCACACGGCTCTGCGTAGTGACATCATGGTGACATCACTGAAACAAACTGAAGGCGGTCAGATAAATCACTGCCTTGCTCTCCATCTTACCCATGGAGCCCAGGTTGACCCCGGTGGTGAAGTTGGCTTTAAATCCACGTCCAGATCCTGAGCTGTCGGTCAAAAACCAAACAGTCATCTGATTGGTTGTTGAGACCAAATCATGGGAGAAGATCCTGCTGCCTGTGAAAACACCTAAATCAGAAATACAGCCGAGTCAGGAGAGCACCGGGACTCAAACCAACAACCTTATTGCTATGAGGCAACAGTGAAATGTGGAACAAACACCACTGATTACAATGAGGAATATGGAAACAAACAATCTGATTTGATTTGATGTAATGAAGAAGTTGGACTTGGTGAGGACTTTGTGCTGGTGAGGACAGTCAGCACCTCCCCACCAACAGGAAGGACTTCACCTTCTCCTCACCAACAGGACACAACAAACTAGGTCACTCACCCATCAAGGTGGAGTTTGGTTCCACCCCATCTCTGACCTCTACGATGTCATAGGTCGCCTCCACATCAAAGTCCAGGAAGTGGAGCTGAATGTTGTGTCCGTCAGCGGCGTGCAGTGTCCACAGGCCTGCAGAAGCAGAGAGGCATTATGGGTAAGGAACAGTAGCAGTGGTGATGTCACTGACAACCTGGTGACCTTATGCTAAGTGAGATTTGTATTTGAACTCACACTGATGTGTGTTGCTTCCATATGATTGTGGGTAGTTGGGGGAGCTGAAGGTGGAGTTTGGCTCCCAAAGGTCAAAGGGCCCCCCACATTCGGCTGGAATCAATCATGAAGAGAAGGCAGCGTCACTAATACAGGATATTTAGAAAATAAACACATGATCAATCACTACAGTCTTCATACGCGGTGTTGGGGGCTTGGTGGTCGGTGGGGGTACAGTGGTTGGATCAGGAGGGTCGGGACCACAGGGGGATCCTGTCAGCCTGATGTCATCCAGCGCAACATCGTTCCTCATCCCTCCTCTCTTTACAGCTTCAAAAACAATCTGCAAAGGTCAAAGGTCATCAGTGAGGCTTTATCACCTGTGGGGTCACTTTGAAGCACTGACACCATTATTGGCACCATTGGTGCGACTGACCATCGCCTCCTCCGTCACATTCAGGCTGATCTGGCCGTAGTTCCAAACATCGCCAAAGTTACCGTCTTTGTTGAACGCCACGGTCACGGAAACATTGGAGTGAGAGAATCCAACAACGAGAACCTTGAGACTGTGGACGTCATCGCCAAACATGTGGTACCTTCACACAACAGATTACTCAATCATCTTCATCACACAGAAACACTGTGTGATGAAGATGATAAAAACAAAATATAACTTAACCCTAAAATAATTTCACTCTTTTTTTTTTTTACCAGAACTGGAGACACATGGCTTGGCTGGATGGAGTCAGACAGAGGCTGTGGAGCCTGAAGCTCTTCTCCCATTGGCCAGGACTCAGAGCAGTGACGACGTAGAACCCTAACAACATCAACACAAGGTTACCATCAGAATTATGATCATGACTGAAGAATGCTGCCCCCTAGTGTCAGAAACAATATTCATTTAAACATAAATCCCAGCCAAGCGATTAAACATTCCTGCTTAAATAAAGGATGAATAAAAACCGACCCGACGCGTTTCCCAGTGTGTGGTCCACACTCGGCCCAGTGAGCGGAGGGAAGGTGGGGCCGAAGGTTCGAATCCAGTCTCCATCATCTTCCTCCTGCTGCCTCCATAAACACATGCCTGGCTCAAAGGAACAGGTCAGCTTCTGCTCGTCTGCACGCATTTTACAAAAAATAACATGTTTGAATAATGAATGAACATAAACAAAGTTTATTCTCTTCTTATAAGAACAGATTTTAAATGATAAACTCAGTTGAATCATTTGTATCCAAATGTGTGGTTACATGAATTTCCTTTAGGTGTTAAGTTCTTCCATGCTAGTGTTTGTGTTAATGTGACCTTTGACCTTTACTGAGGAAGTTCTGCTGGTTTCTAGCAGCCTGGTCCAGAGTAGAGCAGACCTGCAGCTCTGGTCACCACTCTGCCTCTCTGTCTAGCTCTATGTAAGAGCTAGACAGAGAGGCAGCTTGATGCTCTGCTGAAGGCTCTACAGAGGGGAGGGACCTCCTCTGGGTAAGGACAATAACTAACTGTTGTCCAGTGCTACAGCGCCACTCAGTGGACAGTCTTGGTTATTGTTTTTATTTCTGGTAACGAAGAAGACTCATTGATCTCCTGATTTACATTATAAACCATAACTGAATGTCAACAACGTTTGACT
Organism: Genypterus blacodes; assembly: GCF_046128005.1. Lineage (NCBI taxonomy): Eukaryota > Metazoa > Chordata > Actinopteri > Ophidiiformes > Ophidiidae > Genypterus > Genypterus blacodes. The sequence continues at coordinate 125,966 of NW_027467020.1, read as the reverse complement.
CGTTGATTAACTTGTTTGCAAGTCTGTAGTCCCGTCCCCAGGTTAATCCAGTGGTTCCCAAAGTGGGGGTGCACGCGATAGGAAGAGGAACGTTAGGAATAGATAAAAGAATTCTGATCTATAAAAGGGGGGCCCTGCAGAAAAAGTTTGAGAATTACTGGGTGAATCTTTCACAGCTTTGCATATTCTTTTTGTGTATTCTATTGAGTACAGTTGTGTTAAATGTTACATTATATTGTAGTGTCAAGTCTCACTGGAGAGGTTGGAGGTGTTGGCGGCTCTGTACGTGGCACTGAAGCCTGATAGGTTGTTGAAGTCATTAGAGGAAAACTCCACAGTTGATTGGTCAGCCAGTAGCCACACAGAACCAGGGGGGGTGGAGCCTGACAGCACAGCTATAAACAATATGTAAATATGTCAAAAAGTGTAATGTTTAATATATTTATGGGCAAATAGTGAAAGCATTGTTTTAGGTTCTTCCATGGAGTGTGTGTGTGTGTGTGTGTGTGTGTGTGTGTGTGTGTGTGTGTGTGTGTGTGTGTGTGTGTGTGTGTGTGTGTGTGTGTGTGTGTGTGAAGGTGTGTGTGTTTGTGTGAAGGTTTGGACCTGTGAGGCGACGCTCAGCTCCGATTCCCTCATAAAGTTTCAGCGTGTCAAAGTCTTGTTCAGTTTGAAACTGTCTGAAGCTGATGTGAACAGAAAATCCTCGCTGCACACTGGAAACAGATCAATCAACACTGATTTTAATCATCTGTGCTGATTGAAATGAAAGTGATTATCTGGAAGCTTGAAAGTGTTTAGGATCCAACACTTAATGCACCATCATTTCTTCTTCTTCCTCAGAAAGCTCAGGCTTTTTCTGAAGCAGTCATTCTGTGTTGATGAGAAGCTGTTTGTGTAATCTATAATAAAACAGCACAGCTACAAGGGAGAATAATTTCACTGTGTTGCTTCGTCTCAAAATGCATTAAACTGATAAAGTGATTCATTTTTATTAATTTTATCCCCTTTTCTGAGTTCAGCAAGTCAACAAGTCTACTGACTTGACAAAGGGAGGGGCTACAACCAGGGAGGGGCTACAGCCTGCATTCTGCTACACTTCCTGGATGTGCCATGTTAAAAAGAGCGTAGCTGCAAAAACTCTACAAAACTCACACTCATTTAAGAAGGAAAGGCCTGATTTACTCACCACTGTTGTGGAAGGGTCAGGGTCAGGGTTAGGGTCAGGGTCAGGGTTAGGGTTAGATTGACACTACCAAGTGTACAACTACTTACAATATCAAGTAGAACATTTTACACTATAAAGATTGAGATGGGCATGCTCACTGGACAAATGCTGTATAATTGTGACTTAGAATGAAACAATGAAAGAAAATTGAAAAAAGAATGTGCTCTACTGTAATGGAGTACACACACACACGCACATTTTCACTTTCATCTACATCTAGTGGCCATTTGAGGCACTGCAGCTTTTGCACGGGACGCAGCCAATTGGCTGAAGAGCAGTCATGTGACTAAAACAAATCTTACCGTATGATCCATCGGCAGTAGGTGGTGCTGTTATATGGCTGAGGGAAGTTTGCTGAATGGAATGAACCATTCGCTCCCTGCAGTACAAACTGCCCATCACACATTGTTGCTATGGAGACAGAAAGACACAAAGGTGTGGGAACCACTTGTTAAAGATTTAATTCAATTCATTTATGGGTTTGAGCAGCTGAAATAGAATCTCAATAAAATACAATCTTTGTCTTCAGTCAGAGACTTTTTGGAACAATGCTATTTAGTTTTATTTTATTTAGTTGCCTTTTCTAAACGAAAGCAGGTTTAAAAAAAACAACCCGTCCTGGTTTTAAACTTCTTTATTCCTTCATTTCTAATTGTTCTTCTTTGTTGTTGTCGTACAAACAGCAATGAAAAAGTTAAGTTAACCCAAACCCCACAAAATAACGTTCATCAACTGGACCAGAAAAAAGTGCTCAAGTACTCTCCTTAACACTATGGCAATGATTCAAAGTTCAAAATATTAGAGTGTGAAAAATGCAATCAGGCAGAATGAGGTGCAAAGAATAAAAGTTTATAGTCTCAACAACAAACTATGAGTTTGTACTCCGGAGTCTAAACTCATTTCATTCTTTTCAGCTCCACCCTCCTGCTGGTCCTGAAAGCTGATATCTTGCTTTGTGCTCATGGCCACTGTACCTTCATCTCTGCTTACACAGCAGAATCTCTCCTTACGCATCCTTCTATCCAATAATGATCCTGAAAGTCTTTCAGTCTTTCAGTGTCTCTCTCTCTCCTCTTAACATCACTCAGTGGCTCTTTTCGGCAGACTCTCTGTTACACTTTAGACCTAACTTCTCATCTTTGTCTATATTATTTAACCCTCTGAGGAAATGAGAAATGCATTGTTTTACTTTTACTTATCAAATATCAAACTCTTTGTTCAACATGTGCATATTTCTCTTGTTTTTAAAGTCATCTTGTTTCATCTCTATTGAGGTTCTGTCATGCTGAGAGGACAGATGGAGTTTATATGTCTGAGTGTTCAATCACAGTAAATTAGCTTGAACTCTACATCAAATGAATCATGTTTCTCAACAGCTACAACTACACGTTCCTCGCAAATGTTGTCCTTTGTTGTTACCGCAGTGGGCGTGGTCTTCATCAGACCCATCGCCGCAGTCTGCGACGCCATCACAGAGCCGATCGATGGGTAGACATGTTGATCCGTCTGCACAGGAAGTCTGATGGGGAGGACACAGCGCTGACACCAAAAATAAAGAGCAAAAAATCCATCAGGAGTCAAAACCACCACCTTCAGATTGTCAGCAAAAAGGTTTGAGCACAACTCAGGTTTGTTCTTCAGGTTGGACAGTAATGAGGTGGTGGGATTCTCTCACCTGTTGTTGTTGTTGTTGTTGCTGCTGCTGTTGCTGTGGTGACAGTTGATGGTTGAGCTGTCGTCACTTCTTCTTTCACTAAAGAAACACATTGACATGTAATCTGTCTTTAATTATTAATAATCTGCTTTAATCTACAACAAAATCAATATCATCTGATCTAAATACAGAACAAGATACAATCAAACTAATCTAGATTGACTATATTTTATGATGGGATTGATACCAAAGCACAGAGGAAATGATCTCTAATTTTATTTAAGGTTATGTAAGCGCATTCACACTTTGTTAGGTTGCTGCATGTTCACACACCTTCAGTTCTTAGACTCATCCAGGAAATGACGATCAGTCCGACACAGCAAAGCAGTAGAAGTGAACAGACGACACTGAGGAGAACCTCCAGAGACGACCAGCGTCTCTGCATCCTTCAAGAGAAAACACTCAACAACCAAACAAACTGAACAACATCCTCATTTAACAGCAGAATGATTAATTTAGGTCACATTACCGACATGCAGTCAGGTGTCAGCACTTTTATATCAATGAACAACATTCTGGGAGTATTAGTGAGAGTAACCCTAACACTCGGGAGGTCTTACCTGCTCTGTGTTCTTGGATTGTTCACTGGCTCCGCCCACTAGCAGCACTATGTGTTATTCAAACAAAAAGTAATAAAAACAACCTAAATAATAAGAGCACAAAGTTTTGAGCTGTAGAGTGAAGAGAAACTGTGCGAAAGCAGCGACTCTGAACTGTGACCTGCTTCAAAACAATAAAGTCTGATTATCAATACAGCAGCTGATAATTGACCATAAATGATCATTAGAGGGCGGAGCCTCAAACCTGCAGTTTGGACTCTCGATCATCAAATCATCAAGAAAATGATTATATGATGATAAAACTTTTTTTTTTAGATAAAAGATAAAAGCTCTTTAGATAAAAGAGTAAGAGCAACGGAAACTCATTTCTTTTTATTTGACAACTCATTGAATCACAACATTCTCATCATGTAAACTACATTTAGACATGAAACTCTCACTCTGACTCCACCTGCAGCTTTATGAGTCTGAAGTCCAACAACTGTAAATCAAACCTTCATCTTCTGCTTAAATGGTTCAGATTCATGAATTTCAAAGAGAAAATTTCTTGAAACCTTCACCAATTTTCTTTAAACCCCAAATCAAATCTTCAGACTACAAAACTGCCTCTAAACATTGAATCTGTGCTCCAAACAGCCAGTTAACATATGAACAGCACACAGGAACATGGAGCTCACTCTTTTACAGGCTTCATTAGTTTATGTTGAGGATTGTTATTCTTCTTTACTGAATATTTTTCTTCTGTTCTACAAAGACTATACTACTCTATTTTATTCAGAGCCAGGACACAGGAAGTAGTTACAAGAAAATGTTGTATTTTGCAATTAAGAAATAATAATTATCCCAATTTAGTTTCGTGACTATATTGAATACTGTAAGCAGTGCAGCATTAAATATCTGAACATAATAAAGAAAACTAAATGAAAGCACAATACAGTTCATTCAGAGTTGATGTACCTGTTTACATACTGTACACTACAGTTAACACTCATAGAAGCTAATAGCAGGGAGATGTACTGTAAGCATCAGGTGAGTGAACATTTACTCATATCCTGATATTGTACGTCTTCAATCCTTTCACTTTGTCTTCAACACAGCCAGATGTCTTTGTACTGATGGACCATATCAACCATGAGTGTCTCCTGTTAGAACAAGGGTCCTTCCCCCCTCATGTGGTCATCTAACATACAAACACATACAGTCAAATTAGGAACAGACATCACTTCTATATGTGCAATTTCTTAGGAAAGAAATTTATTTTTTTCTCTCCAAACCCATGAACAAGAACCGAGAGTCGGTTTGACGGTTAAGAACAAGCTGCAGGTTTTTAAGAACTCAAGCTGGAGAAGAATAGTCCTTGAAGTAACGAATGAGAGGAAGATCCAATCCTGGTAATATTGTTAATGTGTTCTCTGAACGTCAGGTCTTCCTTGACTATTACGTCTTAAGTTCTTTATTGTTACAGTACAGTTATCAAAATGTTTGAAGATGTTCTGAAGTGTCAATCTCTGCTTCTGTGAAGCTGAGATGAACATTTTAGTTGTATCAACATTCAAGAGCAGAAGGTTTTTTGTCACCCAGGCTTCAAGAGTTAGAAGGCAGGATTCATGTAGAAGCACAGAAGGAACAACAAACTCCACCACTTAGTGCTGTTTCATGAGATGAAACAGAACCTGTTTGTTAAGTAATCTAAAGGAGGTCACCAACGCTGTGTAGCTTTCTAAATATTGTGATCAACTGTCTGTCTGTCTGTCTGTCTGTCTGTCTGTCTGTCTGTCTGTCTGTCTGTCTGTCTGTCTGTCTGTCTGCAGCAGGTGGTCAGAGGAGGTCAGGGTCTTCAGGGTCCCCTTTTCTGCCCTTGATCCGCCCCATATGAAGCACAGCCGTCAATCTAACCCACCTGTCAATACGTTCATGTTGATAATGACAATCAATGTTCTTAAGGCCAAAGACTGGAGCAGGATCTGATCCAAAAACAACCTACGTCTGTCTGTCTGTCTGTCTGTCTGTCCCTCCAACCCCCCCCCCCCCCCCTCCACAGTCTGTCTCTTTTTCCTCTGGTCAGTACTTCAAGTCTTTTTCATCACTTAATAGCGGAAAAATGTGTGTGTGTGTGTGTGTGTGTGTGCGTGTGTGTGTGTGTGTGTGTGTGTTGGCTCCTTGCTCTCCATTCACATCCTGTCAGGTGGGTGGGGCCTACGACAGAATGCAGATTGAAAACAGACGTCTCTCTCTCTTTCTCTCGATCTGTCTCTCTCTCTCGCCGTCTCTCTCTCTCTCTCTCTCTCTCTCTCTCTCTCTGTCTCTTTCTCCCCCCTCTCTCTGTCTCTGTCTCTCTGGCTCTGTCTCTCTCTCTCTCTGTCTCTCCCCCCCTCTCCCTCTGTCTCTGTCTCTCTCTGTCTCTCTCCCCCCCCCCTCTCTCTCTCTCTGGCTCTGTCTGTTTCTCTCTCTCCCTCCCCCTCTCCCTCTCTCTGCCTCCCCCTCCCAGTTTGTTTCCACTTGTTTTCCTACAGTCTGAGCAGAGACAAGGAGGAGGAGTGTGAAGACGCAGAAAGAAGAGAAGAAGGAGAAGGTTTGAACAAACAGGCTCTCTTTCTTTTGTTCAGGCTGATCATCGCTGATTGATAACATTTTTTTGAATCCCTGTATGGAGTTTACGTGTTGGATCATTGTGTGATCAGCCTGGATGGAGGTATGAGCCGCGTTTCAAACCACTGTTTTCATAGACGCTAAACTGGTCTGGACCTTCCCAGCCCTGCTCTCCCATAATCCTTTGAGTTTCTCTTATAGCACAAGAAAGAGCAAAGTTTGTTTTGTTTATATTTTATAAGTTGCAGCTTGTGTATGTCAGTATTTATATGTTACATGTTGTTTAATAAACTGATTTAGTCAAATAGAACAAGTTTACCTGCTGACAAATACTACATCTCCATTATTATGCATTATTACAAACTCCAGCCTTCAGCTCCACGTTCATCACTGAACACAAACTGAAGGCTCACACGGTGCTGGTTTACTTCCGCCAGCAGACACGGAACCATTGCTGCCTGATGATGGAGAAGGATGACACACATGGAGTCGATGTGTGTCATCACACACTGTGGTGGTTCTGCACAAAGATGCCACAAGGTGTCGCTGTCGCACTAAAGTGTGAAGTTACATGCTGAGCTCAACAACTGTTGATTTTAATGTGGTTGCTAAGGTGCTGGGCTGGTTACTAGGTGGCTGCTCTGTGGCAGTGGTTTTCCCTGCCTTCATGTGTGAGTCTTTGTGAGACGTGTTAGGAGGTTTGGATCCTTCCCTGGTTGCTAACGTCTAACCAGTTGCTCTTGTTTGTGAAGGTGTTCGCGGGATCTGAGATGTTTCTGGGATTGGTTGATTACTTTGCTCTGTGGTTCTGAGTGATGATCTGATCTACTTTACATAACTGCTGATGTGTTTTTGCTGTGTTTTGTCTTTTAAAAGGTTAAAGTGCACAGATTGACAGCTGTCACTCATCTGTTCTGAATCAACCAAAACAGAAAAGAAACATCAACATGTTGGAGTGAGGCACAGGAAACAGGTGAGTCAGAGTGAGGGATTCAAACCTGCAACCTTTAGGTCACACACACACATCCTGATAGCAGATCAAAGACCAGAGCTCATAATAATATGAACTCTATATTATATAACACATATAATGTGTATTTCTCATTTTTAATCTTTACAGTTGAGAGGCTTATAACTTCAGCATTTCAGTTTTTTTCATTTTCTTCCCTTCCCTTTTTCTTTCCCAGCTTTCCACAGGAAATAGTTTCCTGTTTATATATTTTCTTTTTCTTCATTGGTCAGCTCACATTCTTTCCTCTCCCAGCACCACACTGATGTCTGATTGGCCAGAATTCCCCCTGACACATTCCGATTGGAGCTGCGCACACACACACACACACACACACACACACACAGGAATGTGTTCAGGTCTGTTTGAACCATCAGCCTTTACTACAGTTTGTGCTGTAGTATTCGTTCTTTCGTGGTTTAAGTGTTTATAGTGAACAGTGTCTGAGAGAGAGACGTGAAAACTTGAAAATTAAATGTATAATTATTTATACGTTTGTCTGACAGAAACATGACGGCGTCCATCAGAGGACAAACTGGACTCTGTGTGTCTCTGCTGCTGGGTGAGTGAGGACAGACAGACAGTATGAGTGTGTATCTAAATGTGTTCTGTCTGTCTGCTGGTCTGTCTGCTGGTCTCTCTTTCTGTCCTTCTTTCTATTTACCTGTCTGTCTACCTGTCTGTCTGTCTCTGTTCTGTCTTTCTGCAGTGCTCCTCTCCGGTCCTGAGGCTGGGGTCTCTCTGGAGTTTCTCCCTTCAGTCTCTGAGGTTCTACTAAACTCAAAGTCCAACTTTTCAGTGGTCAGTAAATAAATACTACATTATCTTGGTACACTTAAAGCCAAACTAGACCACCAGGGTCTGCACAACATACATTTCATCATGTTGGGACGTCGGTGGATTTCCAGCCTGAACGTCCGTGCAGTCAACTCGTCTGCCTAGTCTACATTACATTACATTACATTAGTCTAGTCAGCAGGATGTAGTATAAGCAGCAGTGACTGACACAAATCTGTCCTCTACTGTCTGTTTGCAGTCCAGTCAGGCCTTTAGTCATGCTGCTACATTTGGAACTGGTAATACAATTACGACTTGTACCGCTTGTGCATTGAGTACAGTTAGTACTGCTGATGTAGTACATGTACTGTAGTGTAGTGTAGTGTAGTGTAGTGTACTGTACTGTAGTGTAGTGTAGTGTAGTGTACTGTAGTGTAGTGTAGTGTACTGTACTGTAGTGTAGTGTAATGAACTGTAGTGTAGTGTAGTGTAGTGTAGTGTAGTGTACTGCAGTGTAGTGTAGTGTATTGTATTGTAGTGTAGTGTTCTGTAGTGTAGTGTAGTGTAGTGTATTGTACTGTACTATAGTGTAGTGTAGTGTACTGTACTGTACTGTACTGTACTGTACTGTAGTGTATTGTACTGTACTGTACTGTACTGTACTGTACTGTACTGTACTGTACTGTACTGTAGTGTACTGTACTGTAGTGTAGTGTAGTGTACTGTAGTGTAGTGTACTGTACTGTACTGTAGTGTAGTGTACTGTACTGTAGTGTAGTGTATTGTACTGTAGTGTAGTGTAGTGTATTGTACTGTACTGTACTGTACTGTACTGTACTGTACTGTAGTGTACTGTACTGTAGTGTAGTGTAGTGTAGTGTACTGTACTGTACTGTAGTGTAGTGTAGTGTAGTGTACTGTACTGTACTGTAGTGTAGTGTATTGTACTGTAGTGTAGTGTAGTGTATTGTACTGTACTGTACTGTACTGTACTGTACTGTACTGTACTGTACTGCTCTCTCTCACTGTCACGTTGCCACATGCAGTCCACACAAACACACAGTCATACTTCCTATGCTCTGCCTGCTGACCCCCTCCTGACCTTCACCACCATCACTTGTCATTGATCCAGTGAGATGTGCGTGCGTGCGTGCGTGCGTGCGTGCGTGCGTGCGTGCGTGCGTGCGTGCGTGCGTGCGTGCGTGCGTGCGTGCGTGCGTGCGTGCGTGCGTGTGTGCGTGCGTGTGTGCGTGCGTGCATGCGTGTGTGTGTGTGTCCAGGTGTGTTCAGGCTCAAGTCGGGTTTCATGGCGACTGCCCCAGGATTCCTCATTGGACGGTTTGGTTTTAGACAATCGGGGCTCCAGCAGCATCTTGCAAATATACAACGCCACCTGGAGGCATTCTGGGAAATATGTGTGTGAGGAAGAGTCATCTGACCGAAGCAGAGACATCGACATCTTTGTACAAGGAAGAGGTGAATATTAGTGAGACTTGAAGTGTGTGTTACTATGTTATTATGTAGAATGATGATGAGGAGGAGGATGATAACGGCTTTACATGTAAAGTAATGAAGAAAAGCACAAGGTTGCCATGACGAGAGGCTTCCATAATTTGTAATTTAAACATATCACATGTGTATCTGCTGTATAAGTTGTATAAAGTATTATCCTCATTACACAACAGCAGCGCGTAGCACATTCTGCACTTTATACCCTTATACTCTTATTGTGCGTACTTGTCCCCTTATTGTGCGTACTTGTCCCCTTATTGTGCGTACTTGTCCCCTTATTGTGCGTACTTGTCCCCTTATTGTGCATACTTGTACCCTTATTGTGCGTACTTGTCCCCTTATTGTGCGTACTTGTCCCCTTATTGTGCGTACTTGTCCCCTTATTGTGCATACTTGTACCCTTATTGTGCGTACTTGTACCCTTATTGTGCGTACTTGTACCCTTATTGTGCGTACTTGTCCCCTTATTGTGCATACTTGTACCCTTATTGTGCGTACTTGTACCCTTATTGTGCGTACTTGTACCCTTATTGTGCGTACTTGTACCCTCTAATCGTATCTGCGCTTAGTGTCTTGCTTGTATTTCTACACGTTTTTAAGATGAATCTTTTCATTTTTTCACGGTACTGCAACTTCCCTCGGGATAAATCATATATTATTATTTTTTTTAAATAATACTATAATAATGATAATAATGATAATAATAATAATACATTACTGAATAATATGATCTTATCCTGGGTGGCACTTGTGCCTCACAGCATGAAGGTTGTGGTTGATGGAGCAGAACCTTCCAGGTTCTCTCTGTACTCCGGCTCCTCCCACAGTCCAAACACGTGCAGGTTGATTCCGTGACTCCACATTGTCCGCAGGTGTGAATGTAAGGGTTGTTATTGTGACCCCGCCCTCAACCTGTGGATAAGCAGTGATAGATGATGGATGGATGGATTATTTTATCTTATCTAAGGTTTTATAATCAAAGTGCTGCCCCCTGCAGGTCCAGACGAGTGGTTTGTCCCGACGGGCGCCGGTCCCGTGATGAAGGTGGGGGAGGAGGGGACGATTCCCTGCATCGTGTCGGACCCTCATCTCAACGTCACCTTGTACGAACGACCTGACAGGACACCGGTTACCATGGTGACCTTTGAACCGGGGCGTGGCTTCACAGGTCGTCTCAACGACACGTCATACGTGTGTGTGGCCTCCCACGGAGCTGAAGAGAGAGAGTCACGCGTGTACTATGTCTTCAGCATCGTGGGTGGGTTAAAATCAGACTAAAATGTTAGATTACAACATTAGATTAGCATAAATGATTTATAATGGATAATTATGTTTATTATTGATCTTACTTATGAAGTAAGATCAGTCGATTGAAACTCATTGGATTGTGTTGGATTTAATTCATGCCAAGAATTATATTATATTCTTTGTCTCTCTCTCTGTCTGTCTGTCTCTTTCTCTCTCTGTCTGTGTCTGTCTCTCTCTCTCTCTGTCTCTGCCTCTCCCTCTCTCTCTGTCTCTGCCTCTCTCTCTCTCTCTCTCTCTGTCTCTCTCTCTCTGTCTCTCTCTCTGTCTCTCTCTCTCTGTCTCTGTCTCTGTCTCTCTGCCTGCCTGCCTGCCCCTCTCTCTCTCTGTCTCTCTCTCTCTCTCTCTCTGTCTCTCTCTCTCTCTCTCTGTCTCTGTCTCTCTCTCTCTCTCTCTCTCTCTCTGTCTCTGTCTCTCTCTCTGTCTCTCTCTCTCTCTCTCTCTGTCTCTCTCTCTCTCTCTCTGTCTCTGCCTCTCTCTCTCTCTGTCTCTCTCTCTGTCTCTCTCTCTCTGTCTCTGTCTCTGTCTCTCTGCCTGCCTGCCTGCCCCTCTCTCTCTCTGTCTCTCTCTCTCTCTCTCTCTCTCTCTCTGTCTCTCTCTCTCTCTCTCTCTGTCTCTGTCTCTCTGTCTCTGTCTCTCTCTCTCTCTCTGTCTCTGTCTCTCTCTCTCTCTCTCTCCCTCTCTCTCTCTCTGTCTCTCTGTCTCTGTGTCTCTCTGTCTCTCTGTCTCTGTCTCTGTCTCTGTCTCTCTGCCTGCCTGCCTCTGTCTCTCTCTTTCTGTCTCTCTCTCTCTGTCTCTCTCTGTCTCTGTCTCTGTCTCTCCCGGTCTCTGTCTCTCTCTGTCTCTCTCAGTTGCTAAGGCGATGCTGGTGGAGTTGCTGGTGTCTGGGTCTGTGCTGCGTCAGGGAGACATGTTGACAGTAAACTGCACAGTCAAAGACAGTGAGATGGTTTACTTCTCCTGGACTTTCCCCCGCAGACAGGTACCATGTCTGTCTGCCTGTCTGTTTCCTTTTTAAACTGAATTCCCCCTAGTGCCCCCATCAGGACACGTTACTCTGCCCTGCTCCAGTGTTTCATGTCAACACGTGTGTTTGTCTCCATTATTGAAGGAATTTGAACCGCTGATGGAATTTTTACCCGATCAAATTCGCTCTTTTGTCAATATCTCCATGGCAACACTGGCAGACTCTGGTAAATGATAAAACCTTGGAAGTCATTTTATTTGTTCCAGTAAAATCGACCCACAGTTGCTGATGCGTTCAGGTGATGTCTGTCTCCTGTAGGTGTGTATGTGTGTTCAGTGCAGGACACAGTCCAGAGACACCAAGTGCAGAAGAACGTGACGGTGACAGTGCTGGGTGAGACACACACGCACGCGTGCACACGCACGCACGCACGCACGCACGCACGCACGCACGCACCCCGACAGGAAGACATGTAACATCTGTCTCTCTCTCTCTCTGTCTCTGTCTGTCTTTCTGTCTGTCTCGCTCTCAGAGCGAGGTTATGTCCGTCTTTATCCGTCATCTGAGACAAATGTCTCGTCTCTCCTCCATGAGATGGTTGAGCTTAGTGTGGAGGTCGACGCCCACCCCACCCCCACTGTCCTATGGACTAAGGACAACCAGACAATCGCCATGGAAACCATGTCTGTCACCACCACTCACCTGGTGAACACCAGGTAGATCTGATTTAATGGAAAACCAGATAACAACTAACCAATAACTAACAACTAACACTAACAACAGTGTCCCTGAATGCAGCATCATGAACAACTAAATCAGGTAGCAGTTTCCCTTATTTAGCACTTCAGGTTACTTCATTGGATGATTGATTGATTGATTGATTGGAAGACTTATTGATTGACTGATGTGCAGGTATGTGAGCAAGCTGATGCTGGCTGGAGTTCAGATGCAGCAGACAGGAAGTTACACACTGACCGCTTCCAATGATGACGAGGTCAGAGAGGTCATCTTCAATCTGGAGGTCAAAGGTCAGATGCCCCTTTGTCCGTTTGACTGTGTACATGTGCTCCACTTACATCGGAGCTACTTTGTACAAATGGAGTTAGTGATGGAAATCAGCTGTGTGTCCATGAGTTTGTTCTAACGCATGAACCGACTAGACCACACACCGCCTGCCTGTGTGTGTGTGTGTGTGTGTGTGTGTGTGTTTCTATGTATACATGTGTGTGTGTGTGTGTGTAGCGCCCCCTAGGATCACGTCCCTATCAGAGTTCAGTAGCCAGGCTGTGCTTTGTGTCAGCGAAGGAGCTCCGCCCCCAAAAATCACCTGGTACACTTGTCACAGCTCACACAGGTACATGCACACACACAGACACACAAGAACATTGTGTGTGTGTGTGGATCCTTGAGTAAACAGCACATTTTTTATACATTCATTTGTTTTTTCTACTGAAGGTGCAGGAATTTGACAGACAGTTGGCAGAGCCAATCAGCCGCCTCAGAGGGCGTGGCCCTGCAGGAGAACATCACTTACATCCAGGACAAAGCTGTCAGTCAGGTCAATGTTCACACACACACACACACACACACACACACAGATCTCTGGTGTGTGTGACTGATGAGTGTGTGTGTGTGTGTGTGTGCGTGTGTGACCTGCAGGTCCGCAGCCTGCTGACTCTCAATTCGCTCTCTTCACTCACGGCTGTTCGCTGTGAATCTCGAAACGCAGCAGGACGGAGAGCCTGGGACCTGAGACTGCTGCAAAGATGTGTGTAGCTGTGTGTAGTTGTGTGTAGCTGTGTGTAGTTGTGTGTAGCTGTGTGTAGTTGTGTGTAGCTGTGTGTAGCTGTGTGTAGTTGTGTGTAGCTGTGTGTAGTTGTGTGTAGCTGTGTGTAGTTGTGTCTAGCTGTGTGTAGCTGTGTGTAGTTGTGTGTAGCTGTGTGTAGTTGTGTGTAGCTGTGTGTAGCTGTGTGTAGTTGTGTGTAGCTGTGTGTAGTTGTGTGTAGCTGTGTGTAGTTGTGTGTAGCTGTGTGTAGCTGTGTGTAGTTGTGTGAAGCTGTGTGTAGCTGTGTGTAGTTGTGTGTAGCTGTGTGTAGTTGTGTGTAGTACTACTGCAGTCATTCTGAAATACTCTACAGTCGACTGACACCTGCACTCTTAATGTGTCTGTCTGTCCACCTGTCTCTCTCTCCAGCTCTCTTGTCTCAGGTTGCTGTGCTGGCAGCAGTCTTGGTTCTGGTCATCGTTGCTGTCATCTTCCTCATCGTCCTCATCTTCCTCTGGAGAAAGGTTTGTAGTTTGAGCTCCAGTTCAGTGGTACGATCATCTGTCTGTAGTGTAATCAGAAGTGTTGTGTTGTCTGAAGTGTTGTTGTGTTGTCTGAAGTGTTGTTGTGTTGTCTGAAGTGTTGTTGTGTTGTCTGAAGTGTTGTTGTGTTGTCTGAAGTGTTGTTGTGTTGTCTGAAGTGTTGTGTTATCTGAAGTGTTGTTGTGTTGTCTGAAGTGTTGTTGTGTTGTCTGAAGTGTTGTTGTGTTGTCTGAAGTGTTGTTGTGTTGTCTGAAGTGTTGTTGTGTTGTCTGAAGTGTTGTTGTGTTGTCTGAAGTGTTGTGTTGTCTGAAGTGTTGTTGTGTTGTCTGAAGTGTTGTTGTGTTGTCTGAAGTGTTGTTGTGTTGTCTGAAGTGTTGTTGTGTTGTCTGAAGTGTTGTGTTGTCTGAAGTGTTGTTGTGTTGTCTGAAGTGTTGTTGTGTTGTCTGAAGTGTTGTTGTGTTGTCTGAAGTGTTGTTGTGTTGTCTGAAGTGTTGTTGTGTTGTCTGAAGTGTTGTGTTGTCTGAAGTGTTGTTGTGTTGTCTGAAGTGTTGTGTTGTCTGAAGTGTTGTTGTGTTGTCTGAAGTGTTGTTGTGTTGTCTTGTTGTCATGGTAGAAACCTCAGTATGAAGCTGGTTGGAAGGTGATGGACTCTGTGAGTCCTGACGGACAGCAGTACTCATATGTTGACTCTGCCCACCTGCCGTATAACTCTGCCTGTGAAATCCCACGAGATCACGTTGTGCTGGGTAATCAATAACCGATCACACCATCGCCTTAACAATTGATACTCAATCGCTGCCTCAGCTGTGTCTGCTTCTCCTGTCTCCCTTCACAGTCAGCCTGTCTGTCTGTCTGTCGCTCCCCCTGCAGGTCAGGTGCTGGGTTCGGGGTCGTTTGGTCGCGTTGTCGAGGCAACAATATCCCATCTGCCTCACAGGCCTTCAACCAAAGTGACTGTGAAGATGCTGAAATGTAAGCACCATCTACCTGTCTGTCTCTGTCTGTCTCTCTCTCTCTGTCTGTCTCTCTCTCTCTCTGTCTGTCTCTGCCTGTCTCTCCCTGTCTCTCTCTCTCTGTCTGTCTCTACCTGTCTGTCTCTCTCTGTCTGTCTCTACCTGTCTGTCTCTGTCTGTCCCTAACCCTGATGATATAAGCACAACACGATGCAATCCTATTGGCATTTACAAAGTGTGTATTTCTGTTAAGAAATGGGTATTTGTGTTCCAAAGTGTGTGCTTGTGTGTGTGTGTGTGCGTGCGTGTGTACGTGTGTGCGTGCATGCGTGTGTGTGCGTGTGTACTTGTGTGTGTGTGTGTGTGTGTGTGTGTGTGTGTGTGTGTGTGTGTGTGTGTTTTCAGCGCACTGTGGTTCTTTGATGTCAGAGTTGAAAGTGTTGCTTCATCTCGGTCCTCACCTGAATGTTGTCAATCTGCTGGGAGCTTGTACACGGAACCGTAAGTCTACATATAACATGTTTATAACATACAACATGTTTATAACACACAACATTCATTCATAATTCTCTCTCTCTCTCTCTCTCTCTGTCTCTGTCTCTGTCTCTCTCCCTCTGTCTCTCTGTCTGTCTGTCTGTCTGTCTGTCTGTCTGTCTGTCTGTCTCTCTCTCTCTCTCTCTCTCTCTCTCTCTCAGGTCCTGTCTATCTGATAACAGAATTCTGTCACTATGGTGACCTTGTAAACTATCTGCAGCGTAATAAACATACCTTCTTCCAGTCTGACAAACAAGCTAAAAGGTACACACACACACACACACACACACACACACACACACACACACACACACACACACACACACACACTGACGTGACTGTCTTCCTGCAGTGACAGTGATGGAGGCTACATGGACATGAACACAGATTATGTTGCCATGAAGGAGCTGAGCTGCGGCGACATTGAAGCAGGCGTGTACGAGTCAACACAGAGCGGTGACTCTTTCATTCATCTTTACCGTTTCAAACGTGTCCTCTACATGAAATGATTTAATTGTAACTCTGTTGTCCTCCTCCAGACCAGCAGGGGGAGCCCACAGTCCTTCTCTGTGACTCTCCTCTCCTCAGCCTACACGACCTCTTCAGCTTTTCTTTCCAGGTGGCTCAAGCTATGGACTTCCTGTCCTCCAGAAACGTATGTCCAACACGCACTCACTCACTGATGAGAACAGTGACTGACGTCATGTGGTTTGTAGTGTGTGTGACTCGTCTGCGTCCTCCCAGTGTGTCCACAGAGACTTGGCGGCTCGTAATGTCCTGGTGTGCGAGGGGAAGCTGGTGAAGGTCGGCGACTTCAGTCTGGCCCGAGACTTGCGACGGGATGAGGACTATGTCGCCCGGAGCAACGTCAGGACTCACCTTCCTTGTTCACTTTGGTGCGTTTGTGTGTGCGTTTGTTTGTTGATGAGTTGGTTTGTTTGTTTGCAGGCCTTCGTCCCGGTCAGGTGGATGTCTCCTGAGAGTCTCTACCACAGAGTGTACAGCTGTCAGAGTGACGTGTGGGCGTACGGCGTCCTGCTGTGGGAGATTTTCTCTCTTGGTAACAAAACCAGAAAAACACCCGTGCATAGCTCTCTCTCACACACACACACACACACACACACACACACACACACACACACACACACACACACACATGGTTTCTGCTCTGATGTGTGTGTTGTGTTCCAGGTATGAGTCCATACCCAGACGTCCCGATGACTCAGGACTTTTGTTCGGCGTTGAAGCGAGGTCACCGTATGAGTCGTCCTGACCACGCCCCCCTCCACATGTATGTGACATGTGACAGATGAGCGCCGCCATCTGTTTTTACAATGTATTGTAAACACAGTACTTGTAACTTAAAGCTGCAAATTTTGCAAATTGGACCAAAGTGTAAAGGAGGAGCTGCTGTCTGATCTCAGCTGTGTGGAACAGCTGGAGCTCCTTTAACGTTTGAACTTATCAGCTGCACAGCAAGTGCACACACACACACACACACACACACACACACACACACACACATACAGCACATAGACCTACAGCACATAGACACAGTACACGTAGTGTATATTTGGTACATAAAGTGTATACACAGTATGTACTGTATATCAATCAGTTTGTTGAGACGATATGCCAATCACAGTATGTTGCTAGTTTACATAAATTAGAATTACCCACAATCCCTCTGTGTTTGTAGCTATGAGCTGATGCAGCGTTGCTGGGAGGACAAACCTCAGAACAGACCCACATTTGCCTCATTGGTCGTCAGTGTTGGCGACATGCTCAGTGACGCGTTCAAACAGGTACAAACACAAACTGATCATTATTGATCATTAAACGACTTTATGTTTATTGGTTGATTGTGAGTTTTTGGTTTAAATTTTTTGGTTCAATTAAGATTTTAGATGATGAAAGATTATGTTACGTTTGTTTGCAGGTGTTTGTGTGTTTAAATTGTGTGTGTGTTTATGTCGTCTGTGTGTTTGTAGCGATATTTCCAGCTGACTCAGAACTTCACGTCTGGTGAAAAAGCGACTGAGCTTCGACCCAAAGCTGCAGAGGGCGACGAGCTGACGGACACACACGGTACGCAAACCCACACGGCATGGTGTGTGTGCGGCTGTTTCATTTCAACAGCGTCACAGACCTGCACTAGGGGGAGCTGTTGTGCAGTCATTTTAATGTGACTATGAAGAACTACCGTAATATCATAAAAACTATATTACATATATATATTTTATATTACTATATTTTGTACTGCAACTGTTCTGTGGAGTTTGGAGCAATGTTTGACGCGTGTGTCAATCATTCAAACTGCTGTCAACCCCACTGAATTATTTTGAAGGAAGCCACTCCCCTCAGATAAGTGTTGACCAATCAGAAGTGGAGACACAGGAGGCAGGCCCCTCCCACAGCACTTACGTCGTCCCCATCACCATAGAAACCAACAGACTCTCTGCGCTGGACGCAGCCAATCAGGACACAACCAATCAGGATGCAGTGAGGTAACAAATTTAACTGTAAACAGTCAAATAAATGAATACAACTTTTTTGATGGAACAAATCAATCTTCCTCTGCAGCTTTGCTCCACCTATGGACTCCCACAATGCACCAGGAGTACAGGAAATGACATCATCAGAGCCTGGGCAGGAAGAAGGGGTGGAGCCTAAATCTGCTGAGGTGGAGGAGGAGGAGAGCTGCCTGTGACGAAGCACGCTACCCTAATGTTGAAAGTCCTCTGAGCAAGGCAGCAAGGTTGGCCGTGCCGGTCAGGTTTACATCCACTCTTTTATCCTCTTTTAAGTTTCAACAATAGTTCTGAAAGTCTTCTAGTTTAGCGTAAAACACAATATTGTAGTAAATGCTCCATCGTTTTCTCTTTTGGATGTTTCATTGTAGTTCAAATATTTTCATATTCATAAAAGTTGACAGTAAATGTGTTGCTACATGCTAAATTCAGCTCGTTCCTGAAGTCAGCGTGTTTTGAATCTCATTACCGTTAGGATATTAATGAGCTCATGCATATTTAAGAGCATAGGTGGAAACATAGACTGAAGAAGAGCTGGAGCTTTAAGAGGAGGAAGCGCAACAGAGAAACAAAGGGAATCTCTGGATGTGGTCGAGAGAGCATAAAGAAGCAGAAATGGACAAGGAGACGCTACAGGAAGAAACATGTGGCCAAGAGGAGGACATGAAGACAAGAGGACATGGAGAGGAGGGACATGCTTCACACTAACATGAACGAGAGGACTTGACCTATAGATGGCACTAATTTTCATCAATATGGCTCCATGCTTGGTGTGATTGATTGGTGACCCTCACTTGGGTCACAAAGCAGATGTTGAGCAGCTATATATCCCAGCATGCTTCAGTTTTGTTGTGTTGAATAATTTCTCTCTTTATTGTTTATTTTAAGTTTTCCCTCATTAATATTAATCAGACTTTAATAACTTGTAGTATTTCACTCTGAAATCAGAGTGATCAGATTAAAACCTGAAGGTGTATAATTTTGGGAAAATGTCAATAAATTTAGTACATTTTGTTTTTCATTGTGAAAAAATCCCCCAAAGTGTTTCTTATTTTGATTTTTGAATCAAAAGCTAAAAAAATGTTTTATTATCTGTGATAAAGATAAAAACATCCAAGGTGGAAAATTCAGAATTTATCTTGAACAAAATTAGGAAGTAAAAACCTTCTTTATATTCTATAATTCAAAATCTTTTTTTTGAATAAAATGAATCAAACTCTTGAAGTGTAAAAATCTCTATAAAATTCTGCAAATAATTCTAGAAATTATTTTTCGAATTTCGGAAATTTTCCAAATTCCATTTCAGGTTGTCATGGATCTTCTCTATAGTAACTCTGACCTTTGACCCTGAGCCCTCTGTATGTTGTCATGGGTCTCTACCCTCTATCTGCTGTGAGGTTCGGAACCTGAAAAGTTGAACACTCTGAAATGGGAACCATGATGGCAATAAATGTGGGCGTGGCTTATTCCACTCCTGTAACGAGGGGTGTCGATGTAATGAATCAGGCAGAGAGAGAGACAGGTTCTGAAGTTGTTTAAAAAGAGGAAGTTTTGATTGAGCTGGAAATCCTCAAGTCTCACAGTCGGTTTAGGACGAAGAAGAAGAAAAAGACCAAGAAGAGAGAATGTTTCGTGCTCTGCTGCTGTCAATCATCCTGATCTGCTTTTCAGCACAAGGTAAGAAGAAGAAGAACAACAACAACAATGTAAACCACAGACAGCTGTGTGAACACACACATACACACACACACACCTTTGTGTTTTGGCACATCAATGAGAACTTTTGTGTCATAGTTTAAATCTGTTTGAATGCAGTCAATTTCAACAGCTTGTGAGATAAATTCAAACTTTTATGTTCATGTTCAGGAGTAATTTTCATTTTGATCTTGTGTTGGGAAACGCTGCATTTTTTGTAAAATCAGTGTGGGGGTAAAAGCTCGAATAATTGCAGACAATGTGCTGGCTCAGTGTAGTAAACAAGACTATACAAAGATATTGGATGGATTTGAATCCACAAAGAACAAATCGATTTATCTCAAATTAAATTGAAAACACCAAACAAAAACAGCCCCAAGGCTCAGCAGCTTGTTGCTATGACAACAGCAGATTTCTTCTAGTGTAATTAAGCTGTGATATGTGAATGAAGACGATCTGCTGATAAACCAACCATCCAATCACACGTCTGCAAACTAGCATCAAACTGAGCAGGCGGATAAGTTTTATTACCGATAATCACAAATAATCACATGAGCTGCAACATGCGCACACACACACATACACACACACGCGCACGCACACACACACATGCATACACACACATGCACGGCACACGCGCACGCACATACACACTCACACATGATTACACACATACACACACGTGTTATTACACACACACACACACATACACACTCACACACAGAGCCTGAGGAAGTAAAAGTAAGAGCAGGAAGTGTGGAGGGGGGGTCTGCAATGTGTTTCCTGGTTTCGTTACATTGAAACCTTTTAACTGCTGGGTTTTGTGTGAGAGAGTAAACCATCCTAGGACTCATAGGCTTGATTTGATGGATATATAGTATAGATATACAGTTATAGAAGAAGAAGAATGCCCTTTATTGTCATTGTACAGCGTACAACGAGATTGGAGCGCTTCTCTTCAGTGCACACAGATAGAATACTTGAATAATTAAAGTTTAAAAAGTGAACTGAAGTGCAACGTTCTTATATACAGTTATATATACAAGATATATACATATATACATATATAGATATATATATATACACACATGGGATACCACAACAATAGAAAAAAAACGAGAGAGAGTGTAGGAGTGCACGATTTCTAGAATGTAAACAATAAACGTAATGTGATGCAAACAAACAAAAAACTATTTCACAGGATAGGTCATTGCACCTTCTGAGAGTTCAGGGTGGTGATGGCTCTCGGGAAGAAGCTGTTTTTTAACCTGTTGGTCCTGGCTTTGATACATCTGTATCGCTTGCCGGAGGGCAACAAGTGAAACAGCTGAGAGCTGGGGTGAGAACAGTCTTTTACGATTACGATTATGGTTAGGGTTATACTGTATTGTATATAAATACAGGGAGATTTATATTGGCTGTATATATATATGGGTAGATAGATAGAGAGAACCTAAACTGGGAAATTGCTCCAAAGTAAAAGCCAGATTAAAAAGGTCTTTAACTTCTTTTAAAAATAGTGTCTTTAGAGTTTGTTGGCACAGAAACAAATGTCTCACCAGTGGAAGACTGAATTTATCTAAATAGAACAAGATGATTGAAGGCTTTATAATTAAGTAAAAGGACTTCATATTAAAAGACAAAAGTAACCAGTCAGAGTGGTGATGTCATCGCTTTTCTTATTATCAGTTTAAATCTTTTTATTTATTTCAGTGGTCTTTGTAATGAAAGCATGTGTTAATGTTTGAGCATCTTTTCGTGTTGAAATGTATCTGACTTTAGCTGTAATGCTCAGATAAAGGGTAGATGCTGAGTGATGCTGAGTCTAAATTCACACCTACGCTTGCTCAGCTCGTCTCTCTCGGTCTAAGGTTTCCATTGTTTCCTCATTTACTTGGAAGAGGTTTTTTCCATCCAGATGTTGCCGATAGGGCCAAGAGGTGGAGATAATCACCGTTTGATCATATTACCAAGAGGAAACGTGTTTTTGCTAGTGACTGAACTGAGGAATCAAGCAAAACAAAAAAAAAATCAAGGATTAAATGCACATTAACAAAATACATCTCACTCATCTTTATTTTAATTTCAACGTCGTTAAATGTATTTTGGTTTAAAGTGTGCGTCAGTTTTCATACCTTATGACTTATTGTTGTTCCTGTTCTTGCTCAATATGAAGAAAGTAAAAAAAGGCTGAATCCATGAAAAATATGAGGAAGTGACACACGCCAGAGTTGTCTCGGTTCTCGTTTCGTGCAAACTCAAACATTTTTATTGTGAAATCAGGGAATCGTGAAGAAAACAGATTTTCCAAGGCATTAGCAGCTTGAAAACACAAGTTTCCCGTTTCACTTCGTTTACACACTGAGCACCGCGTTCAAACCAAAAATACGTTGGCTCAGAAGCTGAAAAGTTGGACTGAGACGGGAAACAGGATGATATCATACGTGGGCGTGGCTCATTCCAGCCCTTTGATGGGGAGATTCTCACCTGTAGTTCCACCATGAAGATTCAGGCTATTTGATGAGCTTAAATGACTTGTGTCTCTTTGGTGTAATGACCATCTTGGATCCTTAGCACCTCTGCAGAAGTGCAGCAGAAGGCGGTGGGGGGAGGAGCCTCCCCTGGCTGGCAGAATGGGGACCCACCTGGTGGGTTGGGGGGGGGGGGAGAGACAGAGACAGAGAGAGAGAGAGAGGGGAAGAGAGGGAAAGGGAGAGAGAGAGAGGGGAAGAGAGAGAGAGGGAAAGGGAGAGAGAAAGGGGGGGAAGAGAGAGGGAGAGAGACAGAGAGAGAGGGGGAAAGAGAGAGAGAGACAGGTTCTGAGGATGTTTTAAAAGAGGAAGTTTGGATTGAGCTGGAAATCTGTAAGTGTCACAGTCGGTTTAAGACGAAGAAGAAGAAAAGCAGCGAATAAAGACGAAGAAGAGAGAATGTTTCGTGCTCTGCTGCTGTCGATCATCCTGAGCTGCTGCTCAGCACAAGGTGAGAACAACAACAACAACAACAACAACTAAACCACAGACTGCTGTGTGAACACACACACACACACACACACACACACACACCTTTGTGTTTCTGCATATCAATGAGAACTTTTGTGTCATAGTTTAAATCTGTTTGAATGCAGTCAATTTCAAAAGTTTGTGAGATAAAATCAAACTTTATGTTCATGTTCAGCAGAAATTTTCATTTTGATCGTGTGTTGGGAAACTGTGGCTGTGCACACACACACATACACTTTCACACACGTCCACACACACACACACACACACACACACACACACACACACACACACACATAATTACATACACACTCTTTCTCATGCACACACACTTATGCACACACACATACACACTTTCTCACACACACACACACTTACGCAAACAAGCACCCATTCACACACTTTCACACACATTCAAACACACACACACACACACACACACTTTCTCTCATACACACTTACGCACACACACACACACACATTCATACACATAGACACACACATATACACACGCACCCATTCACACACACGCACAAATTCACACACACACACATGCACACACACATACACACTCTTTAACACACATTCACACATGCACACACACGTATACACACACAAGACTTGATTTTAATGTATTTTTTGTCTCTATGGTGATTGAAGAGTGTAAAGTGCTGAGAATCCCACAGTAAAATGAAATCTGTGTTCACTGCAGGTGCCATGACGACAGGCCCCACCCCGTCCCCCGATCATTCACATGTCGGCTCTTCTGGGAACACTGAGGAGGAAGTCCCGCCCCCCTGTCTTTGCCCCGCCCCTGAGCTCTTTGCACTGGTGCAGGATCAGCAGCAGGAGGCGCTGTGGAGGAGAGAGGTGCTGCAGCTGCTTTCAACGCTCAGCACTGTCCAGGCGGAAGTCGCCGGGGTTAACGTGGAGGCCAATAAACGGCTCGGCATCCTGGGAACTCAGGTATGTTTACGTTGGCTTAGCTTTGTGTAGGCTACAATACTCAACAACACAACAATTCAACATAATATAACAACACAACAATGTGACACCACAACTCAATGCAGCAACACAACAGAACAACACAACTGGATGTGGCATAACATTGATCACATGATGTTGGTGTCCTCAGGGAGCCCAGCTGAACCTGGAGCTTTACAATCTGGCTCGTCACCAGAGTCTCCTGGTGGAGAACCATCAGGCTTTGCTCCTCCAGGTGTCTCGCATCGCCGCTCAACTGCAGGACTTCACCAAGAAATCACCCAGTTAATCAATAACAGTGCACGAGGAAGCCTTCCAACCAATCAGGGAAGGTTTTACTCAAATGTCTGTAACATCTTTCTGAGATTTATGTGATTTGTCAGTAATGATCAATAAATACATAAAATCAACACATTTTGTTTCTCAATCTTTGGTTTGTCCGCACATGAGGTCACATCAGCTGAGAGTCGTTCCAGCTGGTTCATAAACTCTTGAACATGTGATGAACAGGCCATGTTGTCACAGGGCGGAGCTTTAGGGCGGAGCTTCAGAGCGTAAGTCACAGCTCTAATGCATACAGGATGTGTTAGAGCTGTGACTTCCTGAAGCCTTTGTGTTGGGTTCACTATCATGTGGCATCTTGTGTCACAATGTTTTCTTCAAATCAGGTTCAAATCAAATACATGCAGTCTACAGAGGCTGCACACACACACACACACACACACACACACACTTGGGTTGTTGAACCTTTACAGCAACTTTCAGTCTATAAATTATAGCTTTGCCACTAAACTGATTTTATGATTTGATTGTTGTTCTTCTCTCAGATTCTTCTCCTCTGTTGATGCTTCTAAACTCCGCCCTCCAGCCCAACCAATCCCAGGTGGTTCTGACTGCTGGCTCCCCCTTCACCCTCAGTTGCCATGGGAACGGTTCGGTCCACTGGTCCACCACAGCATTTCAGCTGCGTTACGTAGACAAACTGCCGAACCCACTGGCGGTCGTTTGGTCGCAGCCCCGACACACGGGGACGTACCGCTGTGGGTCCACCAACCACAGTCTGGAGTACGTGTACAGCTGGATACATCTGTACATCAAAGGTGAGATTATTATGTCTCTGTCTCTCTGTCTCTCTGTCTCTCTCTCTGTCTCTGTCTCTCTCTCTGTCTCTCTCTCTCTCTCTGTCTCTCTCTCTGTCTCTCTCTCTGTCTCTCTGTCTCTCTCTCTGTCTCTCTCTCTGTCTCTCTCTCTGTATCTCTCCCTCCTTCCCTTCTCCCCCACCCTCTCTTTCTCTCTCCCTGTAATGATGTAATGAATTAATGTGTTGCTCACTCCTGCTTTCTTTGCTTGAATGTTTTGCTCTCAGACCCGTCTAAACTGTCCAGCGTCTTCGTTACACCCCGCACCATCCCGCCCCTCGTAGAAGGGCAGGACTTCCTGTTTAGGTGCCTGCTGACCGACCCGTCTGTCACTAACTGCTCCTTGCGATTGGTTGTGGATGCACGTGGAAAGAGCCGCAGTCTGCCCAGGGGCATGAATGTGACCTTTGACCCTCTGAGGGGGGTCCTGATCCGGAAACTTCAGGTGTCTTTCAGAGGACGGTACATCTGCTCAGGCTGGAGGGATGGAAAAGAGCTCCAATCACAGTCTGTCCTCCTGCTGGTGTTCCCAAGTGAGACCTGTCTGCCTGTCTGTCCATCTCTCTGCTTCTCCTATCCGTCTGCCCGTCTGTCTGTCACCACCTGTCTGTCTCACCAAGCTGTTTGTTTCTCCGGCAGGTTTGCGGCCTCCTCCCTCTCTATCTGTCACTCAGAAAGACTTCACTCGTCTAGCGGGAGAAAAGTTTGAGGTCACCTGTCTCACCTCTAACCCCTCCCACTTCTACAACATCACATGGACACACCCACTCATACAGGTGACTCCTTCTTCTACTTCCATGATTTTCACATTGTGGAAGTAAAGTGTTACAGCCTGTTTTTGTTCTGTACTTTCAACGACTCAAACGTCCCATTAGACCACAAACCCATTAGTCTGATGGCCGTTTGTCTGAAAGCTGTTCAGTGGGCCAGGGTGTCTTAATGATGTCATTTGTTTCCCAGACACTGGATGTCTTCATCAGTCAACTCTATAGTAACGGCCGACTGTACAAGAACAGCACACTGAGCGTCTCCACGGTCACTCGTGCACACAGTGGAACCTACACCTGTACCGCCGTCAATGAAGATGGAGTCTCCATGGCAACAACAACACTCTCTGTTATTGGTAAGAAGAAGAAGAAATACTTGCATTCTTGCACTATTCATTATTGCACTAGTTGGGTGATTTCTGATTTCTGGGTCTTGTTTTTTCATGCTGTAATGTGACTGTTGCACAGTAATTTCCCCCGGGATAATAAAATTTCATCTTATCTTATCTTATCTTATCTTACTTTATTTGATCCCCAAGGGGAAATTCAGCACAGGTGACTTTTCAAAATAATGTCCCTGTGCACAGAGTTCATGTTGGCTCATTCGTTTGATGAAGGCACTTCCTCTTCCTCACCAGATGGACCTTACCTCAGCATCCACCTGCAGCCCACAGAGCACAGTAATGGTAAAGTTAACACCCATGAAGCAAATGGGAAGCTCATTGCTAATGTTAGCATTGGCAGAACGGAAGGCATGGCGAATGTTAGTGGCAGTAGCAGGGTGGAGGTTTCCGAAGGCCGAGATGTGACCCTAACATTTGTGATGGAAGCCTATCCGCCAATCAGCTCCCTGCACTGGACAATGGCCAAACCCACCAACAGCAGCTCTACTGCATACCAGAGGAGCTACCCTGGTATTGGCTCCAGGTCAGGAAGCATGATTGTCGGTATCTGTTAAGGTGGGATTGTTTGGTATCTGTTAAGGTGGTATTGTTGGTTGTGTAGGTCTGAGGCGAGCCTCTTGCTGCATCGCGTCCGCCAGGAGGACAGAGGTAGCTACATGCTCCACTACTCTTCCTCTTATTTCAGCGGCTCGCAGGAAATCAACCTCAGAGTTTTCAGTAAGAACCACCCCATTCCTGTTTTTTTTAAATGAAACATGTAATATTTTTGTAAGATTGTATTATGTTGTAACTATATTTATGTAACTGACGCCCAAGTGGAGACGCGCATCGCTGCTTGCCTGGCAGACATCTCGGGGTGGATGTCGAAGCACCACCTGAAGCTCAACCTGGACAAGACTGAGATGGTGTTTCTCCCAGGGAAGGGCTGCCCGCACCGAGACCTGGCCATCACCATAGATGACTCCGTGGTGACGTCTACTCGGACCGCGAGGAATCTGGGTGTGACCCTGGACGACCAACTGTCGTTCGCGGCAAACATCGCTTCGGTGACGCGTTCCTGCAGATTCCTCCTCTACAACATCCGGAGGATCCGTCCCTTCCTCACCGACAAGGCAGCGCAGGTGCTGATCCAGGCTCTTGTCATCTCCCGCCTGGACTACTGCAACTCCCTCCTTGCTGGCGCCCCGGCTTCCGCCATCAGACCTCTGGAGCTCGTCCAGAAAGCTGCTGCTCGTCTGGTGTTCAACCTTCCCAAGTTCTCCCACACAACTTGCCTTCTCCGTTCTCTACACTGGCTCCCCGTAGCTGCTCGCATCCAGTTTAAAACTCTGGTGCTAGCCTACAGGGCAGTGAAAGGAACAGCTCCTTCATACCTCCAGGCTATGGTCAAGCCCTACACCCCCGGCCGACCACTTCGCTCTGCTGCCTCCAGGCGACTGGCTGCCCCGGCGCTCAGCGGCCCCTGCTTGCGATCGATGCGGTCACGGCTTTTCTCTGTTCTGGCACCTCAGTGGTGGAATGCTCTCCCGACTGATGTCAGGACAGCGGAGTCGCTACCCATCTTTCGCCGCAGGCTGAAGACCCATCTCTTCAAGAAACACTACCCGGATCCTCCCTCTTAGGACATCACCTACTCTGTCCTAGCTCTTCTGATGCTCTTGTTTTCTAATCTTTCATTTCTAATCTGTCCTTTTGTTTTTTGTTTTTTCTCATTCATCATAGTACCTAACTTATTGCACTTCTACTCTAGCTCTAGTTATGCTCTTAGCTGTTGGTTTAGGAAGGAAATGCGCTTACGATTTCTTGTGACCTGAAAGTTCTTTTATCTACCTTTGTTGAACACACTTATTGTAAGTCGCTTTGGATAAAAGCGTCTGCTAAATGACCGTAATGTAATGTAATGTAATGTAACATGGTCAGTGTATATTTGATTTGGTAAGGTTCTCCACGTGCTGTTCTCTACCTGAAGAAGGACACTCTGACTTGCAGTGGTTCTGGATACCCGTTGCCCACAATGCTCTGGTACATCTGCCCCGGGGTCACGGACACGTACGTATCATCTCATCTACAAGCCACAATATCCATTACACAAGGCAAAATGAACCTGCTGATGAAACCTGGACAATGAGCCTTTGAGCAAGGCACCAAACCTTTTTCTCCACTACCAATATGTGCTTCTGCAGGTGTGCAGATAACACCATCTACCAGGTTTCTCCTCCTGAGGTGACACCTGGTCCAGATGAGGAGGAGAGGAAAGGGGACGAAGAGGAGACAGTGTGGAAACATCTCGCCCCGCAGCCATGGACCGGGGATGATGTCACTGTGGAGTGTGTAACCTACAACAGCTTTGGTGTTTCTCGTGATGTTTTTATCTTGTGTGAGTATGAGTATACAACTGAGTGCAGAACGTTTGGGCCCATACGTTGCTTGGATTGTTTGGACTGTATGTTGCAGATGAACCTCGCAGATTTTTCACATCAGCTCTGATTGGAGCGTTGGCTTCTGCCGCCGCTCTCCTCCTTCTCCTATTGGTCGCCCTGTACAAGTGGAAACAGGTAAGTTAGGCCCAGGCCTCAGCAGTACTCAGCTTACTGCATTATATCCCACAGCTACACGGTGTGAAGCACTTTTCAACCTCAATTTTATATACTGTATATGCTTATATATATATATATATGCTTTCTGGAGGAAAGGGAGAAAGGGAAGGTAAGTTTTAGATAAATCAGATCTTTAAAGTTCAGGTTTCTTTGTCTGGCAGAAACCCAAATACGAGATTCGTTGGAAGATCATCGACAGCACTGATGGCAATAGCTACACGTTTGTGGACCCCACCCAGCTGCCCTACAACCACAAATGGGAATTTCCCAGAGACAAACTCCGCCTGGGTATGATTGAACCTCTTCATCATCTGCGTCCCCATCATGCGGTTAGTTGACCTTTGACCCTGTCTCTGTGGTAGGTGCTGTTTTGGGGTCGGGGGCATTTGGGAAGGTAGTTGAAGCGACGGCGTACGGACTGTCAACTGAAAACAACATCACTCGAGTCGCCGTCAAGATGCTCAAACGTGAGTGACGAGTGAATCATGGTCACCGGTCATCATCATCTTCATCATCATCATCATTGTGTGTGTGTGTGTGTTTGTGAACAGCAAGTGCTCACTCAGAGGAACGTGAAGCTCTAATGTCGGAGCTGAAGATCCTCAGCCATCTTGGTTACCATGACAACATTGTTAACCTGCTGGGTGCCTGCACACGAGGAGGTACGCTCATTAGCATGAATACACAAAATGTGTTTTCATTTCCTGTGTGGGTACATTTTTATTTCATCATTGTTTTAATGCAGTGGTTCCCAAAGTGGGGGGCGCAGAGCTACTCCACCGGGGGGGGGGGGGGGGGGGGGGGGAGCACTGGCATATAGAGACATAGTGGGACCGGAAGAGGAGCCATATGAATAAGTACAGCCTCAGGAAAATGAATCAGGCGATACTTCTTCGTCTCGCTGCAGGAGAATGAGCATCAAGAGTGCTCCCCCCCCCCCACTGGAACCACTGCTTTAATGTATTGATAAAATGAAAATGTGTTAATATTCACAGGTGTGATCAGAATTTTAACCTTTGACCTTTCCCACACAGGCCCCATGCTGATGATCACAGAGTACTGTAGCCATGGCGACCTGTTGAACTTCCTGCGAGCACATACACAGGACTTCCTAGCAGCTATTTGGAATGCGGACAAGGCTGAAGGACAGGTGTTCTATAAGAACATGGCGGCTCCACACGGCAGAATGAGGAGGTTTGTCTTCATAACCATCATCATCGTTTTTATATTATTCAAACTCAAAAGGTTTAGACTCAGAAGCTTAACATTTATGTCTTCCTAGTTCAGTAACAGTTACATCCCGGTAGTCAAGGATCCTCTGTTTGCGTGAGGTTGTACAAGCAGAGTTGTGTCTTCTATTGAGACCTGAAGTCAAACATGGGGCAGCAATGTTCCCTGTCACCAGCATGACTGTGACAACCTGCTCAAGGGAGATGAAGTCATAATTTACAGAACATAATCATGAATGTGTGGAAAAATGATCATAATCGATAAGAAACCAACCCAGACATCAGAGCAACCACCTGCCACACCAGAAGATCAGAACAGTTGTCCTAGCAACAACCTAAACATCAAAGCAACTACCCTTAGTAACTGCACCTGGCAAGAACTCCATCACAACATCCCTATGGGTGGGTATCCTTTTCTTCAGATGACCATCGGATCTTCTTCTCTGTGTTACAGTGACAGTGGGATCTCCTGCTGCTCTGATTATCAGGAGATGCAACCAATGACACTTCCAGGACAGAAACACCTAAGTAACTATGTCTGTGTGCCTGTCTGCCTGTTTGTCGGTTTGCCTGGCTGGCTATCTGACGGTCTGTCTCACTGTTGTCTCGCTCTCTCAGGTGTGCAGACAGACAGCTTGTCTGTGGGTGACCTCATGATGTTCTCTTATCAGGTGGCTCAGGGACTCGACTTCCTGTCGACCAAAAATGTACAAACAGACACACACACACACACCAGAAGGAACAAATTGTGTAATTCCTGTTTGCCTGAAGTCTTTCTACAAATTCTCTCACCTGTCTGTCCGTTCGGTCTGTTCCATCTGTCCCGTCTGTCCCGTCTGTCCCGTCTGTCTCTCTGCTAGTGTATCCACAGAGATGTAGCAGCGAGGAACATTTTGCTGACTGACCGCCACGTAGCCAAAATCTGTGACTTTGGCCTGGCGAGGGACATCCGCAACGACGACAGCTACATCGTCCAGGGCAACGTATGTATGGTAACCGTAGTTACCAAACGTTCTATGATTTTATTTGAATGTGCTTTCTAACATAGATTTTTGGTTCAGGCTCGTCTCCCGGTGAAGTGGATGGCTCCAGAAAGCATCTTCCAGTGTGTTTACACAGTCCAGAGTGACGTTTGGTCTTATGGTGTTTTACTGTGGGAGATC